>NC_051417.1:36470934-36471169 GCF_015228065.2 Penaeus monodon | reverse complement strand
CTTCTGGCTCAGCTTCCTTTTCTTTCCTATATGAAAATTCGCCAGCATATTTAACCTACTTTCCACCTCTAATTCCTTTATTTTTGTCTCATGCATTCAACTTGTTTATTCGGGTGACCGTTCATCAAAGAAACATTTTGTAATGATAGTTTTGGAAATTTTGAATTATTGCCATCGGAGCGTGAGATTGCAAACGGATTATCCTGAAGATCGGTGACCCAATTTGTACATCTGT
>NC_051417.1:36470776-36470897 GCF_015228065.2 Penaeus monodon | reverse complement strand
TGACATACATTATTTAAAGCAAATATTCGAGGCAGTCTTTGATCTTTTTGAGTAATCTGCGGACAGACGTATTGGCCTTTTAGAGTTGTTTGAGCCGTTGTTTCGTTTCCCGAGAATTTGA
>NC_051417.1:36470259-36470408 GCF_015228065.2 Penaeus monodon | reverse complement strand
TACTTCATTTATTATAAAGAAAAGCTGGTATCTTTATGCGAATTACTGTATTATTATTTTATATAACTCTTGATTTTTTAAAAATGGCATCCAAAGAAAACGACCCGAGAATATTCTGGATTTTTTTTGAGAAAGCTGGCCATTTTCCG
>NC_051417.1:36469036-36469591 GCF_015228065.2 Penaeus monodon | reverse complement strand
CCATACGCCTTACAAAATCTTCCTTTCTGTTCGATTCATCATCTTCCCTCACCTTGTATGTTTTTCATTCTCGCTCCTCGGCTCTTCCTCCTTCTTTGTTCCTTTCTCCCCAATCCCATCTTCGCCTAATCTTTCTGTGCTCAACGTCTCTCTGCCAATATCTCTCGCGGGCAATTTCACGGAGAGCTGCTCTCTAACTTAGTGTCAGTTAGCTTTTACTGTTCGTCTCAGGTGGTGCTTGAGTGTCGCCGTCCGTCTCCTTTGCCGGAGCGCCGCCGGGCTGATGCCTTCGACCCCGCTGGCCGTGGCGATCCACCCCAAGATACATGGCTTTATAAATTCGCGCCGAGATGTACAGCGAAGGGGGAACAGGTGAGGACGAATGAAGGGGATGGAAAGGGCAGAGGAAAGCCAAGATGAAGCAAGGAGAAGTGGAAGAGGGCAGCTATGCACGCGCGCGTGTGGTGCTCGTGTGTAAATCTACATGATTGTGTGTGTGTATAATATTTTATGTAAATTTAATAAAAATGTGATAAATGAAGAAAAGAGATTCCG
>NC_051417.1:36466229-36466810 GCF_015228065.2 Penaeus monodon | reverse complement strand
AAGGGAGAGAGAGAAAAAATAGGGAGAGGATAGAGAAATGCACAGAGTTGATATATAGTAACAGACGGTCAAAGGGCCCAAAAGAGTAGCAATTTAAAAAAAAGAGACTCAGAGAGTGTGAATGGCCATATTAATTAACCTCTCTGTTAATGATATCCGCTATGCAAAAGCGTCTGGGAAGATTTCATAACGGAGCCAAGTGGAGGTGTCCTTACCATAACCCGCCCGTTCGCGTGCCGTTTTTGCCCCTCCTACATGGCGGACTGCTGACTTCGCGTCGTTTCGAAGCCTGCGAGCGACAACTCATGCGGAGAATAAAAGCAATCTGCACGCAAAACTATCTCGCCCCTGGATTCGGGGCCCTGTCAGCCCTACGTGGTATTGAAGCCATAAATTTCTTTTAGGGCCCCTTCCGTGCCCACGGGGCCCGAAAAGAACCTTTGTGACGAGAAAAAATATATTGATGTATATCGTTCTCGGAGGGTATCGCGTCAGCTATTGCCGGGTTTTAATAAGGTTTTCGCAATGGCAGAGATGGCTTTCCGTCGTTGGACGATGCTGGAAAAATACGATGCAATAGA
>NC_051417.1:36464440-36465430 GCF_015228065.2 Penaeus monodon | reverse complement strand
GTGAAAAAAAAATATTCCTAGATATCTTAAAAGCTTATGTATTAGGATTGGGTACGGGTTTATATTTATGGGGTATGAGTGAATTTGTAGCTAAGCCATTGTAAGTAGGTTTTCTACATACAGTTAAAATGAAAAAATATTATCCCGTAAATTTTGATACTAAAAAAAGGTAGGCAAAAAATGGACTCAATATTATGTGTAGATTTAATATTGGGATTTTTTACCCATTATAAAAATTTAAGAACATCTAACTATGATCACTTGATTTAAATATAAAAAGGGTTTTATTTCCCTTACGGAATGCTTTTAAACAGATTTTTTCCCAACTTTTATCGTTTTATAAAGAAAAAAAGGAACCTAGTTCCAATCTTGATTTTAAGACCCATTAAAAACTAAAAAATTATTTTTATTTTCACAAAGGGAGGGGTTCAACACCCTTTAAGAGGAATGGTTTTCCGCCAAATTTAATTCAAAAACATCATCAAAAAAAATTACTATACCCAGGCTCTTTAAGTCACATTTTGGGAAAGGGAAAAAATTGCTTAAAAATTGTCCATAGTTTTTAAAAAGTTAGAGCAAAAAAAAAAAAACCTTTTTGGAAATTTTTTTAAAAATTTAAAATATAAAATCCTTAAACCTCTAGGGTTTTTCCCACTGATGAAGTCCCCCTGTGATATTTGTATATATGTGGGGAAAAAAACCCCGGGCTTTTTCTTTTGCATATGGTAGAACCCAAAGATTTTTCTTATAAAAAATAAAGCATTTAAATTTTAAAACCCTTTCCCAAGTTTTCAGTAAAAAAAACATACCCAGAAAAAAAAGTAAAAATCTTTTTATTCTAAGATGATTATGAAATTTTGTTTCGTTCTAATCAGTTTTGGGACGTAGACTTTATAGAAAGTCTGTGGTCTAGAAACTAAAAATCTAGCCATAGTGAATATTTTTCCCTCAATTGACATCGAAACCTTAAAGTAGTTTTTCCCCAGTTTA
>NC_051417.1:36463680-36463970 GCF_015228065.2 Penaeus monodon | reverse complement strand
TTGAAAAACTGGGGGAAATAAATGCTCACCATCCAGTCTCTTTTTGGGCTAAGTTTCCTTTTTCTTTCCATATAAAAAATTCGCCGGGCATTATTTCTAACCTATTTTCCACCTCAAATTTTCCTTTTCCCTTTTTGTTTTCTGCTTTCAATTGTTTATTCGGGTGCCCGTTCATCAAAGAAAAAATTTTTTTAAGATATTTTTGGGAAAATTTGGGGAATTATTGCCATCGGAGCGTGAGATTGCAAACGGATTATCCTGAAGATCGGTGACCCAATTTGTACATCTGT
>NC_051417.1:36463532-36463643 GCF_015228065.2 Penaeus monodon | reverse complement strand
TGACATACATTATTTAAAGCAAATATTCGAGGCAGTCTTTGATCTTTTTGAGTAATCTGCGGACAGACGTATTGGCCTTTTAGAGTTGTTTGAGCCGTTGTTTCGTTTCCC
>NC_051417.1:36462981-36463169 GCF_015228065.2 Penaeus monodon | reverse complement strand
ATATACTCCCACGCACAAAAAAATATTCTTTATTATAAAAAAAAACGGGGGATTTTTTGCAATTACTGTTTTTATTATTTTATATAAAAAATTGATTTTTTAAAAAAAGGATCCAAAGAAAACGACCCCAGAAAATTCTGGATTTTTTTGAGAAAGCTGGGCCCTTTTCCCGAAAATTTACAGAAACC
>NC_051417.1:36461934-36462150 GCF_015228065.2 Penaeus monodon | reverse complement strand
GTTTACCCGACAGGGGTTTTTGTCAATTTTTCCCGGGAAAAAGGCCAGCTTTCTCAAAAAAAACCCGAATATTTCGGGTCGTTTTTTTTGGATGCCATTTTTAAAAAAAACAAGGTTATATAAAATAATAATAAAAGTAATTTTGCATAAAAAATCCAGCTTTTTTTTTAATAAAGGAAGTAAATTTTTTTTGCGTGTATGTTACTACATACAGGC
>NC_051417.1:36461080-36461481 GCF_015228065.2 Penaeus monodon | reverse complement strand
TTTCGGGAAAAAGAAACAACGGCTCAAACAACTCTAAAAGGGGCCCAAACTTCCTTTCCCCGATTTCTTTAAAAAAATTCCCCAAAAACTGCCCGAATTTTGCCTTTAAATAAGGGATGGCATCATTCCCTTATTTTTGGGTTCCCCTTTTTTTTTCTTTCATTACAGAAAGTACCCAAATTTGGGGCACCCCATCTTTGGATAATCCGTTTGCAATCTCACGCTCCGATGGCAATAATTCAAAATTTCCAAAACTATCATTACAAAATGTTTCTTTGATGAACGGTCACCCGAATAAACAAGTTGAATGCATGAGACAAAAATGAAAGGAAATTAGAGGTGGAAAGTAGGTTAGAAATATGCTGGCGAATTTTCATATAGGAAAGAAAAGGAAGCTGAGC
>NC_051417.1:36459726-36460622 GCF_015228065.2 Penaeus monodon | reverse complement strand
ATTGAGGAAATATATTCACTATGGCTAGATTTCAGTTTCTAGACCACAGACTTTCTATAATGTCTACGTCCAAATCTGATTAGAACGAATCAAGAATTTCATAATCATCTTAGAATATAGATTATACTTTCTTTCTGGGTATGTTTTCTGACTGAAGACTTGGACGGGTTTGAAAATTTAAATGCTTTATTTCTATAAGAAGAATCTTTGTGTTCTACCATATGCATAAAGAAAATGCGGCATGTTTTTCCTACATATATACAAATATCACAGGAGGACTTACATACAGTGGAAGAACATAGAGGTTTAAGGATTTTATATTTAAATTTTAAAAAGTTACCAATGGTTATAGCTCTAACTTTAATAACTATGGACAATTCTAAGCAATTTCCTTTCCAAACTGTGACTTAAAGAGCCTGGATATAGTAAGTTTTCTTGATGATGTTATGAATTAAATTTGGCGGAAAACCATTCATCTTAAGGATGTTGACACCTCTTAGTGAAAATAGAAATAATAATTTGATAGTTTGAATGCTCTGTATATCAAGATTGGAACTAGGTTACTTTTATCTTTAGTAGATCGATAAAAGTGAAAAAGTCTGTTTAAAAGCATGCTCGTAATGTAGATAATACCTTACTTATATTTAAATCAAGTGATCATAGTTAGATGTTCTTAAATTATATGAATGCTAAACATCCCAATATTAAATCTACACATAATATTGAGTCCATTTTTTGCCTACCTTTTTTTAGGTATCAACATTTTACGGGATAATATTTTTTCATTTCAACTGTATGTAGAAAACCTACTTACAATGGCTTAGCTACAAAATTCAACTCATACCCCTACTAAATATAAACCTAGTACCAATCCTAATACATAAGCTTTTAAGATA
>NC_051417.1:36458089-36458641 GCF_015228065.2 Penaeus monodon | reverse complement strand
CATCGTATTCTTCCAGCATCGTCCAACGACGGAAAGCCATCAGTCTGCCATTGCGGAAAACCTTAATTAAAAACCCGCGCAATAGCTGACGCGATAGCCTCCGAGAACGATATACATCAATATATTTTTTCTCGTCACAAAGGTTCTTTTCGGGC
This sequence comes from Penaeus monodon, assembly GCF_015228065.2. NCBI lineage: Eukaryota > Metazoa > Arthropoda > Malacostraca > Decapoda > Penaeidae > Penaeus > Penaeus monodon. Next base: position 36,458,486 of record NC_051417.1, on the reverse strand, counting down.
CCCGTGGGCACGGAAGGGGCCCTAAAAGAAATTTATGGCTTCAATACCACGTAGGGCTGACAGGGACCCGAATCCAGCGGCGAGATAGATTTGCGTGCAGATTGCGTTTATTCTCCGCATGAGTTGTCGCTCGCAGGCTTCGAAACGACGCGAAGTCAGCAGTCCGCCATGTAGGAGGGGCAAAAACGGCACGCGAAACGGGCGGGTTATGGTAAGGACACCTCCACTTGGCTCCGTTATGAAATCTTCCCCAGACGCTTTTGCATAAGCGGATATCATTAACAGAGAGGTTAATTAATATATGGCCATTCACACTCTCTGAGTCTCTCCCTTTTTATTGCTACTCTCTTGGCCTCTGACCGTCTGTTACTATATCAACTGGCATTTCTCTCTCCTC
>NC_051417.1:36456618-36456957 GCF_015228065.2 Penaeus monodon | reverse complement strand
CTAAATCTCTGTGAGCTCCTTTGGATTCCGTTAGGTGGTTGACCTTTCCTGACCTTTGGCTTCCCTCCCACACACTTTGTTTTTTCGTGGCACATCTCTTTTAATCTTTTGAATTATCTACCAGCTTCGGGCAAAAGGCCGGCTAAAAAAAGCGGGCAAATACAAGCAACACATTTTTCGAAAGACTATTTCATCGGGTGCAAGTGCTGAACAGAACCAAGGAAGAAAGTATTAGAATTCGAAATAAAAGTGCAAGGATATCAATCTTCGAGCATTATAATGATAGTAACGGTAATGATAGCGATTTCGCCGTCTAAAGAGGCAGCGGAGCTCAACTGT
>NC_051417.1:36455941-36456333 GCF_015228065.2 Penaeus monodon | reverse complement strand
TGTGAGAGAGAGTCACATGAGTCTCTCCTCTGTTCACACGCTAAGCAGAGAGGCAGACAGGCAGCTGCAGTATCATTCACAGGGAATGCCTAAATCCAACAACATCTCGCGATGAATTCAAGCTCTGCTGCAAATCGGGTTTCGGCGCAGGTGGAACATACAGGCAGATTATAAGCCAAAGGGAAACCTGTGTTATACACGTGGCTGTAAAGTCAAGTATGATAAAGTTTCGTGAATTGGTATGAATTGAGCGAAGCTAAAACAAGTAAGGAAAATGAATCCAGAAAAAAAAAAATCAAACGATATTTAGAAAGATACTATTATATACCAAGTCTGGTAAAGTACTTTTTCCATATACGTAATATTAAGTGAATCAGTAGAGTCAGATGGAA
>NC_051417.1:36455511-36455810 GCF_015228065.2 Penaeus monodon | reverse complement strand
ACTTGCAAGTGGATAAGACAAAGCCGGGTAAAGGAGATTTGCACTTGAATAAAACATCGCCATGCAAGGGAAGAAGGAACAATCTCTAAGGATAAACAAGGCAACGCGAGACGAATTCCTGCCGGCGCTCAGGGGCTCCAGGTAGAGGAACCGCGCGAAGGAGCCGGCGCTGGCCGTCATCGATCCCGGACCTTCAGGCAATAGCAGCCGCAGGTGAGACGAGGCGGGGCGCCGCTCTCACTTGGGGCGATGAGGACTCCCATGAATAATTCGGGATCAGGGTCCTCCTGCGACCAAGG
>NC_051417.1:36453502-36453984 GCF_015228065.2 Penaeus monodon | reverse complement strand
TGACAATTCCTCTTCTACACTGACGTAAACTACGTACTTGGTGTCCAAAGTAAACCCTGAAGTATGAAAGTTACTTTGCCATTCAGATTTTAATTAGATGTTGGCACCTGATTTCAATGCAGGCAAACAAATCTTGAGTTTATGATTATGTTATGAATATGTCGACCAAGAACTCTCATATTTCGACGACTATGTGAAGATATTAATCTCGTACTCTGAACTGTTAACACGTTATTCGGAGCTTACGTTCCCTAACAAATATTTAATCACCATGATCTTGATTTAAGGACCGATGGTGTCTGACTGCAATGTACAAGGCACTCAAGCTATTTTTGAGACTCAAGACTTCTTTCTAAATCTTCCCTTTCTCAGAATTTGTTCGTAATAGAATTTGCCTCCCTTTGTCTTTAATGTAACTTAAACATGTTATTATCAAACATGTCCCAGTATGACATTAAGGCTAAGCGTGATTTGCGTCAGTG
>NC_051417.1:36453036-36453373 GCF_015228065.2 Penaeus monodon | reverse complement strand
GCAGTCTAATTACCAGTGAATTAGATTACAGTTATTACTGAATCTGTTATAGATTTTTAAATTATGCAACAGAATTCATGATTATTACAGTATATCACAGAATTGCACATTGAAAATTTAATAACAGAAAACATACATTTTGCATATAATATTGAATATCAAGTCTCCATTATATGTGTTATATTTAGTACAGACGTCTATGATGTTTCTCGTTTTATTTAATTACCTTCATATTGTCGCAGTTAGATCAGTTATAAATCTTTGTCTCCGGTAGAATTAAGTTATTCAAACTCTACGGGCTTCTCCGCCAAGATCACTAAATGATTTTTCATTTCTG
>NC_051417.1:36451877-36451947 GCF_015228065.2 Penaeus monodon | reverse complement strand
GTATGAATATTTATCATTGCATACATTGGCTACGTACGTATATTCATATATGCATCTCTATCTGTCTCTC
>NC_051417.1:36449201-36449475 GCF_015228065.2 Penaeus monodon | reverse complement strand
TTTTTTTTGATAGCAGGGGAAGGGATTCCTGTATTTCTGTTTTTTTCTTCGTCTTTTGCAACGTCAACGTTTATATACCATGAGTTCCATTTTCTTGTTTTTAGGTTTCTCTTACCCTTCGTTAGCGATGGGTTTCTCTCTCTCTCTCTTCTGTGCTCCGCCGTCACCTCGCTCGCCCCTCCGGCCTCGCCTTTGGCCCGAGACTCGAATCCGGATTCTCGGTGTACGGAAGGGCGTGGGCGGGAGATTTTTATGGCCCTGCATCTTGCTGCAT
>NC_051417.1:36448525-36448627 GCF_015228065.2 Penaeus monodon | reverse complement strand
CCTCCCTCTTTATCTCTCTTCCTCAATATTCCATTCATACACGTGGCGTTGTTAGGTCGCTCGTAAGGGCCTCATTATCTAATGTTTTGTGAATATCTCAAG
>NC_051417.1:36447416-36447637 GCF_015228065.2 Penaeus monodon | reverse complement strand
AGGTATTCAAGTCAACACAATTTCATGACGCAGAAGCCGGTCCACGCACCTGAGCGAACCTTTTCTCTTGGTGTTTCCCATCTGTTCACTTTTCTCCGAAATTATTGTGTGAAAGTATAAAGATTTCCGAGCTAAGCCGCCAATGTTTCAAGGTCCTGAAAAACGCCCCCGGGCTTAATCCTCTTTCAATTCTTCCTCTTCGTTCTCATCCTATTTTTCTT
>NC_051417.1:36447020-36447348 GCF_015228065.2 Penaeus monodon | reverse complement strand
CAAATGCAAAACATTTTGCTTATCAAGAGGTGGATGGTCCCCCGGCTCCGATCAAGAAGGGCATTCCCATTTCCAAAGAAGCTTGTAATACATTGCCCGCGTTTGGTGTGCAGATATGAAGTGTATTTGCCATGTACTTGAAGCTTCCTCTTGCACCCTTTTCACATTTTCCTGGTGAATTACCAGAAGATTTTCAAGACAACAAAATTATTTTAGCGTAGTACGAAAGTTCGTGATTGCTTTGTTAATTCGTAAATTACTGTATTACCCAAAGCACAAGCAGGGGAATAGTGTTTCATTAAGGTATTATACATTGTCGTAATATTAT
>NC_051417.1:36445770-36446799 GCF_015228065.2 Penaeus monodon | reverse complement strand
ATTTTTGGCTTCTGATGCCTTAATATTCACTTACTCTTAATCAGTTCACAACATTTAAGAGGGTGCTGCAGAAATATTATAAAAGGTATGTATTGTTTGTAGTTTTATTGCGAGCAATGTATTTATTGATTTTGTAGTTATTATTACAAAACATTTAAGTAAACACAAATATCTGAAAGGAAACCTTAATAGTAAAGTACATTTTATTTTATGTACCAATGAGGTGTCTTTTACTATAACTTGTGTTGTGCTAAAAGTCAGTTCAGCAGTACAGTGCGAGTTTTCTTCGATGCACTGATCCGAAGAAGATCTTGTCTGTTTAACACAAAATAAATGTTAGGAATGAATTATTATCACCAAAAATCACATGAATTTATCTATCTATCCCCCTCCCCCCCCACACACACACAAAGAAAGAAAGAAAAAACAACACTGAAGTCTTATCAAGTATTCCCGAGTTACAGAATAAATAACCGAGTTTTTCGGATACGGCAAGTGGGCCACTTCAGATACGGATGCTGCGGATAACTTGGGGTACGTTGTTCGCGCACGGGTATTCTCATAACTCATGGACTGGTACAAGAAGCTCCGGGGTACGATGCTGAGCAGCAGATTTTGGTCAGTAATAATCTAAGGACACTTAGATTATAATAACAGTAATATGAATAATAATACCAATAAAACAACAAGCAATCTAAGGAAACTTAATAACAAAGAAAATAAAAGCAATATTCATTTCAATAAAAAGACAACTACAACAACAATAATGGTGACAAAATAAAAATCGGTATAATCAAACTAAATAATAATGGAAAGAATAAAAACCTAATACGTAATAATATCTGGCCCGTAAGCGCCCCAAGGAAGCTCTCTCGACGCCATCCGTTCGCCGAAGCCATTCTCTCTGCATATTCATTCTCATCGATCTGCCTCCTGAGGACTGCGACTCACTTACGGTGGAAGGCGGGCGTAATGCGCGGGAGCCTGAAGGGAAACAAACGGGAGCTACTCAAGAAATATTTGTAGTAA
>NC_051417.1:36445059-36445210 GCF_015228065.2 Penaeus monodon | reverse complement strand
GGCTATCCAACATAACACCAATCCTGCCAAACTCTCTCACTAGGAGATGAGAGGCCTTCACTTAGCATTAGACAATGGGATGATTAGGCCGCAAGCAAAGTTGTCCCAGACAAAGCGAAGATTAAGAGTATCGAGGCCACCATTATGGAAC
>NC_051417.1:36443265-36443839 GCF_015228065.2 Penaeus monodon | reverse complement strand
CGAATTGAATTTCTCTTCAATTTCTTTAGTGATGGTGACGTTGATGGCTCGAGAGACCAAACAAGAATGAAACATTCTGTGACAGAAATTGTAATATAGTGGTAGAGCTTTTGACAAAGCAAGTCGAATGACTTTTTTTTTTGTTGACTTTTTTCTTCCTCTCTTCTTTTCCTTTTAATTTAGAAGTTTTCTGTTCCTTCATGGATAAATTTCCATCAATTAGTCTTATTTTTTGCTCCTTCAAATATTTTAAAATCGATGTCACTTGATCACCTGATATGAGGGTTGACTTCAGCTGTTCCTTATAACGACGAAGAGGGTATCCAACAAGAATTATCCAGTTTGAAGTCCACTGAAAAGAATCACACGTGGTAATCCGGATTCTTCCTTCATCACTACATGTCCTCAGCCGTAGATGATATTATATAATGGGCCGTTACGTTTCATTGTCTTCTCATTGAATACTAAGGATGCAGTAAGTTGTTGATGAAAGCGTTCAAGTTTCTTCATGTCTCTACGAAGTAGTGCCCAGGTTTTGCATCCATACAACATTGTTCAGATGATTACGACTATA
>NC_051417.1:36442466-36442565 GCF_015228065.2 Penaeus monodon | reverse complement strand
TGTCAAAGCGACGCAGCTGTCCGATGGTGTGTTTTTTAAGTTCTAATAAAAAATGTGTTTCCATTTGCTTCCTGTTGCTATGTGGTTTGGAGAGGGCGG
>NC_051417.1:36440308-36440815 GCF_015228065.2 Penaeus monodon | reverse complement strand
CACCCCGTGGTCGAATTCTGATAGATGGAGGAATCGTGCCACCACACCTCCTACCCCCTCCCCCACCCCCCGCCTCCCGCAAGGCGCTGATGCCAGCCTGTGTTAACACGCGAAGGAACACGCGGCGCCGCAACCCGTAAGACAGCGATTAGGCGCCGCGCGTGACCAACATAAGCGCGGCCGCCGCAGGCCATTTCAAAGAGCCTGGCCGTGGCTTTTTCACGCCAGGGCCGAGAGAGGCTTCCGGCAGCCTCGGAGGTTTTACTAAGGTGCTAGCTCGTGGTTTCTCCTCGCCGGGGTCAAGGAGGGCTTCCGGTGGGATATGGGGCAGATGGTGGGATATGGGGCAGATGGAAGCCTCGGGAATGGCGTCGGCGGCGCAGGTTTTCTCGTCAACGGAACTAGAAAAGGAGAGCAAACAAGGCGCAAGAATTGCCGTTTCTCTCGCCCCAACTTCACGGTAAGGCGATCAGGGCTTCCCCTCGCAGGAATTAACAGAACCAGCGT
>NC_051417.1:36440070-36440281 GCF_015228065.2 Penaeus monodon | reverse complement strand
GCCAGCAAACTCCAAAGAGCGGAAATTGAAGCCAATGCAGGAGTTTGTTCCTTTTGTCTTCATTTCTCTCTCCGCCGATATAACCCGTTCGGCCGACCGTAAGAATAGAGATAGCGCCGTGGACTCCAATCTGAGATCTCCTCTCCGCCCCGGGATCCAGCCATCGTGGCCGCGCTATTCCGGCCGCACGTGACCCACACACTGAGCGCTC
>NC_051417.1:36439752-36440002 GCF_015228065.2 Penaeus monodon | reverse complement strand
GAGCAAGGGGAAAGGAAAAGGAGGGATGGAAAGGGGAGAAGGGGGAGAGAGGGAGAGGAAAGAAGAAATGACAGAAAGCGAGAAAGAAGGGAGAGAGAGGTAACACGAAAGGAATGAAGAGCGAGAAATGAGATTGAGAAGAAGTTGGCGGAAGAGAAGAATAGGGAAAGACAAGAAGTGCAAGAAGGAAGAGGGGCAAACGGAGAGAGAAAGTGAGAGGGGGAAAAGAGAGGGAGAAAACGTGAGGAGA
>NC_051417.1:36439286-36439713 GCF_015228065.2 Penaeus monodon | reverse complement strand
CGTGATAGATGGGTGTGCTAGAGCTGCACTGAAGGCTAGCGCTCGTTCCAAACATCTGTCTTCCGCACGCACGTCGAACTGGGTAAGAATTCCTATAATAAAAGAAAACGTGGGTATTATTTTCATTTCAACTTGACTAAGGCAGCTTTCGGTACATCTGATGCTGCTCAGGAAATCTTATTCTTGGCATCATCAGTTAATTTATTCTTATCCCTCTCTCGAGTATTTGTATTGTTATAATCAATATCACTTTATTCGTATAAATATCAGCGTCATAATCAACTTTCATTCACTGTTATCAATATCACTTGCATTCTTAGAAACTAGTCATTCTTATCACTGTTGCAGTTTATTTTGTTAATGGTGTTGGTGCTTTCGGAGTTATAATATACTTGATTCTTTACCACTGTCCTGGAATTTTTATTTT
>NC_051417.1:36437534-36438162 GCF_015228065.2 Penaeus monodon | reverse complement strand
AATCAGATAAATACTAGTAATCAATACCGACCAGTCGGCATTAATAACGGAATCGGCCGGAGTTCGAGTCGACTCCACTCCCAAACCTGCCTCTCACTATCGCCCTCCTCTGCCCCCTCCCCCATCACCCTCTGCCCTCTCGCCCTCCCCTCTTCACCCCCTCTGTCATCCTCTGCCCCCTCCATCAACCTCCGCCCTCCCCTCCTCCCCCTCCGCCCTCTCCTCCCCCTCCGCCCCCTCCTCCCCTGAACCCAAGCGACGCAAACAACGACTCGCGAAGAATCATGAAGCCGTTTCCCGTCTCGCCGCTTGACGCCGTCGCGCAGCACGGCTTCATTGGCAGCCTCGTCTCCGTTATGTGCCTGGGATCAAAGTCCACGCCGTCCTGCTGCAGCGACAGAAGGGAATTTATTGTGGTGTGAATTGCATTTTGCAGGTTGATTTGTGCGACGCCGACCAAAGCCCCGGGCGATGTATGACACGAACGAGCTGGAGTGAAAGGTTACATTGGCGAGAGGCAGCCGATGGCACTCAGGAGAGGGACGGCGCGGGGACGCTGGACCCGACTCCGGGAGAAGGAGGGGGGGGGGTCACTGATATGAAGTTGTATAGCATCATTATGAATATC
>NC_051417.1:36437043-36437400 GCF_015228065.2 Penaeus monodon | reverse complement strand
CATCAGCACTAGCACTCCACAGGCCAGCTCGCCAGGCACCAGCGCCTACCTGCAGCACAATTAGCGTCGCTCAGCTAATGAGGACGATTAGAATCGCACAAGGCGAGAGGCGTTCGAGGCCGAACTGATGGCCGTGGTCGATTATTTTTTTATTTGGAAACTTAGACACCAAAGTCCTCGCAGCAGTAAGTAAAATGCGATGATTTTTATTACTCTTCCAATCTGGACCTTATCCCTGGAAAGTTTTAATGAGGAACCCTTGTGTCTTTTCAAACCCATTAAAACTGCTAATTAGAAAATACATCCGGATTCCAGAGAAATAAATATAAGAGACAAGTTGCAGAGGTTGCACTCGGG
>NC_051417.1:36436022-36436148 GCF_015228065.2 Penaeus monodon | reverse complement strand
TCAGACTACCCCACCAGCTTGAGGAGAGCGCGGCGGCGAACACGCGCAGCCAAGGACACAATACACGCCGCCTCAACGCCAGTCTCTTCAAGGTCTTCTCCTCTTGGTTGCAGTGGCCGGTGCAGT
>NC_051417.1:36434726-36435036 GCF_015228065.2 Penaeus monodon | reverse complement strand
GGTGTTTTATCTCATCGCTTGGCAGTTATTTATTTTTCAATCTTCTGAACCTTTCTTCCACTTCTGAGATATTTCTCTTTTTATGTGGGTCTTTTTACTACTTCTTTCACCTCATGTTTTTATGAGGAGGACTAACTTATGTGTGGCTTCTTTAACGAACCTTTCCTCCGATGTCCATTTTTATCTGACCCAATTGCCTTCAGAAGTCGCACCAGCGGATTCTTGTTAATTGTGCGACGGCCATTGCCTCAGCAAAACAGGAGCCGGAAATGGAGATAGTCAAGAGGCCAAGGGGCATAAGTCAATCATT
>NC_051417.1:36434139-36434297 GCF_015228065.2 Penaeus monodon | reverse complement strand
TTTATAATTTTGTAAACCAGGAATTATGTATTATCTTTCAGTGCTTTGAAAACACCCAATGGACCGACATTCAGCTTTAAATGATGCGTGTCTAGGGTATATGTCCTGGTTGCTAATATTTATTAGTCGAGTAAATGTACAAAAAAATTCAGCCGATA
>NC_051417.1:36433422-36433607 GCF_015228065.2 Penaeus monodon | reverse complement strand
CCTTCTTTAAAACTGTCGTGTACTTTCTCCCCAGGACTTGAGTTTCTACTTGAATTCATATTCGCAAATTCTGCCCTTGAACACGCTTTCAAATAAAACGATGTCCTTTGAGAGCGTGCTCCTACATAAGCAAAGATTAATTGAGTTGAGAGTATTTTCATCTCGCGCGCGGCAGCCTTTAATAT
>NC_051417.1:36430212-36431086 GCF_015228065.2 Penaeus monodon | reverse complement strand
CCAGGGGTTGTTTTACCGGTAGTAGCTGAGTGTGACAAAATAAGGTGATTGTCGGTAGAGGGAAATGAAGCGCCGAAAGGGCCCGCGTCTCATGTCAGAACTCAGGGAACTTCATAAAAACTCAAAGGCGAAGAATCATGAATGGGAGACGTTAACTTTGCCAAATAATCGACACGAATTTAGACTATTTTTGGCAAAGAATCTGGACATGAATGAAGGCTTTATTTGGCCTAAAAAAAAGAACAACGAATACTTGCTTTATCTTTCCCAAAAGACTGGACATGTATGGACAATTCATCTTGGCCAATGGATGGATATGAGTACATACTTTACGCGGATTGTCAGACGAGTGCGATATATATCGGGATGGATTACTTGTCAGTTTGTCGAACCTAATATTACGAGTCCGGATCCACAAAACGTAACTCTGGTCGGCTGGAATCAGTTGCTTTTTCAGTCTCGCTTGTGTGAAATCGTTTCAGGACTGTCTGTGTGACGCACTTCAAAGCGAACCCAACAGGCCCGGCGCCGTGCCTAAGCTTGGCGAATCCTGCTTCAGTCATAATTCGGAACATCAGCGAGGACGCGGCCTTCATTTCCAGATATGGGTATATGGGATTCGATATTAGCGCTTCACCTGCAGTTAGGTATGTGGAGACTGGGCATTCTCGGAGTGCCGATTCGTCCCTCCCAATAATCATATAGGTGACACGGCCTCGAACCATTATCCAGGGACCAATGACAATGGTGATCCCAATATCCATAGTAAAGGCTTCGTACCTCTTTTCGATTTTCTCGATCGGCGGCATTCACACTCAGGTCACATGACCGTGCTAAAACAAGGTGTCCAGATTAAATCATAAACAATTAAATA
>NC_051417.1:36429926-36430099 GCF_015228065.2 Penaeus monodon | reverse complement strand
ATGAAGTGAACGGATTTATGCGATTTCTCAGTGCTGCTTGGGGTTTTTGCGTGACATGAACACTATTGCAGAACTGCATTTTGCAGGATTAATAGTCCGGTTGTGTGCCAAAGGTCAAGATACACTATACTATTGACAGCAATTGCATGTATTTATTCGTGGAGTATATATAT
>NC_051417.1:36428667-36428974 GCF_015228065.2 Penaeus monodon | reverse complement strand
CCGTACTAAAGGGCGGAAAATACACAACCGAAAATAAGTTTATTGAAAGACAATACAATTACCTAGAATTTAGACTTCTGTGCATTGGGTATGGTTAATAAGCATACACTTATACCGCCGTATTTTAGTAATCAAGCAAACACTTTACAAATGTACCTTTGTTGACACCAGGTTACGTTACAGAAAAGCCAAAATAAATGAAAATAGTATACCTTTGAAATGAAAACAAAAAATGTGTTGCGTGGGCCATTTTCTCTCACGGTTTCGGGGATAACACAACTAAAAACTAGGAACCAACTTTTTTTTC
>NC_051417.1:36428172-36428484 GCF_015228065.2 Penaeus monodon | reverse complement strand
AAACTTGAGGAAGTAATTGTCGCTTGCAAATCAACATATCATCTATTCCGTGCTCGCAAAGGATATTTAGAGAGACAAAATATGGGATATCGTTAAATAAATGCAGGAACAACTAATTTAGAACATTATTATAAAATGAGTACAACGCGTACAATGCCACTTTAATTAACAACGTGACTAGGAAAAATTGAAAAAAGCGGAGCGATATTCACGAAAGGTGTTCTTGATGGGGAAATATTTATATGGAAAACATTCTCTGGTTTTGTATTTTCAACGCTAGATATCTCATTCAAGCAGCCAAAGCAATTCTGC
>NC_051417.1:36427868-36428034 GCF_015228065.2 Penaeus monodon | reverse complement strand
AATCATTTTCAACTGCTGTTATATGCGGATATACAGTTTATAGTAATTCGTCTTACCAGAGAGCACTGTGTCGTAACGATGCCTTTAAAGCTAGGGGCGTTGCCTCTCCTGCTTTGTTCGTGTGTTCACCTAAAGGTAGATATTGTTTTCAATGAACTAGTTTTTC
>NC_051417.1:36427079-36427301 GCF_015228065.2 Penaeus monodon | reverse complement strand
AACTGCAAGATGTGTAATTAACGTTTTGATTATTACTTGTTTAGAATCACGTTTTTGTAAAGCCGTGAAATTCGAAATGTCAGTTACCTGTCATCACTTGGGTTTCTGAACACATTCGAATGACTATTTCATGCATAAATAAAAACGCGGTCGTTAAGTTGAAAGGTTTATTACACTGCTTGATTCATGGTCTTATATAGCATTAGCATAATTATTCCTCTT
>NC_051417.1:36426024-36426405 GCF_015228065.2 Penaeus monodon | reverse complement strand
CTCCATGCCCTCCTTCGAGGAAACGTTTTTCCGCAAAGAGCTAACCAGCAATAAAGCAGCCATGAATTCCGAAGAGACACAAAACGCTCTTTCCATACCGTCCTTCGAGGAACTGGTTTTCCAGCCGCATGGGAACAGTGACGCTCAGGCGGCCACGAGTTCCTTGTTCTTTCTGGACGAGTTCGCGCTCCGTGAGAAGAGCTCCCAGGCAGTGGACACGCCCTTCCCCGCCGTAGAGGAGCTCGATGGGCGCGGACTCCGCCCCGACCGTCGGGACGCGTCCTGCCCCCAGCTTTGGGGAGCTGCTCTCTCAGAAGACCTAGAACAGCAGGTATGACGTTAACTGCAGCCGGCTGTGAAGTTTCGACGTGGGATGATGAC
>NC_051417.1:36425079-36425273 GCF_015228065.2 Penaeus monodon | reverse complement strand
GCAAGATGTGTAATTAATTTTTGATTATTACTTGTTTAGAATTACGTTTGTAAAGCTGTGAAAATCGAAATGTCACTTACCTGTCATCACTTGGGTTTCTGAACACATTCGAATGACTATTTCATGCATAAACAGAAACGCGGTCGTTAAGTTGAAAGGTTTATTACACTGCTTGATTCATGGTCTTATATAGC
>NC_051417.1:36422283-36422682 GCF_015228065.2 Penaeus monodon | reverse complement strand
CCCTTATCACATTACAGGGTGAATAAAGTAATCAAGTAAAGCAGACTGATAAATAATGAAAACCTAATTACATTTATTTTGTTACGGGTGTAAACTATATGTAATAAAATTTAGCAAGGCATTAGCAGTCCGTTTCACACGTAATGCAATTAACGCAAAGAATTTTTTATATCAATATCTAAATTTAGATTAAAATGTTTGGGTTATTCAGAAAGCAGAATGAAAAAGGGAAATGTAACTTTTGAAAGCCAACAATTGATTAATTAGAGAAACACTTATTTATTTAACCCTCCCCTTTCAACCCCCCTTTGCGTTTGAGTTAAATTAATTTGAGAATCAAATGGAAAAACAATTGGATTTTTTGGAAACTAAAATTGACTCCACGTAATAAAAGCTTTT
>NC_051417.1:36421532-36421779 GCF_015228065.2 Penaeus monodon | reverse complement strand
CGCGAGTGACCGAGAGAAACAAAGGCAGGAGCCTTTTCGCCCCCCCCCCCCCCTGCCTCGTTTCCTGGGCCGACCACGTGCATCCCCGGAGGAGGTGTTTCGGGAAAGGGTTTTCTTTTTTGCTTCTGTTTTTTCTGTATCGGTTTTCATACAAGGACGAGGAAAAAAGAGAACCATTGCTTTAGATTTACAGTACACGTTCGCGCTGCCTTTTATGACACCGGTTTCCTTTCTATCAGTTCCTGTC
>NC_051417.1:36421165-36421485 GCF_015228065.2 Penaeus monodon | reverse complement strand
AGTGAAGAGCTATTCCCGTGTGTAAAGAATGATGATACTTCGTTATCAATCAGAGCATTATTGTAATAAACATTATATTGTCTATGTTAATTGTGCCGGGAACCGGTATGTAATAATATCATGATGTAAAAAGAATTGTGATTTATTTTAACATTACGCTTATGTCGTCTGTTAATTATGCAATTACATTTTATTTTTTTCATTTTTCTTCACCTTCTGTTTTACTTTCTATTACACTATGATTTACAGGGCTTAAAAAACGACAAGTTCAGCACACAAGGACGCAAACACACGGCATATACGCGCTTCACCCCGTCATC
>NC_051417.1:36420385-36420786 GCF_015228065.2 Penaeus monodon | reverse complement strand
TACAACTCACACGAAAACACATGCCACACACATATGGATAGTTTACATTGATAGAGAGATAGATGTGCGTGCGTGTGTGTTGTGGAGACGGGTGAAGCGCGTATATGCCGTGTGTTTTGCGTCCTTGTGTGCTGAACTTTCGTTTTTTAAGCCCTGTAAATCATAGTGTAATAGAAAGTAAAACAGAAGGTGAAGAAAATGAAAAAATAAAATGTAATTGCATAATTAACAGACGACATAAGCGTAATGTTAAAAAAAAATCACAATTCTTTTTACATCATGATATTATTACATACCGGTTCCCGGCACAATTAACATAGACAATATAATGTTTATTACAATAATGCTCTGATTGATAACGAAGTATCATCATTCTTTACACACGGGAATAGCTCTTCACT
>NC_051417.1:36420099-36420338 GCF_015228065.2 Penaeus monodon | reverse complement strand
GACAGGAACTGATAGAAAGGAAACCGGTGTCATAAAAGGCAGCGCGAACGTGTACTGTAAATCTAAAGCAATGGTTCTCTTTTTTCCTCGTCCTTGTATGAAAACCGATACAGAAAAAACAGAAGCAAAAAAGAAAACCCTTTCCCGAAACACCTCCTCCGGGGATGCACGTGGTCGGCCCAGGAAACGAGGCAGGGGGGGGGGGGGCGAAAAGGCTCCTGCCTTTGTTTCTCTCGGTC
>NC_051417.1:36419198-36419580 GCF_015228065.2 Penaeus monodon | reverse complement strand
AAATTTTTATTTTCCCCAAAAAACCCAAATTTGTTTTTTCCATTTGATTCTCAAATTAATTTAACTCAAACGCAAAGGGGGGTTGAAAGGGAGGGTTAAATAAATAAGTGTTTCTCTAATTAATAAATTGTTGGCTTTCAAAAGTTACATTTCCCTTTTTCATTCTGCTTTGAAAAAACCCAAACATTTTAATCTAAATTTAGATTTTGATATAAAAAATTTTCTTTGCGTTAATTGCATTACGTGTGAAAGGGAATGCTAATCCCTTGCTAAATTTTATTACATATAGTTTACACCCGTAACAAAATAAATGTAATTAGGTTTTCATTATTTATCAGTCTGTTTTACTTGATTACTTATTCACCCGTAATGTGAAAAGGGG
>NC_051417.1:36416577-36416752 GCF_015228065.2 Penaeus monodon | reverse complement strand
AAAGAGGAATAATTATGGGTAATGCTATATAAGACCATGAATCAAGCAGTGTAATAAACCTTTCAACTTAACGACCGCGTTTTTGTTTATGCATGAAATATCTTCGAATGTGTTCAGAACCAAGTGATGACAGGTAAGTGACATTTCCGATTTTCACAGCTTTACAAACGTAATT
>NC_051417.1:36415397-36415781 GCF_015228065.2 Penaeus monodon | reverse complement strand
GTCATCATGCACTCGAAACTGCTTCACAGCCGGCTGCCGTTAACGTCATACCGCTGTTCTAGGTCTTCCTGAGAGAGCAGCTCCCCAAAGCTGGGGGCAGGACGCGTCCCGACGGTCGGGGCGGGTCCGCGCCCATCGAGCTCCGCTACGGGCGGGAAAGGGCGTTTCCACTTTGCCTGGGACTCTTCTCACGAGCGCCGAACTCGTCCAGAAAGAACAAGGACCTCGTGGCCGCCTGAGCGTCACTGTTCCCATGCGGCTGAAACAGTTCTCGAATACGGTATGGAAAAGAGCGTTTTGTGTCTCTTCGGATTCATGGCTGCTTTATTGCTGGGTTAGCTCCCCTTTGCGGAAAAACGTTTCCTCGAAGGAGGGCAAGGAGTA
>NC_051417.1:36414423-36414659 GCF_015228065.2 Penaeus monodon | reverse complement strand
AAGAGGAATGATTATGCTAATGCTATATAAGACCATGAATCAAGCAGTGTAATAAACCTTTCAACGTAACGAGCGCGTTTTTATTTTATGCATGAAATAGTCATTCGAATGTGTTCAGAAACCCCAGTGATGACAGGTACTGACTTATCGAATTTCACGGCTTTTACAAAAACGTGATTCTAAACAAGTAATAATCAAAACGTTAATTACACATCTTCAGTTTTTTTTCTGTGACA
>NC_051417.1:36413243-36413897 GCF_015228065.2 Penaeus monodon | reverse complement strand
CCCTCCCCATTCCCTAACAAAAGAAATAAATAATGAAAAAACTATTTCATTGAAAACAATATCTACCTTTAGTGCAACACCGAACAAAGCAGGAGAGGCAACGCCCCTAGCTTTAAAGTCAGCGGTTACGACACAGTGCTCTCTGGTAAGACGAATTACTTATAAACTGTATATCCTCATATAACAGCAGTTGAATAAAGATTTGTTTGTGTGTATGTTGACTGTATCTGTTATTCGCACATACAGGAATACAACACATGTAAAAACATACTATCCATTATGAAGATAGAATGTGTTAATATATAATTATACATCTGCCTGCATGTGTCTCTACCTATAATAATTGTATGCAGAATTGCTTTGGCTGCTTGATGAGATATCTAGGTTGAAAATACAAAAACCAAGAATGTTTTTCCCATATAATAATTTCCCATCAAGAACACTTTCGTGAATATCCTGGCGCTTTTTTCAATTTTTCCTAGTCCTTGTATTAAGTGGCATTGTAACGCGTTTTGTACTCATTTTATAATATGTTCTAAATTAGTTGTTCCTGCATTTATTTAACGATATCCCATATTTTGTCTATCTAAATATCCTTTTGCGAGCACGGAAATGATATATTTGATTTGCAAGCGACAATTACTTCCTCAGTTT
>NC_051417.1:36412917-36412990 GCF_015228065.2 Penaeus monodon | reverse complement strand
GAAAAAAAGTTGGTTTCCTAGTTTTTAGTTGTGTTTATCCCCGAAACCGTGAGAGAAAGGCCCACGCAACACA
>NC_051417.1:36412245-36412457 GCF_015228065.2 Penaeus monodon | reverse complement strand
ATATATATATAAAAAAAAAAATTTTTTTTTAAAAAAAAAACCCCCAAAAAAGCAAAAAACCTTTCCCCCCCGGGGTTTTTTTTTTTAAAAAAGGTCATTCAAAAGTGTTCGGGAAACCCAAGTGATGACAGGTAAGTGACATTTCGATTTTTTTACAGGGTTTACAAAAAGTAATTCTAAAAAAAGTAAAATCAAAAAATTTAAAACACTCC
>NC_051417.1:36410766-36411182 GCF_015228065.2 Penaeus monodon | reverse complement strand
GTCTTTCACCCCAACGTCGAAACTTCACAGCCGGCTGCATTTTAACGTATCCCTTGCTGTTCTAGGTTTTTTCGAGAGACCCCCCCAAGCTCCCCAAAGTTTGGGGGCGGGAAAAAAGCGTCCCGACGGTTCGGGGGGGGGGTCGCGCCCATCGAGCTCCTTACGGGGGGGGGAAGGGCGTTCCACTGCCTGGGAGTTTCTTCTCCCCGGAGCCCCCGAACCGTCCAGAAAGAAAAAAGGGAAAACTCGTGGCCCCTGGGGCGTCACTTTTCCCCATGCGGCGGGAAAAAACCAGTTCCTAAAGGGGACGGTATGGAAAGAGCGTTTTGTGTCTCTTCGGAATTCATGGGGCTTTATTGTGGTTAGGGTTTTTTTGCGGAAAAAAAAGTTTTTCCCGAAGGAGGGCATGGAGGACC
>NC_051417.1:36410610-36410679 GCF_015228065.2 Penaeus monodon | reverse complement strand
AACCCAGCGTTTTTTCTGGAGTTATACATCTCCCAATATACAAAATGAAAAAATATAACAAAGGTAAAA
>NC_051417.1:36409664-36409836 GCF_015228065.2 Penaeus monodon | reverse complement strand
AAATTTTGTTTTTAACCTTTTTTTCCTTTCCCCCCCCGGGTTTTTTTTTTTTTTTTTCATCAAATTTTTTTTTTTGGTTTGGGGGAAAATTTTTTTATTTTTTTTTTAAAATTTTTATTTTTTTTTTTTTTTTTTTTAAAAAAAAAAAAAAAAAAACCCCCCCCCCCCCCCC
>NC_051417.1:36409089-36409342 GCF_015228065.2 Penaeus monodon | reverse complement strand
CAAAGGTATACTTTTTCCCCATTTATTTTGGTTTTTTCTGTAACGAAAATGGTGTCAACAAAGGACATTGAAAGTGTTTGCTTTATTACTAAAAAACGGCGGGATAAGTGTAGCTTATTAACCATACCCAATGCCAGAAGTCAAATCTAGGAATTGTATTGTCTTTCTAAAACTTATTTTCGGTTTGTATTTTCCGCCCTTTTTTACGGCAGAAAGCATCCTCCTCAATTTGGTTTAGAGTAGTATTTTGGTT
>NC_051417.1:36407934-36408107 GCF_015228065.2 Penaeus monodon | reverse complement strand
ATATATATACTCCACGAATAAATACATGCAATTGCTGTCAATAGTATAGTGTATCTTGACCTTTGGCACACAACCGGACTATTAATCCTGCAAAATGCAGTTCTGCAATAGTGTTCATGTCACGCAAAAACCCCAAGCAGCACTGAGAAATCGCATAAATCCGTTCACTTCAT
>NC_051417.1:36406923-36407807 GCF_015228065.2 Penaeus monodon | reverse complement strand
TATTTAATTGTTTATGATTTAATCTGGACACCTTGTTTTAGCACGGTCATGTGACCTGAGTGTGAATGCCGCCGATCGAGAAAATCGAAAAGAGGTACGAAGCCTTTACTATGGATATTGGGATCACCATTGTCATTGGTCCCTGGATAATGGTTCGAGGCCGTGTCACCTATATGATTATTGGGAGGGACGAATCGGCACTCCGAGAATGCCCAGTCTCCACATACCTAACTGCAGGTGAAGCGCTAATATCGAATCCCATATACCCATATCTGGAAATGAAGGCCGCGTCCTCGCTGATGTTCCGAATTATGACTGAAGCAGGATTCGCCAAGCTTAGGCACGGCGCCGGGCCTGTTGGGTTCGCTTTGAAGTGCGTCACACAGACAGTCCTGAAACGATTTCACACAAGCGAGACTGAAAAAGCAACTGATTCCAGCCGACCAGAGTTACGTTTTGTGGATCCGGACTCGTAATATTAGGTTCGACAAACTGACAAGTAATCCATCCCGATATATATCGCACTCGTCTGACAATCCGCGTAAAGTATGTACTCATATCCATCCATTGGCCAAGATGAATTGTCCATACATGTCCAGTCTTTTGGGAAAGATAAAGCAAGTATTCGTTGTTCTTTTTTTTAGGCCAAATAAAGCCTTCATTCATGTCCAGATTCTTTGCCAAAAATAGTCTAAATTCGTGTCGATTATTTGGCAAAGTTAACGTCTCCATTCATGATTCTTCGCCTTTGAGTTTTTAATGAAGTTCCCTGAGTTCTGACATGAGACGCGGGCCCCTTTCGGCGCTTCATTTCCCTCTACCGACAATCACCTTTATTTTGTCACACTCAGCTACTAACGGTAAAACAACCCCTGGAAAGATAA
>NC_051417.1:36404594-36404781 GCF_015228065.2 Penaeus monodon | reverse complement strand
ATATTAAAGGCTGCCGCGCGCGAGATGAAAATTACTCTCAACTCAATTAATCTTTGCTTATGTAGGAGCACGCTCTCAAAGGACATCGTTTTATTTGAAAGCGTGTTCAAGGGCAGAATTTGCGAATATGAATTCAAGTAGGAAACTCAAGTCCTGGGGAGAAAGTACACGACAGTTTTAAAGAAGG
>NC_051417.1:36403952-36404105 GCF_015228065.2 Penaeus monodon | reverse complement strand
GCTGAATTTTTTTGTACATTTACTCGACTAATAAATATTAGCAACCAGGACATATACCCTAGACACGCATCATTTAAAGCTGAATGTCGGTCCATTGGGTGTTTTCAAAGCACTGAAAGATAATACATAATTCCTGGTTTACAAAATTATAAA
>NC_051417.1:36403150-36403505 GCF_015228065.2 Penaeus monodon | reverse complement strand
ATGCCCCTTGGCCTCTTGACTATCTCCATTTCCGGCTCCTGTTTTGCTGAGGCAATGGCCGTCGCACAATTAACAAGAATCCGCTGGTGCGACTTCTGAAGGCAATTGGGTCAGATAAAAATGGACATCGGAGGAAAGGTTCGTTAAAGAAGCCACACATAAGTTAGTCCTCCTCATAAAAACATGAGGTGAAAGAAGTAGTAAAAAGACCCACATAAAAAGAGAAATATCTCAGAAGTGGAAGAAAGGTTCAGAAGATTGAAAAATAAATAACTGCCAAGCGATGAGATAAAACACCAAAAAAGCAATGAGTCACTTTAACATTATATATTATCTCTATCTGTTTATCTATGCT
>NC_051417.1:36402367-36402482 GCF_015228065.2 Penaeus monodon | reverse complement strand
GTTGGCCGGTGCATTTCATCAAGGCCCAAACCCCCGCCCCCACCCCGTGTCGGGCCCAGCACAATGCCACAACGCAGAGTCTCCCTCTGCTCGTTGTCGAGGCGAAAGGAAAAGG
>NC_051417.1:36401845-36402273 GCF_015228065.2 Penaeus monodon | reverse complement strand
TTAGGGGAAGGGACAGGCGAGGGGCATGGCCAAGGTACCCGAGAAACAAAACTTTGCTGCAATCACCGGGAGTTGCAGTTGTTTGAAATAAAAGTATCCGTCAAACATTGTTCGATTCTCATCTACTAGCTTGACGCCGTGGAAAGCGAAGAAAAAGAGGGGGGAGCAAAATGCACATGTAGTTTTAGACACGGCGCTCTTTCATCTGGGTTGCAAGGCGATGTACAAATTCAACCGACATTCGAAGTGGAATAAACTGGGAGATTTCAATATTTCATATTGCTATGATATAACTGCTATATTTAAGGTGACGGGGAGTATCATATTTAATGCAAATAAAATTTGGAGACACCAACAAAAAATATATCACACGCCCGTCATCCCACTCCGCCTCCCTTGATTTATGATTTTTCTGAATAATCCTTTGT
>NC_051417.1:36397220-36397760 GCF_015228065.2 Penaeus monodon | reverse complement strand
CGATGAAGGGGCGCGCCTGGGCTCCCAGGCTGTTTGGCTACGGCATCGAGTACCCCATGCTGATGCATGACTGCCTGCGCGCCCAGAACCTGCTGAGCTTGGTGCTGGATGCGCGCACGCCCATCCTACGTGCAGGCTCTCGTGGGAGTCGTGCGCCGCCTCCCGGAGCTGCACGCTCGGCGCCGACTACGAGGTGGAGGGCGTGAGCCTGATCGAGTTCACGGCGGCGTGACCGAGCGGCCTCTCGCTCGGGCTGCTCATCGACCGCGCGGCGTTCCCGCACTTCGCGCCCGAGGTCGCCGCGGCCGGCGTCAGCACGCCCGCCTCTGACATCTTCTCCTTCGGCGTCCTCATCAGCGACATCAACAGGCAGAAGGCCAACCCCAGGGCGCTGCCACGCGAGGTGCTGGAGGCCATGCAGAGGGCCATGCAGGAGGAGCCGCTCGCCAGGCCGGACTATGCCGTCCTCGAGGAACTGCTCGACCGAGCGCTGGCCCACTGACCACGCCCTCCGCTCGGGGGGTGGGATGGATGGGGGTG
>NC_051417.1:36393908-36394448 GCF_015228065.2 Penaeus monodon | reverse complement strand
CGATGAAGGGGCGCGCCTGGGCTCCCAGGCTGTTTGGCTACGGCATCGAGTACCCCATGCTGATGCATGACTGCCTGCGCGCCCAGAACCTGCTGAGCTTGGTGCTGGATGCGCGCACGCCCATCCTACGTGCAGGCCCTCGTGGGAGTCGTGCGCCGCCTCCCGGAGCTGCACGCTCGGCGCCGACTACGAGGTGGAGGGCGTGAGCCTGATCGAGTTCACGGCGGCGTGCCCGAGCGGCCTCTCGCTCGGGCTGCTCATCGACCGCGCGGCGTTCCCGCACTTCGCGCCCGAGGTCGCCGCGGCCGGGGTCAGCACGCCCGCCTCTGACATCTTCTCCTTCGGCGTCCTCATCAGCGACATCAACAGGTAGAAGGCCAACCCCAGGGCGCTGCCACGCGAGGTGCTAGTGGCCATGCAGAGGGCCATGCAGGAGGAGCCGCTCGCCAGGCCGGACTATGCCGTCCTCGAGGAACTGCTCGACCGAGCGCTGGCCCACTGACCACGCCCTCCGCTCGGGGGGTGGGATGGGTGGGGGGG
>NC_051417.1:36392608-36392961 GCF_015228065.2 Penaeus monodon | reverse complement strand
AATCTAGTGAATTGTCTTGCACCATCCCATCGCATCTGCCTCCAGTCGCATTCTTAGCTAGGTCCTTTCCCTTAAATATAAGACAAATCATCTTT
The DNA here is from genome assembly GCF_015228065.2 of Penaeus monodon. NCBI lineage: Eukaryota > Metazoa > Arthropoda > Malacostraca > Decapoda > Penaeidae > Penaeus > Penaeus monodon. Next base: position 36,392,866 of record NC_051417.1, on the reverse strand, counting down.
TTCCTTGTATTACTTTTATGCCAAGCACAGTTTTCTCCAGAATCCATTGGTCCGAATTCCAGGCGACGCCTCAGTCCCCTTGGTGTCTCCTGCCGTCACGGTTCGCGTTTCTGCTCTATGTAAGACTGCGCTCCTGCCTTCATGAGACTCTTTTTAGTTACCCTGTCCCTTTCGTCGTCATTTAGTTAAATGTACTCCTTGCCATTGCGTTTCGTGACCTTATCTCGACATCGGATCTTCTGTCTTCTGTAAGCACTT
>NC_051417.1:36390912-36391577 GCF_015228065.2 Penaeus monodon | reverse complement strand
TCACAAGCGGCGTCCCTTAGCTGGGACCTCGGAGTAGCGAGTCTCCGGGAAATACACGCCCTCTATTGCGGCTATGCTTCTTGTTAACCTTTGACTATCAGAGCAAGCGCCCGGGAAGGGGCATAACCCTCGTAAGTGGCTCTTTACGTTGGACACTTACTCCTAAGTGCCTATTACGAGAACTCATGAGCGGTCTTTAATATGTCGTACAAGAAACTTTCATGGATAATTAGACGTAAGTAAAAATTCTGCAGTTCACTCTGGGAATGGCATTCTTTCGGTGGAAATTTAATGCTTGGCAGATCTAAAGGAAAGGATACCCTTATGCTTTTAAAGTACAGTCATGTATGTGAGTGCGCGCGCGCGCGCGTGTGTGTGTGTAAAGGAAGCGAGACCCACCTCAACGTGCGGTTCAGAGAACAAGGCAATCACAATATTGGCATCTTGCTGAATACTTCTCCAAGATATTTGTTATGTATATTTACGACTTTTAAACAGAAACTTGCAAGTGAACTCCGGGCTCGAATAACTTTGGAATTGCTTGATTCCACCTCGGTAAATCCTTAACAAGTTGTCTGTTTACTTTACTGTCAATCTTTGGGCGAAACATTATTCACCATGGAACTTGTACAGTTCGTATCCTCGGGAATAAACTGTATTGAAAC
>NC_051417.1:36382581-36382850 GCF_015228065.2 Penaeus monodon | reverse complement strand
CGTATATTATTGTCAAGAAGACAAAATGATCCCAACAGATATTGGCTTTACTCTGCATGACACTTTCTGCATACTGTGTCTTTATCTTTTTTCAAAGTTTTAGTTTCTCTATTACTATGTGACCCACGGTTGAATCCGACCCTTGTCACAGGTGCCTACACACCTCGCCCAACAGGTGTACAGGAGAGATGAATACAGTAAAGTGCGTGTTCCTTCATCTGGCGCTCATTCTGGGTGAACTCCTGTTTTGCATACCTTGAGGGGAGGAT
>NC_051417.1:36381483-36381995 GCF_015228065.2 Penaeus monodon | reverse complement strand
AAAAAAACATGTACTCTTAGGAGTCATCCCCATTTTGAGTAAAAGGACCAAAAAAATTTAATGTGGGGATAAAGGGAATTTAAATGTTTCAGGTTAAAAAGGCCAGCTGCGACAATAGTTTTTCAAAAAAAAATTAAATGCGGGGAAAATTGAAAATATAAAAAATTCAGTATCTTGGAAATTTAACGACATTGCGGGATAATTTTGGAGTTACTGAACCCACTAAATAATTATTAAAAAAAAAATGCTATGTTGGGGTTTACGCCTTTATCTATTTTTTTTCCCTTTTGTTACGACCCTTGTTCCTTTTTCTCCCCTTTTGCAATGTCCCCAAATCAAGATTAGCTGTAAAGGGGGGACAGGAGACGAAGAAATTTTTAAATTTGTTAAGGGCTCGTATTACGCTTACAAAATTTGGGGAAAGCCCCCTAATTACCCCCACGAGGAAGGGCCAAATTAGTCTAAACAAAAAGAGAGGGGAGACTCAAAGAAAAGGGACTAAAAAAGATGAT
>NC_051417.1:36380728-36381196 GCF_015228065.2 Penaeus monodon | reverse complement strand
GGGGGACTTTAAATTCTTCCCCCCCAATACCCCTACCCCCCCCATATCCCCCCCCCCCATACTTTCCCTTTGAAAACAAAACCCACAAGAAATCAAAAAAAAAATTGAGTACCCCAAGCTGATGAAAATTCGGGGGAAAAAACAGGGGCCATAAAACCCAAAAAAGCTCCAAATTAACACGGTAGTTTTATAAAAGGGCCCCTTGTTGTGTTTCCCGAAAAAAATATTAAAGTTTTGGAGTCGCAGTGTTTTTCTTTTTTCTTTCTTTTAGTCTTTTCTGAATGTATTTTACGATTAAGGGAAAGTTTCGCATTACAATCCGGGAAAGCCTTTGGGTTATGCGGATTTTATCACCATTGTTTTTTTTTTCCCTATTATTCTTTTTTATCCCATTCCAAAATTTTAAAATTTATAAATTTACCTCTTTCTTTACAGCATCCCGTAAAAATGGGGTTTTTTAAAACATCC
>NC_051417.1:36380402-36380559 GCF_015228065.2 Penaeus monodon | reverse complement strand
CCTTCCAAAAATTTAAGACCCACAGATTGTATGTTTAAACCCCTAGTAGGGTATATATATTTTTTTTTTTCTACCATTTTTTTTAATCTATGATTAACTTTTGTCTATCTTTTTGTCAGGCAAATGATTCTGAAAAAGGGAAATTTTAATAGAATGT
>NC_051417.1:36379214-36379400 GCF_015228065.2 Penaeus monodon | reverse complement strand
TCTGAATTAAATTTTGGGGGGGAAAGTGTCTTTAAAATTTTTTGAAGTTCCTTCCAATGTTAAAACTTAAAGGGCCAAAGGGATGGGAAATGTAATATAACAAGAATTTGCAAATGAAAACCCCGGGCAGCGGTGAAAGCTTTTGTTTAGAAATTTTTTAGGGTCTGGGAAAACAGGGGTTTTCGG
>NC_051417.1:36379069-36379161 GCF_015228065.2 Penaeus monodon | reverse complement strand
TTTAAATAGTAGAGCAAAGCTGTATGCCTGTTGGGTTAATGAGTAAGCTTTAAGTTTAAAAAAGCTTTGGGGGAAAAAATGGTAGTTTTTTA
>NC_051417.1:36378731-36378863 GCF_015228065.2 Penaeus monodon | reverse complement strand
TTTCCCCCCCCCCCCCGGGATAAATTTTGGTTTTAATCCTTTAGGGCATTGATTTAAAACCCTTTTCTCAAAGGTAGAAAAGAAAAAACATTAGCATAGGGGACCTGAGTCCCACAGTTGCAGTTGAAGTGC
>NC_051417.1:36378456-36378712 GCF_015228065.2 Penaeus monodon | reverse complement strand
CAGGGATGAGGGTATTTTTGAATTTAAGAGGTTTCCAAAGCACAAAAAAAGGTTGGTGGTTCTTTTAATGGGACATTTTTGAAAAGAGATTGTAAACTTACACTGGCCATAACAAAAAGGCCATTGATTTCAAAGCAGTTTATTCATAACAAAAACTTTAGGGTTCTAAAAGTATACTCATTTTTTGGTTTAGAGGGTTTAATATTGGTACCAAAAACTTTTCAAAAAAATTTAAATAAAAAATACCGGGTTGATA
>NC_051417.1:36377078-36378293 GCF_015228065.2 Penaeus monodon | reverse complement strand
AAAAATAGGGATCGAGTTAGTATTTAGCAATTTAAAATTAGTACATCACTTAAAAATGCTTGATTTTTTTGTTGATTCCTCCCTGTTTAATAAAAAAAATTTTCCCCCCCCTTATCTGGTTTTCTGAGTGTACTAAGTTCTTATCATCCCGGAGATTAGCCCCCAAAAAGGGTTTAGTTGGGGGGAATTTGTCCAGTATTGGGTTTTTGTTCACGATTGATCTATAATTTTCATTTAAAAAAAGTTGAATAATTTCCCCGGGAGAGTTTCTTTGCAGTATCTCTATGGAAGCGTGTAAAGGGAATTCTAGAAAAAGAAAAAAGGAATGAAAAGGGTATGCCATGATGCATCGGTTACGAAAATATTTTTCATCCCCTTTTTAAAAAGCAAGTAAAAAATTGAAACATGATATGAAAAAAATGTGAATGCTTTTTCGTTAAAAAACAAACCCCTTTATACAAATGACAAAAAGGGAAAAAAACTTACTATAAAATAAAGTTTCATAGCGGGGTTATAGCATATGGCTAAAAAAAAAATAATGGAAAAATGATTTTAATAGTAAAAGATTTTAGAAGTGATAACAATGATAGTGATGAAAAGTTTTAGGAAATTTTCTTAGGGAAAACAAAAATAACAATAATTTGTAATAGCCCAAGATAGTGTTATGTGATAAAATTTTAAAATCAGTAATGGGTAAAGATAAAAATGGGGGATATTTAAAGTAAAGAAAAGTTTTAAAATTTAAAAAATAATGATAATAAAAGGAATGAAAATAAAATTTATAAGGGGAAATATTTTTATTATTATTTATGATAATAATGTAATATTTGCAATAATAAAAACAATGAAATAAAAATTTAAAAATGAAAAATTTAAAAATAATGATAACAACAATAGAAATAAAAAAATTGGGTAATGAAGGAAGTAAGGAAAAAATAATGAGAACCCCCAACAATATTCAAAAGTATTAATAAGGGGAAAAACAATAGCATCCCCTAGCAAAATTTCGGGGAAAAAAAAAAACTCGGGGTCCGCGAAAAGGGGCAGACGAGCGAGGGCGAATCTTGACCAAGGGAAAGGGAAATTTCGGGGATCGGGGCCCCGGGGGGGCGCGGGGCTGGAAGGAGCCTTTTATTTTTTGGGGGTTCCGGGGTTTCCAGAAGGCCCGGGTGTGTGTATGTGGGTATTATGTCTGGTTTTTTTAAAAAACTACAT
>NC_051417.1:36375388-36375661 GCF_015228065.2 Penaeus monodon | reverse complement strand
TAATAATAAAAATTTAAAATAAAAAAGAAAAAAAATAAAATAAAATAAAATGATGTACATAGGTATGTAAAAATAAATTAAAAAAAATTTTTAAAATTTTTAAAAAATTAATATAAATAATAACAAAATAGATAATATAAATAAGATATATATAAATTTAAATATTATTTTACATATAAGTAATATATATTAAATAAAAATATTAATAACAATATATGAATAAAATATATATATAAAATAATAAAAAAATGTATAATATAATAATTATTATAA
>NC_051417.1:36374132-36374503 GCF_015228065.2 Penaeus monodon | reverse complement strand
ATTTTCAACACAAAAACAAAACAGGGGGTAGGGTGTTTTTGGGTTGTATCCCTGCACGTTTTGGGAAATCCACGGTTTTATGCTTCCGCTCCGATAATTCTGCGTTGCGTCTCGGCCGGCATACGACGCATTTGCTGAAGTGCTTCCCATGCAGACAAATGCTCCCGACGCACGTGGTGACGCAGACCCATACGTCAAGCAACGATATGAATTGTTTGTAGTCTAAATAAATGTTATTTTTATATAGGGTACGACCTGTGCTCCGATGCGAGCCCCTTTAGGAGAAAAGCTTATGCCCTGACTAAAGAGGGGGGATGTTTCTTCGGCGAAAAGGATTATACAAATTTTTTTTTAATTTTTTTTGAGCGTCT
>NC_051417.1:36373659-36373863 GCF_015228065.2 Penaeus monodon | reverse complement strand
AAAGGAACCAAGATCAAGGAACAATAACAAACAAAAAGAAATTGAGCGAAGTGAACAAAAACTCAATATCAGAAAGCAAAACAAATGCGGAACAATTCTTTTCAAAATACTCTCGCAACATGTCCTATCCTAAGAAATTTCTCAAGGTCCCGAGGCTTATGAACATGCAGGCTCCGCCGAGACGTAACAATAAGAGAGAAAGCG
>NC_051417.1:36373008-36373195 GCF_015228065.2 Penaeus monodon | reverse complement strand
TCTTTATTTACGTCTCGGGGGGCCGCATGTTTATAAGCCCCGGGGCCTTGAGAAATTTCTTAGGATAGGACATGTGCGAGAGATTTTTAAAAGAATTTTTCCGCATTTTTTTTGCTTTCGATATTTAGTTTTGTTCACTTTGCCAATTCTTTTTGTTTTTTATTGTTCCTGTCTTTGGGTTTCCTTT
>NC_051417.1:36372450-36372777 GCF_015228065.2 Penaeus monodon | reverse complement strand
TCCAAACGGTCTTTCTTTTCCCTGCGAGGCTCAAAATTAAAAACTATTTGTATAATCCTATTTCGCCTGAAAGAAGACATCCGCCTGCTTTATGTCAGAGAGCATAAGGCTTTGCATCCTAATGGGGCGTCGCATCGGGAGCACAAAGGGGCAGAGTATATAAAAAAAAACATTATTTTGACACAAACAATTTATCGTTGTTGACGTTGGGGCGCGTCACCCCGTGGTCGGGAGCATTGTCGCATGGGAAAACATTCAGCAAAAGCGTCGTTTTTGCGGCCCAGACGCAACGCGAAAATTTCGGGCGGAAGCACTAAAGCCGTGGAT
>NC_051417.1:36370836-36371007 GCF_015228065.2 Penaeus monodon | reverse complement strand
GCCGGCTCCTTCTGGAAATCCGGAATCCAATAATGAGAGGCTCCTTCCAGCGCCGCGCCTCCCCAGGGCCCCGATGCCGTAATTCCTTCCTTGGTCAAGATTCGTCTCGCTCGTCTGCGCCTTCTCGCGGATCCCGAGTTTTCTCTTTTCCAGAAATATTGCTATGGATGC
>NC_051417.1:36370033-36370396 GCF_015228065.2 Penaeus monodon | reverse complement strand
TTTTTAGCCATATGCTATAATCCGCTAGAAACATTTATCTATAGTAAGCTTTTTCCCTTTTTGTCATTTGTATGAAGGGTTTGCTTTTAAACAGAGAAGCATTACACATATTTCATATCATGTTTCATGTTACATTGCGTTTTAATGGATATTAAATATTTTCGTAACCGATGCATCATGGCATAGCAGATTCATTCCATTTCATTTCTAGAATTGCTTTACACGCTTCCATATAGATATCTGCTAAGTACTCTGCTCGGGAATTATTCAACTTTCTTTAATGAAAATTATCAGATCAATCGTGAACGAAAATCCAATACTGAGACAAATTCCCACCAACTGAACCTTTTGGCTAATCTCCGG
>NC_051417.1:36369427-36369526 GCF_015228065.2 Penaeus monodon | reverse complement strand
CAACCTTATTGTGCGTGAACTCTTAAATTCAAAGGAATACCCTCATCACCTGAATGAAAAACAAATAAAAAAAGCACTTCAACTGGCAACTGTCGACTC
>NC_051417.1:36367349-36367461 GCF_015228065.2 Penaeus monodon | reverse complement strand
TGAGGATAAGAAAGAATAATAGAAACTAAAACAATGGTGATAAAATCCGCATAACGAAAGGCATGTCACAGGATTGTAATGCTGAAACTGTCATTAATCGTAAAGTACATTC
>NC_051417.1:36367178-36367317 GCF_015228065.2 Penaeus monodon | reverse complement strand
CACTGCGACTCATACTGAATATTATTTGCGAGGAACACAACAAAGGGACCCTTTATACACTACCGTAGTTATGTAGGAGCTTTTGTTGTATGGACACCTGTTTTTCCTCCGAATTTTCATCAGCTGGAGTACTCAGATT
>NC_051417.1:36367042-36367149 GCF_015228065.2 Penaeus monodon | reverse complement strand
CAATGGGATGTATGGGGTGGGGGGATATGGGGGTGGTAGGGGGTATGGGGGTGAAGAATTTACGTCTCCATTTTCACTTTTGTTTTGGATTGCTTTTATCCATCTAT
>NC_051417.1:36366011-36366874 GCF_015228065.2 Penaeus monodon | reverse complement strand
ATCATCTTTCTTAGTCGCTCTTTCTGAGTCTCTCTCTCTTGCTGTTTAGACTAATTGGCCTTCCTCGTGAGGTAATTAGGGGTCGTCCCAACGTGTGTAAGCAGTAATACGAGCATTAACCAATTAAGAATTTCTTCGTCTCCTGTACCCCTTGACAGCTAATGACTTGATTTGTGGACATTGCAAAAGAGAGAACAAGGAACAAGGATCGTAACATAGGCAAATAAATATGATAATGGCGTAACGCCTAACATAGCATTTTTTATTAATAATTATTTAGTGATTACAGTAAGCTCAAAGTTATCAGCAATGTCGTTATTACCAAGATACTGAAGTGTTTATATTTGCAAATTTCTCCCTGCATTGAATTTATGTTTGATAACTATTGTCGCAGCTGGCTCTTAACACTGATCATTTAAAGTCCTTCATCTCCACGATTAATTTCCTTGGTCCTTTTACTCAAAGTGTATGACTCTAAGAGTACATGTATTTTTAGGCGCTGTTGTGAGGCAGCGCTCAGGTTAAAATATATCTGTACAGGTGTTTTGTCTGTTTCAGTGTGTGCGTAACTGCGCACGCGTCGTGTTTGTATGCTTGAGTACTTAGCACTTAAACTTGTCCAAAATAATCCCCCAAAAAAGTCAAGAACACATGAATGGAGTAATAAGAGTTTTTTACTTAGTGAGTAGCAGCGTACATAAACGTCACTTATAGAACGGTCTTTACCTTGTAGTTCACTCAGGTCCTGGCGAGTCCTGGCTTGTCCTCTCTCTGTCTCAGGTCTCAGGTGCGTCTTGTTTCGAGCGGGCGTTTTCTCGCGCGAGGACCGAGGCCGCAAACGGTATGCGGAGAATCGCTTATGA
>NC_051417.1:36365261-36365987 GCF_015228065.2 Penaeus monodon | reverse complement strand
ATACGCAGGTGGACGCGTCGTGTTCGTGGGTCTTAAAAGGATATAATTTTAGAATTCTTATAGGCGACGCCATGATGCAGCAGTCATATTAAAGGATGTGTTTTGTCTGCCGAGAGTTCCCCTTTTATGTCTCCCTGTTGCTCTCCATTTTTTTCTGCGTCGTTCTTACCTGCATGTCCGTCATGATACTTGCAACATTAGTACGTCTATTCGTTCACGACACCAAGATAAAATCTTACAACCGAATTCAATCATCTAATCCTAATTCCATCTCAAGAAAAAGATCATCACGGAGACTGAAATTCTGGTCATTATTATATTTGGAAGAATGTTCGAGCCGAGAGTCTACAGTACATACGCGACGGTAGGAGAGAAAGTGTCGTTGTGACTCGACTCAGCCGGAAGATAAGTGTCGCTTCATCCGAATAAAATTCCCATCTTCAATTTAAACTTTTAAAACCGGCGTGATAAAGTATCGGTCTAGAAATTACATGTGTGCTGTTGCAACGCGAAATAATACAGGTCGTTGCGCCTTTGCCCTGCGCAAGGGAAACGAATTTCTCAGCTCTGAGTCGCCTCTCGCGGCGCGCCACAGGCCGGCGGCAGAACCTAAATGGAAATATGAATTCTCGAGCGCACTCTCCTCTCGCTCCCTGACGCAGCTTAGAGTCATTTTCAGCATATGTTACGACTTCGAGCGAGGAATTTTAGTTCGTCTTGATGATT
>NC_051417.1:36363504-36364350 GCF_015228065.2 Penaeus monodon | reverse complement strand
CGGAGGGACAGTCTTTAACCCGTGAATTGGGGCGACACATTCGGTACCTTTTCTTACTGGAATTTAACTTATCAGAATAAAAAAATGTCTAGTCTATTTCTGCCACTCGTTTCCTTTTACATTCACGTATCATCCTGTAATGAAGATACATAACGCAGAGAGGAATTTACACGTTCTCCGAAGTTTGGCTGGTCTACATCTAACGTCTGTTTTGAACAGTAAACATACTGCTATTTACTATTTGAGTCAGAAGAGAGTTAGAATTAAACTGAACTGGAAGAAGATAGAGCAATTACTTTATGTGAAATCGGCAATTCATTCAAAATTATTCTTTATTCATTGCAAAGGAATGTGGCATTTAGTATGGTAACCAACGCCTACGACATATTTTTACATTAAAGTATCTATTGCATTCCTTTCATAATGAAGTTAATAGTTCTCCTTTATGCATTCCATACATATATCAAAGTGTGCTTTGCATAAAAAACGTGTACATGTCTGTGCATTGTGTTTTCTGTCGTTGCTGCTTATATTAAAATAATTTCCCCCGAAAGCAACGTATCATTAATGAAAAACGTCCGTGCAAAAAGACCTGTGTGAATGCAATAACACTTACAACATGCATTGTCGAAAAACAACTAATTTTTAAAAATATTCTGAAAAAGTCTGAAATGAAAAATTCTAATAGAAGTAATGTGTAATGCAACGTTTCGCTGACAGTGTGCAGGAAATATTTCCGCTGAATGAAACTCAAAAGAAAATCTTATTCAAATGTCTATTTCAAATTGTCGACTATAAACCTTCGAACTAGTTACTGACATACTGCAACAAAACATGCAATGTACA
>NC_051417.1:36361587-36362273 GCF_015228065.2 Penaeus monodon | reverse complement strand
AGGGGTTATTTATATATTTCCGCTAGTTTGCGGGGCCATAGGAACCAACGAGACCTAAACCCCTGGCCTCCTGAGTCGGCACAGAGTATTCGTTACTGACGCATGTCTTGTGCAGTATCATACTTGGTAGCGTTTCTCATTCATAAGGTTTGCGAACACAAAGAGTTTTGCCCAAAGCATACTTTGCGAAAATACAGAAATGCATATAATTGATAAAACAAACTGAATAATGGGACTAAGCTAAAATTACTACTGAATAGAAAATGTTAAAATAAATAGAGTAAATCAGGAAATTTTACCACGCTTTATTAATTATACTATTTCATCTACGTAATTAAATATAAGGTGTTTATTTTCATTTCCATAATTTATTCATGGTGTAGTTATCGTATGTCGTCATTGCCACTTAAAGCCTTCAGCTTTCATCAATATATACTCATTATTGGATATATTTTGTTTTTATATCATTAAAACAAAACCATTAACACATACGACAAAACAAAACCTCCGGAAAAATAAAAGCACAACGCAAATACACGTAAAAAGTGGTATTCTTCAATGAAACAAATAAAAAAACAATACCTGTAATACTGCAGACTCACTGCAAGAATCCATAAAATGTACAAATAAATATGACAAAATCTAAGAACAACGGCCATCGGAAGGATAGACGGCCGAAGCTAACG
>NC_051417.1:36361340-36361510 GCF_015228065.2 Penaeus monodon | reverse complement strand
GTATCACTAGATTGCCGTGTTTATAAAAATGAAAAGGAGGTTCAGTGAAGGAAAATGCAGGTAAAATAGAATAAACATTAAAAGAAAGGAACATATGCACATAAATTTAAATAATCGATAAAAATGATGCCCATGGGCTAGATGAGGGGTTTGGCGCCAAATGCCCGTTG
>NC_051417.1:36361019-36361177 GCF_015228065.2 Penaeus monodon | reverse complement strand
GAATCTCCTACAGCGCTTCCGTCCGTGCCTCCGTCAGTATCCTCGCCCCCTGGTCCAAACTTGTTATTTTGGTCGCGGGGACTTTTTATGGGGGTTTTCGATGAGGCTGAGCGGGCGTGCGCCGCCGAAGGAGGCAATAAGATCGGCAGCTCACTACA
>NC_051417.1:36360609-36360708 GCF_015228065.2 Penaeus monodon | reverse complement strand
TATATTTTGTTGAATATTACTAAAAAGTGAGATGCAATAATTTCGACAGTTAGGGCCAGGATTAAGCTCAAGATCACCCGACAACAAAATATTAATTCC
>NC_051417.1:36359506-36359582 GCF_015228065.2 Penaeus monodon | reverse complement strand
TGTTAACTTTTACATATTTATAACTTAATTTTCAGAACATGACATTTGTAATTATTATCGTCTAATTAAACGCTAA
>NC_051417.1:36357329-36357585 GCF_015228065.2 Penaeus monodon | reverse complement strand
AAAATTTCCAGTGTCTTCCTGAACATATTCCTTCCCACAGTGTTTTTTACAATATGGATTTATACTCATTTCTTTCATAATTCTCCCAATTAAAGGGATCTGACCTTCTTTAGCGCTGTGGCATTTCTGTTGAAACCTTAATGGCATATCCACCGATGCTATCGGCTGGAAGAGGGAGGTTTTGTAATGGTTGATCTGTGTTTGGATTTTCTCCGAGAGCTTTCACTATTCTTTCTCTCTCCTTTCCCTCCTCTTC
>NC_051417.1:36357191-36357267 GCF_015228065.2 Penaeus monodon | reverse complement strand
TATGTATTCTATATACTTTTCCACCCCCCACCACCCCACTACATTTTCATTTTCATCAACCACACCACTCACTATA
>NC_051417.1:36355292-36355516 GCF_015228065.2 Penaeus monodon | reverse complement strand
AAGCGGCCTGGACCCTCCAAGCACGCCAATTTATGCCTTCCTCTCCGACCATTGCCGAAGAGCATGACGTCACCCACAGGTCACGTGACCATCCCCGCGAGACATGAATTGTAAATAAGGTAATGAACCCGAGAGCGACTCGCAGTCTGATATGCAATCCTGAATAGGGGAAACTTTGGAAGGGGAATATTTCAGCATTTGGGGAAGATAAAGCTGTGCTGATT
>NC_051417.1:36351002-36351414 GCF_015228065.2 Penaeus monodon | reverse complement strand
GTGCTTATCTTATGACGCAGCCATATCGATCCGTATTTCCCAACGATCTCTTCCATCCTGTCTCTCCCCAGCTATACAATCTTTCCACGCTTATCACATCCGGGCGCGATGATCGACAGGGGCGCCCTGATCATCCTCTCCGGGCACAAATCCACCGGCAAATTCGCCCCTCTCCCCTTCGCAACCCCCAGGGAAGTTCAGTTAACAAGACACGTACCACCTATTCCTCAGACACAGTTCACAAGGTTTTGTGATTTCTTCGCTGGAGGAAAATTGTAACCTGATTTTGCATCGCCGGTTGGAGGAGCGTCGCTGCGCCTCCAATCTTCCTTGACTTGACTCTTTTGGGGGGAAATCGCCCTCTGAGTTTTTCTTTTTATTTCTTTATCGTTTCTCTAATAAAGTTTGCTGC
>NC_051417.1:36350771-36350959 GCF_015228065.2 Penaeus monodon | reverse complement strand
CTTTCTGGAGAGTCAAGTTAGATAGGAATTTATGCATATTTGTTCAGTATATTCCTCTTTTTATGTGGCTATATGCTTTAGATATTGATTATTTTTGGCCAAGTCGTTGAACTAATTATATTGTTCTTTACATTACTGTTTATTTCAGAGATTTGTTTCTGTGTCTTTATAAAGTCTAAACATAAACG
>NC_051417.1:36350503-36350618 GCF_015228065.2 Penaeus monodon | reverse complement strand
TTGTTCCGAAGCCTTTGTAAATTGATGCCGATCTTCGAATATTGCTTTTCTTTTTACAGATTTGTTTTTTTCACTTCATCTCCCTGCTAGGCGATGTGCTCCCTTATGTGCTTTA
>NC_051417.1:36349849-36350075 GCF_015228065.2 Penaeus monodon | reverse complement strand
CAGTGTGTGACTAAAAGGATAAGTGAAAACACATAAAAAAATAAGCAAGTTATGAGAAAGAAATACGAGCAGATAAGCGGAAATAATATTTATGAACGTAATGCCTGCTGAGAAACACAGCTTTCCTGACTAACATTATTTCATCCTTTGTGTGTAGGAATATGTCTTCAGAAACTTTCCAAATCCTATATGTTATGCTGTTAAATATTATCAAAATTTTATTATT
>NC_051417.1:36349511-36349746 GCF_015228065.2 Penaeus monodon | reverse complement strand
TACAATTTTTATAATAAACTTCAAGAGACGTCGACCATATAAGCTTTCATACTCAGAAATCAAGCTCAGCGATCGACATTATAACTCATTAGAATAAGTTCTTCTAAATTGCCATTTGATCTGATACAATCAATACAAATATAAAACACCTACGCATACACACGAGCGATTGCGCGTTTGGTTCCTTAGTTGGACAACTTTCAGTTGAGTCATTTTACTATTTGCTCTTCATGCA
>NC_051417.1:36348874-36349459 GCF_015228065.2 Penaeus monodon | reverse complement strand
TGTGTGTTTGTATTATACTTGTTCAGTTACATGCAATTTTTCGTCAGCCAAATTAGGATGTCATCAAAATACTGTAAACGCGACAATGGCAGAGGACAGCGCAGGGGCCCTGCAGCTTGTTATATGAAGCGCACGTGGGAGTCCCGTTAAGCTTAGAATGCGTGTTTTAAGTTGCATGATGTTTAAACGCATATACATGCCCCCCCCCCCCCCTCAAAATTCTACAGGATTGTTTTTGAGACTTTCTTCCCCCATATATCAAACATGTGTCCTTAATGACTTCAACTATACCTTTCCTTTTCCTCTTTTATAGATGCTTTAGTATAAACTTAGGCCTAGCACATATTTTTCCAAACTTGCGTCCAAAGATTTTCGACTTAGGGCCTAATGGGAACAGAACGACGCTACTCGTTAAATGCCGAGAGGCCGAGGTCCAGGGAGAGCGACTGCCGCTTCGCCTTCGGGTTAAATCAGTGGTCTTGGTCGTTATGGGCGTCTCGTGCAGGATTCTCACGTCTTCATTTTATCTATTTGTTTATCTATTTCGTCAGTGAATGTTTTAGGAAGCCTTTTAATCGTATAAGT
>NC_051417.1:36348372-36348764 GCF_015228065.2 Penaeus monodon | reverse complement strand
CTTCCCTTCGTTGTTCTACTTGCAAGTTATATTATCATAAAATCAATAGGAAATTCCCCATAGAGAAATAGAACCTTTGGGCATTACTATTAACATAAACAGGGTGGTGGTGCAATGGGCTTTGTACGATTAAATGTCATAAATAAAAGAAGAAATCTTGAATAAATTAATAGAAATGGGTAAAAAAATCGGATTACCAACAGAATTAGCTCTAAACTATACATTAAACATTATCGCATTCATAATTGTGTAAACTTTTAATAAGACATCATAACAACCAACGTGTACTTCATTTCTTATGAAATAGTTTTAGGAATGATTCCATAAAGCATAAATTTAATCAGAGATAATCTGGTATGCTCCTCCCATGCGCTCCAGAGAAAGAAGCATGT
>NC_051417.1:36347489-36347671 GCF_015228065.2 Penaeus monodon | reverse complement strand
TTAACTCTATATCTACCGAGCATTAAAGGGCAGAGGTCGGTTTCCTCAGACAGCCTATGAGCCCGAAGAACGTTCTGGAAGCCCTCCGTTTTGTCTCCCTTGTTTACGTCTCCGAGTTGAGTATTTACTACTGGAAGCAAAACAAACAATCGCTTTTCGGTGATCGCTTTCAATTCGGCCAC
>NC_051417.1:36347207-36347339 GCF_015228065.2 Penaeus monodon | reverse complement strand
ATGACGGGGAAGAGGTTATAAGCAGACGCAGAGAAGGAGGACACAAGAGCAAAAACAAGATATGCATGATAGACACATAGACATGCAGATGACATAGATAAAGAGACAAGTTTAATAAATAGATAGATAGAC
>NC_051417.1:36346753-36347054 GCF_015228065.2 Penaeus monodon | reverse complement strand
AATCCTACTCTCTTCACCTCTACAGAAATCCCACCGCTGTTAGCGCCGTGCCCGCCCGACGGAACTCAGCCTAAAGCCTGTGGACTATATTTGGCGAGCGGACGAGGGAATTACGTCACATGTCACGCCGGCAAAGGGACGGCTTTATTCAAAATTGAAGCGCGACGGAATTAAAGGCAATTTCTAGTTTTGCAAAACACGCGGGATGCTCTCGAGGCCGCGTTATGGATGAGCGGACTGCGCGGTCGGCGGCCGGACCTGCGCAGGCTGCGAAAATATATGGGCGGACGGAAAGCAAGCG
>NC_051417.1:36346336-36346566 GCF_015228065.2 Penaeus monodon | reverse complement strand
GTGAGTGAAAAGGGCTACCACTGTTCATTATTTAAAACTGGAAACCTTATTCCATGTAGGTATCTTCCAGAATTTCTTCAGCTCTTTTCTTCTCTTCTCTTCTGCTCTGCATAAGACGGCTCGCTTTTGCTACCGCGTGCTCTTGGTTCTTACGCCCGCCACCCACTCACCGATGTACAACAGGCCTTTCCCGCCAGGACAAAAGCAGCCGCAGCTATAATAGCACTGCT
>NC_051417.1:36344948-36345032 GCF_015228065.2 Penaeus monodon | reverse complement strand
TTTAAAAATTTAATAAATACTTATTATAATAAAACCAATCTGGTTTAGATATCTCACAACCTGCTTTTGTAACAAATTTTTCAC
>NC_051417.1:36344750-36344837 GCF_015228065.2 Penaeus monodon | reverse complement strand
CCTAAAGCTAACTTCACCTGAACGGGAGAGTTCAAACAGAGGCGGTTCATACTAAAAAGAGGGAGTCGGTTTTCCCTTTAAGGCAAC
>NC_051417.1:36343821-36344244 GCF_015228065.2 Penaeus monodon | reverse complement strand
GTTTCAATTGCCGGACGGAGCCGAGCACCGATGAGCTGTCCCGCCGACCCGAATAACACCCGCGCCAAGTGTCGCCTCCCCTAACGAGCGAGAACGAAGCCCCGAAGATCCAAACGAACTGTGAACTTTTAAGAGGAAAATGGTAAAACTTTTGAATTCGTTTCTTAAACGTTTCTCTTCGGCTTTGTTGCGGAGGAGCCTTTGTCTCTCAGCTTTTTGTCAGGATCTCAAAAACGTTTTCGGTCTTGTACGTTCATCTCTGGCTTCTTCTATAATATATATATTTTACTATTTACATATGCTAAGTGTATACCTGTATTTACTGTGTTTGTATTGATATTTATTTACGATTCGAATTTATGTCTTTGGTAAATGTGATTTAATGTTTTTCAAGAATCTTCTTTTTCTGTTAATCTCTCTCCG
>NC_051417.1:36342338-36342989 GCF_015228065.2 Penaeus monodon | reverse complement strand
AAATGTTTAACCCGGAGGGGAGCACCGAGAGGGGGAATAAAGGGAAGGTGCCCCCCCAAACAAAAAAAAATAAAAATTAATTTTAAAAAAAATGGTAAATTGATTGTTTTTAAATTTCCTTTTTTTTTTTTTTGGGGAAGGGTTTTTTATTTTTTTTTAATTAAAAATTTTTTTGAAGGGAAAAAAAATTTTAATTTTATTTTTTAAAGAAGGAACCCTTTTTTTTGTTTGAGATATTTATTACGACGAAAATTTTTTTGGAAAAGTATTTTGTTTTTCACGAACCTTTTTTTCGTTAATTCCCGTTTTTTTTGAATTTTTTTTTTTTTTTATTTTTTTTTTTCTTTTTTTTTTTGAATGGTTTAAATTTGAATTTTTTTCTTTACTTTTTTACTGTGAAGCTTTCCTTTCCCCCCATTTTTTAAATTTTTAAAAAACTTTTTTGGGGTTTTAATTTCCCTTTTTTCCCCTTTCCCTATTATTATATTTATTTTTTACTATCATCTGTCGTGTTTTATTTTATTAAAAAATTACATTATATTTTTGTATATATTTTTTTCAATCTTTTTTTTTGTTATTTTTTTTTTTATTTTATTTTTTTTATTTTAATTTTTTTATTTTTTTTTTTTTTTTTTTTTTCATTTTTTGGTT
>NC_051417.1:36341519-36341638 GCF_015228065.2 Penaeus monodon | reverse complement strand
ATTTCATTATGTTATAACATTAGTCCCATCATTTTTTGTTGTTACTATTATATCGTTATTATTATCCCCCTTTCTGCCCCCAAATCTTCCCTAAATTTCAATCGTCCCTTCAAAAAGGT
>NC_051417.1:36336162-36336272 GCF_015228065.2 Penaeus monodon | reverse complement strand
GACTAACTCTTTACATAAAGAAATAAAATTTTATTTTAAATAGAAACCCATTGTAATTTAAAGGAATAAAAATGTTTGAAAATTTTTAATTTGATTCTTAACCCCGTTGT
>NC_051417.1:36335647-36336140 GCF_015228065.2 Penaeus monodon | reverse complement strand
TCTATTTCCTTTTTCCCTTTTTAAACCCACTACACAGGTTTAAATCGAGGGAAATCCCCCAGTGTAAATTATATCATAAACGGCCCGTATTTTAGTTCGTTTTTTCGTCCCACCCAAATTAAAGGAAATTTTACGATAAAAAAAAAAATAATTAGCGAGAAAAAGTAAAAAAAGGGAATTTACGTAAAATTCGTAAACATTCCGTCTAATGAGCACGCAACGAATTACATTATTTTTTTTTATATATGTTTTTCTTTTTTAATTTGGGTCATTTTGCCCCTTTCCTTTTTCAAAAGGGGGGAAAACTTAAAATATAATATATATAAATTTTTATAAAATATATATATATATAATATAAAATATATATAAATATATATAAAAATTAATATATATATATTATTAAAATATAGTATATATATATATATATAATATATTTTAATATATAAATATAAAATATTAAAAATTTCCCAAAATATTTTGTAAAATTTTAAAA
>NC_051417.1:36335486-36335601 GCF_015228065.2 Penaeus monodon | reverse complement strand
AACACACAATTATGATTATTTTTTATATATATATTAATTTTAATTTAATTATATATTTTAAAATATAATAATATATGTATTTATAATTTTTTAATAATATATATAAATTTTAAAA
>NC_051417.1:36335099-36335180 GCF_015228065.2 Penaeus monodon | reverse complement strand
AAAAAATTTTTATATAAATTTAAATATATATAATATATATTATTATAATTTTATATATATTTAAAATTTTAAATTATTTTC
>NC_051417.1:36334656-36334776 GCF_015228065.2 Penaeus monodon | reverse complement strand
GGGTGGATGTGGGTAAAATTAAAAAAATTTTTTTTTTTCCCCCCTTTCCCCCGCAATTTCTTTTTTTTTTCCTCCTTTTTTTCCCCTAAATTTAAAAATTTCCCTTTCTTCCCCCCCCCC
>NC_051417.1:36334319-36334597 GCF_015228065.2 Penaeus monodon | reverse complement strand
CCTTTTTTTGGGGGAAAAACGAAAAAAAAATCATAAAGTAAAAACCGGAAAAAAAATATAACCCAACAAACGAAAAAGGCACACAAAACACCATACAAAGGGAAAAAAATTTGCGATAAAATCTATTTCCCAAAAACCCAAAAAAAACAGGGGAAAGATTTAAAAACCCAAAAAAAGAAACCGGGGGGAAAAAAACTCGGGAAAAATTAGAAACAACCTAAGGGAAAAATAAAAGGATCTTTTGAAAAATCCCCAAACAAAAAAAAAAAGGGGGAAAC
>NC_051417.1:36333573-36333798 GCF_015228065.2 Penaeus monodon | reverse complement strand
ATTGTCTTCCTTTTATCGTTTAGCGGTTTTGAGGTTTTAAATCCTGGGGCAGGGAAGGTTTTTATTCATGAATATAAAATGTTGTGTTAAAATTTTATATCTATTTTCTCATCATTATTATCCTTTTCCCCTTTTTTTACTGAAGCCGTCCACACTTTTTCTTTTTTTTTTAAAAAATTACTATAACATAACATGAAATAATTTGTATAAAAAAAAATGTCCCCG
>NC_051417.1:36332831-36333518 GCF_015228065.2 Penaeus monodon | reverse complement strand
TGTTATGGAGGGGTTTATTTTGGTCGATTTTTTAATATACATAATTTTTGGGACATCTTTGTTTTTGATTTAATTCTAGAACAAAAAATTTTAGGTCTAATTCGTATTATTTTTTATTTTTTTGCTACATACTCTTTTTTTTTTCTAAACATTTTTTTTATACAATTACCATTATAACATTTATCTATCATAATGAAGCCATTTTTATCGATTTGCCCTGTTTGTAGCACGCAAAACTCCACAACAGCCCCCCCCACTTTTACAGGATCCCTTTTTGTGGAATTTTGTTTATGTTTCTCATTTTTAGTGAAATGCATTTTACATTGGGTTGTTGATGAAAATTGTACTCAAACTTTCCCCCTGGGGGAATTGAGGGCAGTTGTTTTTTGGGGGGGCTGTTTTTGGGCATAAAAAAAAAAAATAGTCAGTATGTGAAACTCGGTATTTTTTTTATTTTTGTTTAGCGCGATCGGCCAGCGTGGCGTTGGTCGTTCCACTACTTTTTGTTTTAACTTTTTGCGACGAATCGGCTCATAAAACCCCCTCCCCTGCCGGTGCAGCACAGGTTTGTCTCCCGGCCTAAACCGCTATATTAGCCGCGGGCAGAAGCGGTTTTTTTTAAATCCAACGGAAAAAACGGTTTTTTTTTCCTAACCATTTTTTTTTTAAAGAATTTTCATGTGTGAA
>NC_051417.1:36331955-36332540 GCF_015228065.2 Penaeus monodon | reverse complement strand
GCCGAGCTTCTCATATGTTATCTTTTCCCAAAATGTTTCAACTAGTATTTTGTTATTGGTATATTAAATATCCAAAATGAATTTAAAATTTTTATATATTAAATTTTCATAAATAAATCATCTACTTACCTTTCCCCCCACTGTCAGACTGTCTTCCCCGGCATCTAAAACGGGGCCAACCCGATCCTGTGGTGCAAATTTCTCCTTTTTTCGGGGCCCCCCGGCCGCCAGATTTTTTGGCGCAGCTTGCCCGAGCCTGGGGCCTTACTCAGCTGGTTTCATCATGGGCATTGTTTTTTTTTTTTTTGGACTGAACTCGGAAATGGGAAAAAATTTTTACAACTTAAAATTTGCGTTTTTTTTAATGCATAGATAATTGTGGTTTTAAATCTTTGCAGCTGCCCTTGCAAATTGCCATGAGGAAAATGCGGGATGTGGAACGACTGTTGTTTGGGTTTATTAGGAATTTTTTGGAATCCCGGGAATGAACGGGTACATTTATATTTTAATTATCCAAAAAACGTACAGAAACCCGGGGCACATAAAAAAATACCAATGAAGTATGTGTTGTATAGCTATGCATAA
>NC_051417.1:36331299-36331698 GCF_015228065.2 Penaeus monodon | reverse complement strand
ATTACATCACCAACCAAAAACATACATATGTTTGTGTATGGGTTTTGTGATGAAAAGAACTTTATAAAACCAAACGCTCCGACCCGTTTGCTAATGCTGTACACAAAGGGGCGCGAGGGGAAAATCGTGCGCGGAGAGCGAGGCCGGGATCTTTTCCCGAAAGACCAAAAAAAAAAAAACCCCATGAGATTTTTTCCCCGGCGGGGCCCCCTCACCAAATGCAACTTCGGGGGGGAAAAATTTGCCCCAAAGGCGTTTTTGCTTTTTTCCCCCAGAGCCCGGCATATTTTTTCAGTTTCTCTCACATGGGCTCTCGGCCGAGCTCTCGCGCCGCGCCTTTTGGGGAAAGGGGGACCTTCCTTTGTGTCCGGCGCCGGGCCCTTATGACCCGCCGAGGGC
>NC_051417.1:36331137-36331265 GCF_015228065.2 Penaeus monodon | reverse complement strand
CCCGCGGGGAAGGGGGCGAGAGGGAGAAAAGGGAGGGAGGAGGGGGGGAGAGGGAGAAAAAGGGAAAAGGATGGGGAGAGGGAAGAACGATAGAAGGGGAGGGAGGGAAGAGATAAGGGGAGGGGAAA
>NC_051417.1:36330516-36331041 GCF_015228065.2 Penaeus monodon | reverse complement strand
GTTAGAAAATAGATAGATGAGGAAAGACAATGAAAAAAATTTAAAATCAAAGCGGTTGTATTTCGTTTTTCCTCCCCGCCTCTTTCTCCCTTCCTCTCCTGCCTGGAACGCGCACATACATACACACAGAGTAATATAGGTGTTGATCGAAAGCGAGAAAACACAGAAGACAGAAAAGGAGTGAAGGTTGCTCCTTCTCCCGAAGCAGGTGTTGATCTTGTCTCCATGGGCTGCAGACATTGGAATAAATTGTGACGAAAAAAATCCCTTTAGAGTCTACGATACATTGTGACAGTGGTCGAGCGGTAACTCTGACTCACGTATTTCACATGTGATAAATGGTAGGTGAAGATTATGAATAGATTGAGGTGAGGTCTGCTAATGATGATTTATTCTTTCTCTCTATTTAATCTCTCTTATTTTTATCCGTATATCCCAGTTGCTCACAGAAGGGATTATATTGGGGTACGAAACACTTGTTTCTTTTGTGGTGGGAATTGTAAGTAATGTTGACGTGAGAGAAAA
>NC_051417.1:36329832-36330167 GCF_015228065.2 Penaeus monodon | reverse complement strand
GTGCGATACTTTACAATAGAGCTGCTTCCAACACATAAGTTATAAATAAAAGTTCAACGGCTTCATTTAATGGTTGAATATGAATAAGTCGAGGTAGGAACCCTTGCATCCTTAAGCAAAACGTCAGGGTGGAAGGCAAAACCACCTAAATTAGCGATTGAAAGGGTTAAATGTAACATTGTGGTAAGTGTTGAGGCATACCTTCTTGCTGTCGACAAAGAAGACAATGGAAAGATGCTTTCTAATTGTTCTTACCCTTTCTAACATCTCATAACCAAAAATGCATTCCCCGAAAAACATCGCTGTACAGGGTTTAAGCAAAAAGAAGAGTAAGG
>NC_051417.1:36328182-36328998 GCF_015228065.2 Penaeus monodon | reverse complement strand
AAAACAGTATATTTGGGAGAGAAAATTGTATAAATCCTCACAAGCGGCGCCCTTAGCTGGGACCTCGGGTAGCGAGTCCCCGGGGAAATACCCCCCCTCAAAGCCTAGCTTCTTGTTAACCCTTTGATATCGAGCAAGCGCCCCGGAAGGGGCTCCCCCTCGTAAGGGGGCTCTTTACGTTGGAATTACTCCTAAGTGCTATTCGGAACTCATGAGCGGTTTTTAAATATTCGTAAAGAAACTTTCATGGAAAATTAGACTAATAAAATTCTGCGTTCACTCTGGGAAGGGCATTCTTTCGGGGGAAAAATTTAAAGTTTGGCAGATCAAGGAAAGGAACCCTTAGTTTTTAAAGTCCCAGTCATGTATGTGAGTGCGCGCGCGGCGCGTGTTTTGTAAAAAGGGAAAGCGAACCCCCTAAACGTGCGGTTTCAAGAACAAGGCAATCACAAAATTGGCATCTTGCTGAATACTTTTCCAAAATTTTTTTATGTTATTTACGACTTTTAACAGAAACTTGCAAATGAACTCCGGGCCGAATAAATTTGGAATTGCTTGATTCCCCTCGGTAAATCCCTTCAAGTTTTTGTTTACTTTACTGTCAAACTTTGGGCAAACATTATTCACCATGGAACTTGTACAGTTGTATCCTCGGAATAAAAGTATTGAAACTAATGGTATTGAGATAATGGTGACTACACTGGGAAAGACGATAATAATATTTGGTTAAAAAATTTATAAAAACATCAACTAAAAATCTACGCATATTAAAAAGCAAAGTTACAACTACATCATATGTTTGTTTTCATAATTATG
>NC_051417.1:36327792-36327914 GCF_015228065.2 Penaeus monodon | reverse complement strand
CCTAAACCCCTTCCACTTTAAAAAATTCACGAAAAAAACCAAACCCCTTCCCCCTCAAGGGGCCTTTCGAAAAAAAAAACGTTTGGGGGGCCAAACAACCCAAACCCCGGGTTTTAAAAGGG
>NC_051417.1:36326868-36327090 GCF_015228065.2 Penaeus monodon | reverse complement strand
GATAAACCCGTTCATGTTAAAAAAACTAAAAAGGCATCCCGAGATTAATTCTTAAAATAAAAGCAAACATTTGCCCGGGTTTCGTTTAAATTCGAACCGATCAAATACTCTTTGTTTTATGAAGACATTTTTTCTCTTTCATACTTTTTTATCAGACGCGGTCCCATGACTTGCTAATCCAGCTTTTATCCATGCCCTTAATGTAAAAAAAGCGAACCCATC
>NC_051417.1:36325020-36325205 GCF_015228065.2 Penaeus monodon | reverse complement strand
GTTTAAAGAAGGTATTGGGCCCCAAAAATTCCCCCCAAAAAAAAACTGGGGGAAAAATCCGGAACCAACTGCCAAGGGGCAAAAACTTTTTTTTTCCCGGGAAAATATTCTCCAAAAAAAAAATTTAAAAGAAACCCAAAAAAAAGGGTTGTTTTTTTTTTAAAAAAATTTTTTTTTTTTCCCCT
>NC_051417.1:36319933-36320228 GCF_015228065.2 Penaeus monodon | reverse complement strand
ACGTATATTATTGTCAAAAAACAAAAGATCCCCAAAAGATATTGGCTTTTCTCTGCATACCTTTTTGCAACTGTGTTTTTTCTTTTTTCAAAGTTTAGTTTTTCTATTACTATGGCCCCGGTTTAAAACCGACCCTTTTCACAGGTGCCTACACCCCGCCCAAAGGGTGTAAGGAGAGATGAAACAGTAAAGTGCGTTTTCCTTCATTGGCGCTCATTTTTGGTAAAACTCCTGTTTTGCATACCTTGGGGGGGGAGGTTTTCTTTGCCACGCTTTGTAAGCAGATTGTCATAGA
>NC_051417.1:36319182-36319286 GCF_015228065.2 Penaeus monodon | reverse complement strand
TGTTACGTCTCGGCGGAGCCTGCATGTTCATAAGCCTCGGGACCTTGAGAAATTTCTTAGGAATTTGGACTGTTTCGAGAGTATTTTTAAAGAATTTTTCCGCA
>NC_051417.1:36318524-36318959 GCF_015228065.2 Penaeus monodon | reverse complement strand
GTATGGTGTTGTGTGTTTTTTGCGGTAAAAAAATAAAATGTTTGGTATGTGTTATTGGCATATATACATATGTTATACATAAAAAATGATTTCCAAAACCCGGGTTTCTTCTCTCCGCAGACGGCTCAAAAAAATTAAAAAAATATTTTTATAATCCTTTTTTCCCCCGAAAAAAACTCCCCCTGCTTTAGTCAAAGCATAAGGCTTTGCATCCTAATGGGGCGTCGCATCGGGAGCACAAGGTCAGTACCGTATATAAAAATAACATTTATTTAGACTACAAACAATTCATATCGTTGCTTGACGTATGGGTCTGCGTCACCACGTGCGTCGGGAGCATTTGTCTGCATGGGAAGCACTTCAGCAAATGCGTCGTATGCCGGCCGAGACGCAACGCAGAATTATCGGAGCGGAAGCACTAAAAACCCTGGGTTT
>NC_051417.1:36316491-36316778 GCF_015228065.2 Penaeus monodon | reverse complement strand
TTTGTTGTATGTAAAAAACATGCCCAAAATACACAAACACACCCCGGCTCCTTTGGAAATCCGGGAAATCCAAAATAAAGGGGCCCCTTTCCCAGCGCCGCGCCCCCCCAGGGCCCCGATGCCGAAATTCCTTCCCTTGGTCAAGATCCCCGTCGTCGGCCTCCGCGGATCCCGATTTTCCTTTTCCAGAAATTTGTATGGATGCTTTTGTCTTTCCCTTATTAATATTTTTAAAATTTTGTTGGTGTTCTCATTAAAAATTTTTCTATTCCTTCATTAAAAATATT
>NC_051417.1:36314636-36316406 GCF_015228065.2 Penaeus monodon | reverse complement strand
CCAATAATAAAAAATACTTTTATGATATTATTTTCATTCCTTATTTCTTATTTTTTGCAATTTACTGCATTACTTTAAATACCCATCATTATTATCGTTATCATTCTGATTAAAATTATCATCAAAAACCTATCTTCGCTATTACTATTTTTGTTATTTTTGTTTTCCCTAAGAAAGATCTATTACTCTCATCCTATCATTGTTACATTTCAAAAAACATTACTATTATAATCATCTTCATTATCTTTTTTGCCATATGCAAACCCCGCTAAAACTTTTTACTATAGAAAATTTTTTTTCCCTTTTTTGTCATTTGTATAAAGGGGTTTGTTTTTAAAAACGAGAAGCATTACACATTTTCATATCATTTTTTTCATGTTACTTGCTTTTTAAT
Organism: Penaeus monodon; assembly: GCF_015228065.2. Taxonomy (NCBI): domain Eukaryota; kingdom Metazoa; phylum Arthropoda; class Malacostraca; order Decapoda; family Penaeidae; genus Penaeus; species Penaeus monodon. The sequence goes on along the minus strand of NC_051417.1, from coordinate 36,316,012 downwards.
GGTTTTAAATATTTTCGAAACCGAGCATCAGGGCATGCAATTCTTCCTTTTCTTTTCAGAATTGTTTTACACGTTTTATATAGAATTGCTAAGTATTTTGCTCGGGAATTATTCCTTTCTTTAATAAAAAATTTCAAAATCAATCGTAAACGAAAATCCAATACTGAAAAAATTCCCCCCAAGAACCTTTTGGAAATCTCCGGAGATAAGAATTTTAATCAAAAACCCAGATGGGACGGGGTTTTGTTTTTTTAAAAACGGGGGGAAATACAACAAAAAAATAAAGCTCTTAATGATGTAAACAAATTTTAAAAATGCTGAATACTAACATCGTACCTATATTTTAAAACTGGGAAAATAAAATTAAAGTTCCTCCCCAGCATAAAAAATTCAATTGGTGAATCTTCTAATAACTTTTTGATCTGGATCAAGGGGGAGGCGTCTTTTAGGTCTCCCCCAAAATTCCAAATGGGGAATCCAATTAGACCCATTATTCATCAAACGGGACTTTTTGTTTAAAAATTTTCAAAGTTTTTGGGACCAATATTTAAACCCCCCTTTACAAAAAAATGAATAACGTTGAGAACACAAGATTTTTTAAAGTATTGCTTTGAAAAAAATGAGTGTTGTTAGGCCATGTAATTACAATTCTTTTCACAAAAGTCCCTTAAAGGACCACCAAAACCCTTTTTGTGCGGAAAATCTTAAAATTTAAAGGAATACCCCCCTCACCTGAAAGAAAACAAATAAAAAAAGCACTTAACTGGCAACTGCGATAGGGCCCCCCCTTGCAATGTCTTTCTATGCACCATGAGAAAGAATGGTTAAAAAAATGCCCCGGGAGTTTTAAACCAAAATTTTTACCGAAAATCTGGGGTGATATTTTTTTCTTTTAAAATTGTTCTCAAGGAACGGTTTGTTTCAATCTTTAAAATAAAACCCCTAATCTAAAGTTCACATTAAATTTAAAAGACTCAAAAAACCCCTTTTTTAGACATCCCCAAAAAGAAAAAAGGAGATTAAAACAGTCTATAGAAAACCCCCATTAGGTTTAGGTAAAAACACTCAATTTTTTTCCCCAAAGCGTTAAACTTAATAGCATTCAATTTATAAACAGAGCAACAGCTTTGCTCGACATTTTAAAATTTGCCCAAAGATGAATTTTTATTTAAATTTACTTCACGAGAATTCAACCCCCAGCAAATGTTTTACGATCCTAAAAAATTTTTCTAAACAAAAGTTTTCACCTCGGCCGGTGTACATTTGAAAATGACTCTTGTTATATACATTCCATCCCTGGGACTTTTAATTTTTTAACATTAGGAAGGAATTTAAAAACTTTTTTTAAAAAAATTTTCCCCAAATTTAAAATTCGA
>NC_051417.1:36312968-36313437 GCF_015228065.2 Penaeus monodon | reverse complement strand
TTTGTATGTGTTTAAAACTACGCCATATTACTGGGATGCTGATAAGCTGAGTAATGTATACTGTAATAAAAGGAATGAGATAAGCCGATAATAGAAACTAAAACATGGTGAATAATCCGCATAAACGAAAGGCATTTCATCAGGATTGTAATGCTGAAACTGTCATGAATCGTAAGTCCATTCAGAAAAGACTAAAAGAAGAAAGAGAAAGACACTGCGATCTACTGAATATTATTTTTGCGAGGAACACACACAGGGACCCTTTATACACTACCGTAGTTATGTGGAGCTTTTGTTGTTGACACCTGTTTTTCCTCCGAATTTTCATCAGCTGGAGTGCTCAGATTTTTTGTTTGATTTCTTGTGCTTTGGTTTTGGGCAATGGGATGTTGGGGGTGGGGGGATATGGGGGTGGTAGTGGTATGGGGGTGAAGAATTACGTCTCCATTTTCACTTTTGTTTGGAGTTG
>NC_051417.1:36311166-36312586 GCF_015228065.2 Penaeus monodon | reverse complement strand
TTCTTCGTCTCCTGTAACCCCTTGACAGCTAATGAATTGATTGTGTGACATTGCAAAAGAGAGAACAAGGAAAAGATCGTAACATAGGCAAATAAATATGATAATGGCGTAACGCCAACATAGCATTTTTTTATTATAATTATTTAGTGATTACAGTTAAGCTCAAGTTTATCAGCAATGTCGTGTATTACCAAGATCTGCAGTTTTTAGATTTGGCAAATTTCTCCTGCATGAATTTATGTTTGATAATTTGTCGCAGCTGGCTCTTCAAACACTGATCATTATAAGTCCTGTCATCTCCACGATTAATTTCCTTGTGTCCTTTTACTCAAAGTGTAATGACTCCTAAGAGTACATGTTTTTTATGCGATTTTGTGAGGCAGCGCTCAGGTTAATATATCTGTACAGGTGTTTGTGTCTGTGTCAGTGTGTGGCGTAACTGCGCACAGACGTCGTGTTTGTATGGCTTGAGACTTAGCCTTAAACTTGTCCAACATATCCCCCAAAAAGTCAGAACCATGAATGGAGTATAAGAGTTTTTTACTTAGTGAGTAGCAGGCGTACATAAAACGTCACTTATAGAACCGGTCTTTACATTGTAGTTCACTCAGTCGCTGTCGGGGTTCCTGGCTTGTCCTCTCTTCTGTCGCAGGTCTCAGTGCGTCTTGTTTCGAGAGGGGCGTGTTCCTCGCGGAGGACCGCGGCCTGCCAACGGCTGCGGAAGCATCGCTTATGATTCTTTTTTCTTGTTTTTTTTTGATACGCAGGTGGACGCGTTCGTGTTTCGTGGGTCTTAAAAGGATATAATTTTAGAATTCTTATAGGCGAGAAGACGCCATGATGCAGGCAGTCATATTAAAGGATGTGGTTTTGTCTGCCGAGAGTTCCACCCTTTTATGTTCCTCCCTGTTGCTCTCCATTTTTTTCTGCTCGGTCTGACCTGCATGTCCGTCGTGGATCTTGCAACATTAGTACGTCCCTATTCGTTTCACGACACCAAGATAAATCTTACAACCGAATTCATCATCTATCCTATTTCCATCTCAAGAAAAAAGTCATCACGGAGACTGACATTCTGGTCATTTTTATATTTGGAAGAATGTTCGAGCGAGGTCTACAGTAAAACAATCCGACTGTAGGAGAGGAAAGTGTCGTGTGACTCGACTCAGCCGAAATAAGTGTTCGCTTCAATTCCGATAAAATTCCCATCTTCAATTTAAACTTTTAAAACCGGCGTGATAAAGTATCGGTCTAGAAATTACATGTGTGCTGTTATCAACGCGAAATAAATACAGGTCCCGTTGGCCTTTGCCTGCCAAGGAAACGAATTTCTCAGCTCTGCTCGCCGGTGCTGGTGTTCGCTGCGCGCCACAGGCCGGCGGGGCAGAACCTAAATGGAAATATGAATTCTTCTCGAGCA
>NC_051417.1:36311021-36311146 GCF_015228065.2 Penaeus monodon | reverse complement strand
CACTCTCCCTCTCGCTCCCTGACGCACTTAGAGTCTTTTCAGCATATGTTACGACTTTTCCGAGGCGAGGAATTTTATTCGTCTTGATGATTATAGAGGTGTTCCTTAACTGTCTTGATTGATTT
>NC_051417.1:36309245-36310134 GCF_015228065.2 Penaeus monodon | reverse complement strand
TCATCTCCTCCTTTTTCGTTTAATCTCTTCCTTTTTCCTCCTCCGTTTCAGACTATATTACCTCGGAGGACGTTTTTTAAACCCGTGATTGGGGCGAACACATTCGTACCGTTTTCTTACTGGAATTTTAACTTATCAGAATACAAAATGTCTAGTCTATTTCTGCCACTCGTTTTCCTTTTACTTCACGTATCATCCTGTAATGAATTACTACGCAGAGAAGGAATTTACACGTTCTCCGAATTTGGCTGGTCTACATCTAACGTCTTTTTTTGACGTAAACATACTGCTAGTTTACTATTTGAGTCAGAGAATTATAATTAACTTGACTGGAAGAGATAGAGCAATTACTTTATGTGAATCGGCCAATTCATTAAAATTATTTCTTATTCATTGCACAGGAATGTGGCATTTAGTATTGTAACCACGCCTACTACATATTTTACATTAAGTAATCTATTGCATCTTTTCAATAATGAAGTTAATAGTTCTCCTTTATGCATTCCATACTATCTCAAAGTGTGCTTTTGCAATGAAAAACGTGTACTGTCTGTGCATGTGTTTTTGTCGTTTGCTGCTTATATTAAAATAATTTCCCCGAAAGCAACGTTCATTAATGAAAAAACGTCCGTGCCAAAGACCTGTGTGAATTCAATAACACTTACAACATGCTTGTCGAAAAACAAACTAATTTTTTAAAAATATTCTGAAAATCGAAATGAAAAATTCTGAATAGAAGTAATGTGTAATCAACGTTTCGCTGACATGTGCAGGAAATCTTTCCCGCTGAATGAAACTCAAAGAAAATCTTATTCAAATGTCTATTTCAAATTGTTCGTTATAACCTTCGAACTAGTTACTGACATGCTGCACAAAACATGCAATGTAC
>NC_051417.1:36307255-36307932 GCF_015228065.2 Penaeus monodon | reverse complement strand
AGGGGTGTATTAGTATATTTCCGCTAGTTTGCGGGCCATAAACCGAACGAGACCTAACCCCGGGCCCTCACTGAGTCGGCACAGAGTATTCGTTACTGACGCGATGTCTTGTGGCAGTACTACCTTGGTACGTTTCTCATTCAATAAGTTTGGCGAACACAAAGATTTTGCCCAGCATACTTTGCGAAAATACAAAATCATTAATGATAAACAACTGAATAATGGCTAAGCTAAATTACTACTGAATAGAAAATGTTAAAATCATAGAGTAATCAGAAATTTACCCACGCTTTTTAATTATCTTTTTCATCTAACGTAATTAAATATAAGGTGTTTAGTTTCATTCCATAAATAAATATTTATTCATGGTGTAGTTATCAAGTTATGTCGTCATTGCCACTTAAAGCCTTCCAGCTTTCATCATATAGTAACTCATTAGTGGATTATTTTGTTTTTTATCATTAAACAAAACCATTCAACACACCAGTACGACCAAAACAAAACCAACTCCGGAAAAATAAAGCCAACGCAAATACACGTAAAAGTGGTTTCCTTCATGAACAAATAAAAACAATTAACCTATAATACGCAACTCACTGCAAGAATCGCATAAATTTACAAATAAATTGACAAATCTAGAACAAAACGGCCATCGGAGGATAGACGGCCGAAGCTAA
>NC_051417.1:36307017-36307181 GCF_015228065.2 Penaeus monodon | reverse complement strand
TTATCACTAGATTGCCGTGTTTAAATAAAAATGAAAAGGAGGTTTCAGTAGGAAAATGCATGTAAATAGAATAACATTAAGAAAGGAACATATGCCACATAATTTTAATAATCGATAAATGATGCCCATGTGCTAGATGAGGGGTTTGGCGCCAAATGCCGTTT
>NC_051417.1:36306696-36306854 GCF_015228065.2 Penaeus monodon | reverse complement strand
GAATCTCCTACAGCGCTTCCGTCCGTGCCTCCGTCAGTATCCTCGCCCCCTGGTCCAAACTTGTTATTTTGGTCGCGGGGACTTTTTATGGGGGTTTTCGATGAGGCTGAGCGGGCGTGCGCCGCCGAAGGAGGCAATAAGATCGGCAGCTCACTACA
>NC_051417.1:36306289-36306390 GCF_015228065.2 Penaeus monodon | reverse complement strand
TATATTTTGTTGAATATTACTAAAAGTGAGATGCAATAATTTCGACAGTTAGGCCAGGATTAAGCTCAAGATCACCCGACAACAAAATAGTAATTCCACTT
>NC_051417.1:36305207-36305314 GCF_015228065.2 Penaeus monodon | reverse complement strand
ATGTTTTCATTACAGCTATGTATATATTGTTCTTGTTAACTTTTACATATTTAACTTAATTTTCAGAACATGACATTTGTAATTATTATCGTCTAATTAAACGCTAA
>NC_051417.1:36303033-36303252 GCF_015228065.2 Penaeus monodon | reverse complement strand
AAAATTTCCAGTGTCTTCCTGAACATATTCCTTCCCACAGTGTTTTTTACAATATGGATTTATACTCATTTCTTTCATAATTCTCCCAATTAAAGGGATCTGACCTTCTTTAGCGCTGTGGCATTTCTGTTGAAACCTTAATGGCATATCCACCGATGCTATCGGCTGGAAGAGGGAGGTTTTGTAATGGTTGATCTGTGTTTGGATTTTCTCCGAGAG
>NC_051417.1:36301092-36301335 GCF_015228065.2 Penaeus monodon | reverse complement strand
AAGCGGCCTGGACCCTCCAAGCCCCGCCAATTTATGCTTCCTCTCCGACCATTGCCGAAGAGCATGACGTCCACCACAGGTCCACGTGACATACCCCCGAGACTGAATTGTAAATAAGGTTAATGACCCCGGAGAGCGACTCGCAGTCTGATCTGCATCCTGATAGGGGAACTTTGGAAGGGGAAAATATTTCAATTTGGGAAGATAAGCTGTGCTGTTACCACATCAGATGTACTGTGTGTA
>NC_051417.1:36296265-36296779 GCF_015228065.2 Penaeus monodon | reverse complement strand
AGGGGCGCCCCGATCATCCTCTCCGGGCAAAAATCCACCCGGGAAATTCGCCCCTCTCCCCTTCGCAACCCCAGGGAAGTTCAGTTAACAAGACACGTACCACCTATTCCTCAGACACAGTTCACAAGGTTTTGTGATTCTTCGTGGAGGAAAATTGTAACCTGATTTTTCATGCCGGTTGGAGGAGCGTCGCTGCGCCTCAATCTTTTTGACTTGACTCTTTGGGGGAAATCGCCCTCTGAGTTTTTTTTTTTTTTTATCGTTTCTCTAATAAAGTTTGCTGCTATTCACTTATTTATCTTTTCTATTTGTTTATTGTTTTGTTCTTTCTGGAGAGTCAAGTTAGATAGGAATTTATGCAATATTTTTTCAGTATATTTCCCCTTTTTATGTGGTATATGCTTTAGATATTGATTATTTTTGGCCAAGTCGTTGAACTAATTATATTGTTCTTTACATTACTGTTTATTTCAGAGATTTGTTTCTGTGTCTTTATAAAGTTAAACATAAACGC
>NC_051417.1:36296029-36296110 GCF_015228065.2 Penaeus monodon | reverse complement strand
TTGTTCCCAAACCTTTGTAAATTGATGCCGATCTTCGAAATTGCTTTTCTTTTTACAGATTGTTTTTTTCACTTCATCTCC
>NC_051417.1:36295129-36295312 GCF_015228065.2 Penaeus monodon | reverse complement strand
AGCAATTTATGAGAAAGAAATACGAGCAGATAAGCGGAAAATAATATTTATGAACGTAATGCCTGCTGAGAAACACAGCTTCCTGACTAACATTATTTCATCCTTTGTGGTAGGAATATGTCTTCAGAAACTTTCCAAATCCTATATGTTATGCTGTTAAATATTATCAAAATTTTATTATTA
>NC_051417.1:36294796-36294993 GCF_015228065.2 Penaeus monodon | reverse complement strand
ATAAGCTTTCATACTCAGAAATCAAGCTCAGCGATCGACATTATAACTCATTAGAATAAGTTCTTCTAAATTGCCATTTGATCTGATACAATCAATACAAATATAAAAAAACCTACGCATACACACGAGCGATTGCGCGTTGGTTCCTTAGTTGGACAACTTTTAGTTTAGTCATTTTACTATTTGCTCTTCATGCA
>NC_051417.1:36293643-36294744 GCF_015228065.2 Penaeus monodon | reverse complement strand
TGTGTGTTTGTATTATACTTGTTCAGTTACATGCAATTTTTCGTCAGCCAAATTAGGATGTCATCAAAATACTGTAAACGCGACAAGGCAGAGGAACGCAGGGGCCCTGCAGCTTGTTATAAAGCGCACGGGGGAGCCCCCTTTAAGTTTAAAAAATGCGTTTTTTTAATTTGCATGATTTTTTAAGATATACATCCCCCCCCCCCCCCCCAAAATTTCACAGGTTTGTTTTTGAGATTTTCTTCCCCCATATATAAAAACATTGTCTTAAGACTTAAATAACCTTCCTTTTCCTTTTATAAATGCTTAGATAAACTTAGGCCTAGCACATATTTTTCCAAACTTGCGTCCAAAGTTTTGATTAGGGCCTAATGGGAACAAAACGACGCTCTCTTAAATGCCGAGGGGCCCGAGGTCCAGGGAGAGCGACTGCCGTTGCCTTGGGGTTAAAAATCAGGGGTCTTGGTCGTTATGGGTCTCGGCAGGATTTCACGTCTTCATTTTATCTATTGTTTATCTTTTTCGTCGTAATGTTTTAGGAACCCTTTTTAATCGTAAAGTTATATTACATGGGAAATTTCATGTCAAATAAAACAACGAAGGAAGAAGGGGAAACAAACGAAAATGCCAAAGGGCCTTTTATCATCCCCGATGAAGCAAAAAAGCGAATTCCCTTGTTTCTACGCAAGTTAATTATCATAAAATCAATGGGAAATTCCCCATAGAAAAAAAATAGAACCCTTTTGGGCTTTACTTTTAACAAAACAGGGGGGTGGTGCAAGGGTTGTACGTTTAAAGTCTAAAAAAAGAAAAAAATTTGAATAATTAAATAGAAATGGGAAAAAAAATGGATTACCAACAAAATTTAGTCTAAACTATACTAAAAATTATGCATTCATAATTGTGTAAACTTTTAATAAGACATCATAACAACAACGGTACTTTATTTTTTTGAAATAGTTTTAGGAATGATTCCCTAAAGCATAAATTTAATCAGAGATAATTGGTATGCCCTCCCATGCGCTCCCGAGAAAGAAACATGTTTTAATAATCAAAAATTTTATTCAATATATGGTTTAAATATATAAATAACACAAAGCA
>NC_051417.1:36292546-36292749 GCF_015228065.2 Penaeus monodon | reverse complement strand
AGCATTAAAGGCAGAGGTCGGTTTCCTCAGACAGCCTATGAGCCCGAAGAACGTTCTGGAAGCCCTCCGTTTTGTCTCCCTTGTTTACGTCTCCGAGTTGAGTATTTACTACTGGAAGCAAAACAAACAATCGCTTTTCGGTGATCGTTTCATTCGGCCACGGAGCAAGGGAGACGGCGAGGAGGAGGAGGCGGGCGGGGGGG
>NC_051417.1:36292304-36292456 GCF_015228065.2 Penaeus monodon | reverse complement strand
GCAAGGGGGGGAGGGGGGAATGGACGGGGAAGAGGTTATAAGCAGACGCAGAGAAGGAGGACACAAGAGCAAAAAACAAGATAGCATGATAGACACATAGGACATGCAGATGACATAGATAAAGAGACAAGTTTAATAATAGATAGATAGAC
>NC_051417.1:36291833-36292149 GCF_015228065.2 Penaeus monodon | reverse complement strand
AATCCTACTCTCTTCACCTCTACAGAAATCCCACCGCTGTTAGCGCCGTGCCCGCCCGACGGAAACTCAGCCTAAAGCCTGTGGACTATATTTGGCGAGCGGACGAGGGAATTACGTCACATGTCACGCGGCCAAAGGGACGGCTTTATTCAAAATTGAAGCGCGACGGAATTAAAGGCAATTTCTAGTTTTGCAAAACACGCGGGATGCTCTCGAGGCCGCGTTATGGATGAGCGGGACTGCGCGGTCGGCGGCCGGACCTGCGCAGGCTGCGAAAATATATGGGCGGACGGGAAAGCAAGCGCGCACTTGGGTA
>NC_051417.1:36291585-36291658 GCF_015228065.2 Penaeus monodon | reverse complement strand
GTGAGTGAAAAGGGCTACCACTGTTCATTATTTAAAACTGGAAACCTTATTCCATGTAGGTATCTTCCAGAAT
>NC_051417.1:36291430-36291556 GCF_015228065.2 Penaeus monodon | reverse complement strand
GCTCTGCATAAGACGGCTCGCTTTTGCTACCGCGTGCTCTTGGTTCTTACGCCCGCCACCCACTCACCGATGTACAACAGGCCTTTCCCGCCAGGACAAAAGCAGCGCAGCTATAATAGCACTGCT
>NC_051417.1:36290018-36290102 GCF_015228065.2 Penaeus monodon | reverse complement strand
TTTAAAAATTTAATAAATACTTATTATAATAAAACCAATCTGGTTTAGATATCTCACAACCTGCTTTTGTAACAAATTTTTCAC
>NC_051417.1:36289800-36289907 GCF_015228065.2 Penaeus monodon | reverse complement strand
CCTAAAGCTAACTTCACCTGAACGGGAGAGTTCAAACAGAGGCGGTTCATACTAAAAAGAGGGAGTCGGTTTTCCCTTTAAGGCAACTGCCGAAATTTTAGAAAAGA
>NC_051417.1:36288859-36289291 GCF_015228065.2 Penaeus monodon | reverse complement strand
TGTTTCAATTGCCGGACGGAGCGAGCACCGATGAGCTGTCCCGCCGACCCGAATAACACCCGCGCCAAGTGTCGCCTCCCCTAACGAGCGAGAACGAAGCCCCGAAGATCCAAACGAACTGGAACTTTTAAGAGGAAAATGGTAAAACTTTTGAATTCGTTTCTTAAACGTTTCTTTTCGGCTTTGTTGCGGAGGAGCCTTTGTCTCTCAGCTTTTTTGTCGGGATCTCAAAACGTTTTCGGTCTTGTACGTTCATCTCTGGCTTCTTCTATAATATAATATATTTTACTATTTACATATGCTAAGTGTATACCTGTATTTACTGTGTTTGTATTGATATTTATTTACGATTCGAATTATGTTTTTGGTAAATGTGATTTAATGTTTTTCAAGAATCTTCTTTTTCTGTTAATCTCTCTCGTTCTTTTGATA
>NC_051417.1:36282010-36282215 GCF_015228065.2 Penaeus monodon | reverse complement strand
AAACCCACTACAGCAGTTTAAATCAGAGGCAACTCCCACGAGTGTAAATTATATCAGTAACGGCACACGTATTTATAGTTCGTTTTGCGTCCCACAAATTAAAAGAGAAATTTACGATAAAAAGAAATAATTACGCGAGAAGAACGTAAAGAGGCATGTGACGTAATTCGTAATTACATTCGCGCTCTAATGAGCACGCAACTGA
>NC_051417.1:36280822-36281202 GCF_015228065.2 Penaeus monodon | reverse complement strand
AACCCACTCATATTTCTTGGTTTGAAAAATGCACAAAGACTTGAAGCTGTAACTTGCAGAGGCCAGATACTTTAAATATACAATCTCGTTTTTTTCCGAATTTTACGGCGTATTACTGTTCATTAAAGTGACTTCTCGAAATTATAATGAATATCCGTTCATAAGATGTCGGAAAATGTTTTTTCACTAACGAAGTTAATTACACTTCATCAGCAAAGGTAAGAAAAGATGCTGGAGTAAATTATCTCATTTCTCATGCCTCGTGTATCTCACAGAACAGATTAAGAACGAAAATAGAAGAATTTAATTCCGGGAGATGAGAAACTCAGGAGTTAGAGGCCAAACCTAATGTTGGTAAATGTGCTATAAGGAATCATTAG
>NC_051417.1:36280557-36280754 GCF_015228065.2 Penaeus monodon | reverse complement strand
AAACAACACATAAATGGGAAAATCAAAAACAACTCAAATCCTCACACAACAAAACAGAAACATACACACACTAGCAACATATAAGGACCACAACACAAAACGATCTACAATCAGACAGATTCCAAAGCGAAAAATACAAGCGACTAGAAAACTAAGGACCAAGGTGGGGACAGAAACGTAAAGACTCAGATGATTCC
>NC_051417.1:36279116-36280028 GCF_015228065.2 Penaeus monodon | reverse complement strand
TGTGTGTTAATTGTATATCTATTTTACTCATCATTATTATCCTTTTCCCCTTTTCTTTACTGAAGCCGTCCACACTTTTTCTTTTTTTTAAATCATTACTACTAACAGTAACAGCTGTAATATAATTAGTGTTATAAAAGAAATGTCACTGTTCATCTGTAATTTTATTTTTCATTACTAATCACTTCAATGTTACTTTTATATTTTTTGTTATGGAGGGTATGATTTTGGTGCTGATTTAATGAATATACATAATTTGGCACCATCATTGTTATTTGATTATAATTCTAGAACAAATAATTGTAGGTCTATATTCGTATTATTAGTTTCATTTTTGCTACATACTCTTTATTTATCATAATCATTATATTTAATACAATTACCATTATAAGCACTTTATCTATCACTAATGAAGCCATTATTATCGTATTTGCCCTCGTTTGTAGCACGCACACTCGCACAACACGCTCCCCCACTTTACAAGGATTCCATTTTGTGGAATTTTGTTTATGTTTCGTCATATATTTAGTGAAATGCATTTTACATTGGCTTTGTTGATGAAAATTGTACTACAACTTCCTCCTGGGCAATTGCAGGTCAGCTGTGTTTTTGTGTCTGTTTCGGGCATAAAAAAACATAGTACAGTATGTGAAACATCGTATTTCTGATGTTTTGTATTAGCGCGATCGGCCAGCAGATGGGCGTCTGGTCGTTTCCACTACTTTATTGTTAGTAACAGTTATGTCGAGCGAATTCAGGCTCATCAGACGCCCTCGCCTGCCGGTGCAGCACAGGGTTGTCTCCCGGCCGTAATACCGCTATATTAGCCGCGGGGCATGAAGCGCGTTTTATCCAACGGAAATACGGTTTCTTTATTTCAGTCTACCATTTTTATTGTAAAGAATATATTTC
>NC_051417.1:36278314-36278775 GCF_015228065.2 Penaeus monodon | reverse complement strand
GCCGTAGCTTTCATCATATGTTATCTTTTCCCAAATATGTTATCAACTAGTATTATGTTATTGGTATATTAATATATCACAAAATGAATTAATAATTGATATATTAATTACTCATAAATAAATCATCATACATTACCTTCCCCTACTGTCATGACTGTCTTCCTGGTCATCATAATCGGCCAACCCTGATCCTGTGGTGCATTGCTCACTTCGCACCGGCCGCCAGCATTCTTTTGGACGCAGCTGCCTGAGCCTCGGGGCCTACTACTCAGCTGGTGTGCATCACTGGGCATTGTTTTTCGCTGACTGAACTCGCGCCATAGAATTGACAACTTAATTGCGTTTGTAATGCATAGATAATTGTGGGTTGAAATCTTTGCAGCTGCCATTGCAAATTGCCATGAGGAAAGTGCGGCGATGTGGAACGACTGTATGTTTGGGTTCATGAGGAATTATTGGCA
>NC_051417.1:36277605-36277965 GCF_015228065.2 Penaeus monodon | reverse complement strand
TCCTTGACCCTGTTTGCGTACTGCTGTACACAACGGGTCGCGAGGGAAGATCGATGCGCGGAGAGCGAGGCCGGGATCTTCTCCCGAACGACCAAACAGCCGCATGAGATTCCTCGGCGGCGCCATCACCAAATGCAACTTCGGTGTGAAAATGTCGCCCCAAAGCGCGTTCTGCTCCCCGAGAGCCCCGGCATATTTACAGTTCTCTCACAATGGGCTCTCGGCCGAGCTCTCGCGCCGCGCCTTTTGTGGCAAGGGCGAGCCTTCCTTTGTGTCCGGCGCCGGGCCTTATGACCCGGCCGAGGGCCCTTGGCTCCTCGCCGCCGCGCCTTCTCCTCGTCCTCTCGCGGGGAAGGGCTC
>NC_051417.1:36276921-36277371 GCF_015228065.2 Penaeus monodon | reverse complement strand
TTAACATCAAACTGCGTGTCTGTATTTCTGTTTCCCTCCCCCGCCTCTTTCTCCCTTCCTTCCTGCCTGGAACGGCAATACATACCACAGAGTAATATAGGTGTTGATCGAAAGCGAGACAACACAGAACGAACGGAGTGAATGTTGCTCCTTCTCCGAAGCAGGTGTTGATCTTGTCTCCATGGGCTGCAGACATTGGAATAAATTGTGACGAAAAAAATCCCTTTAGAGTCTACGATACATTGTGACAGTGGTCGAGCGGTAACTCTGACTCACGTATTTCACATGTGATAAATGGTAGGTGAGATATGAATAGATTGAGGTGAGGTTGCTATGATGATTTTCTTTCTCATTAATCTTCTATTTTTATCCGTATATCCCAGTTGCTCACAGAAGGGATTATATTGGGGTACGAAACACTTGTTTCTTTTGTGGTGGGAATTGTAAGTA
>NC_051417.1:36276232-36276512 GCF_015228065.2 Penaeus monodon | reverse complement strand
GTTATAAATAAAAGTTCAACGGCTTCATTTAATGGTTGAATATGATAAGTCGAGGTAGGAACCCTTGCATCCTTAAGCAAAACGTCAGGGTGGAAGGCAAAACCACCTAAAATTAGCGATTGAAAGGGTTAAATGTAACATTGTGGTAAGTGTTGAGGCATACCTTCTGCTGTCGACAAAGAAAGACAATGGAAAGATGCTTTCTAATTGTTCTTACCCTTTCTAACATCTCATAACAAAAATGCATTCCCCGAAAAACATCGCTGTACAGGGTTTAAGC
>NC_051417.1:36272411-36272752 GCF_015228065.2 Penaeus monodon | reverse complement strand
GAAAGAAAGAGAGGATATTTCCAAAATTTTTGGATGCATACTCCTTCTTCCCCGGCGACGTGTGAGCGATCTCTTATGAAAGCAACAGAGCTCTGGGACATGTCCGAAAATGACCAGCCAGCAGAGCTCTGGTGTTCACTTGTTGACCCTCTTTTCCTTTTCATGTTATGGACTTGTAAGCATTTTGAACTCTGTAAACCATTTTCGTAAAATCATCAAAACCTAATATTTTAAACCTCGTTAGCTATCGTGATTCCCTTTTACGACTATACTTCTAAACTATTCATGCGTGGATTATCATTTTGCTCTTGCTGTTGTCAATGATAAACCAGGGATCTGAT
>NC_051417.1:36272082-36272202 GCF_015228065.2 Penaeus monodon | reverse complement strand
CCATGCCGCTGGTAATTCAATTTGCTTTGAAGTGGAGAGTGAAAAAGCACCGACAAAAAATGAATCTTGACAAATGAATGAAAGGTCAAAAGAATATTTGTCGCCCACATTCAAAAAAGG
>NC_051417.1:36271909-36272033 GCF_015228065.2 Penaeus monodon | reverse complement strand
TTTGTGGAAGGACATACTGACTACTACAAAAAATGTTACTTTTTGTGCTGTTACAAGCTTTATCATCACTGTTATCACTACTGTCCACATATGTAGGTACTGAGTATACATTTATGTGTATGTG
>NC_051417.1:36271398-36271650 GCF_015228065.2 Penaeus monodon | reverse complement strand
CTAGGCTGAAAAGTTATGAAACGACAGATATAAAGTCGTTCAGCCAAAGTCGTTCAGGTTCGGAAAAATGATAAAATCCTTTGTCAAAAAGAAAACTCATCTAGCTGGAAGAAAAGAAAAGGAAGCAGGGAGAAAACAGAGAAACAAACAAACACGCACGAAAGAAAGAAACCAAAACATGCGAGTCAAAGACAAGAAAAACAAGAGATGAAAAGACAAAGGAATTAGCGACGAAAGAACAGAAGCCTTCGA
>NC_051417.1:36267555-36268218 GCF_015228065.2 Penaeus monodon | reverse complement strand
AGCAGGTAGCAACGCAGATGTAAATATCTACGCTTTACTGAGATTATTTCATCATTTACTCCTAGATAGCACGACGATAAACTACACAAACTACGAGAGTGTTTTTGTTTGTTCGTTTCGCTCTAGTTTCCCTGGAATCATTTTTTCCTTTGTTTTTCTTTATCGACTTTAGTTGTATAGTAATAGATCTAAGTGTTTAGATTTTTATTCTGTTGTTGTTTGTTGTAATCAACATTGCAGTGAGATATGAGCGGGAGAAGGTTTGAGGGAAAGTGCATTTTGTCATTCAGCGGGCTAAGTAATCCGGTTACGGGCTCGGGTGCACGGTCGGAGCAAGAAGATGTGTTTGTACTTTTCTTTTCAGTAAGGACTTGAGGAGCTGTGATCTTTTCCTCCGTACTATAGAGGTTCCTTGAAGGATATATAAAAATTAAGCTTTTATAGCTTTATTATAATATAAATCTTTTATCATCAGATATCTATAGAATTTAAAAGTATTTTATCTTTAAAAATACAAACTGTAATACAAAAGTGTCTTTGGTTAGGTCGGACGCATGATGGCAGTAAAACGGGGGCCCCCAATCTCATGTGGACAGATGTACTTTTTTTTTTTATTATTGGGCCCGAACATTTAACCCAAATGTGGGACTAAAAAAAAAAAAA
>NC_051417.1:36266043-36266197 GCF_015228065.2 Penaeus monodon | reverse complement strand
AGATGTAAATACTATCGCTTTCACCTGAGGATTATTTCCAGGTCATTTAGCGCTGCCTCGTCCCGGAGAGCGCGCGGCGACCGAGCGGAGTGCAATCTGACACCAACTACGCAGAGGTTCTTTTTTCGTATCTTTCGTCTAGTTTCCCGTGGAA
>NC_051417.1:36265516-36266010 GCF_015228065.2 Penaeus monodon | reverse complement strand
ACTTTTTAGTTTGTAATATAGTAATATAGATCTAAGTGTTTTTTCAGATTCTTTTTTATTCTGTATTATGAATTTGTTATATCATCAACATTGCAGTGAGATTACCTCGAGCGGGAGAAGGTTTGAGAAAGTGCATTTTCATCAGCAGATGGCTAAGTAAACACACGTTACCAAGGGCCTCGGGTGCACGTCAGAGAGCAAGAAAGATGTGTTCTGACTTCTTTTCATAAGGACTCTGAGGAACGCTGATCTCCACTCTCCTCCAGAACCTAATAGAGGTTCCTTGAAGGATATATACAACAATTACAGCTTAGCGAAAGAAACCCACAGCGCCTGTTCTCTCTGCAGAAAAAGGGCTTTGTTCCTCGCAGATCTCCATTTCCACTGAAGGTACTCCTGGGTAAAGAAAATCTCATTTCGGTTCCTCTTGAAGAAACAAAGGGCAATCCAGACAGGCTGTGGGTTACGTAGAGATGCAGTAGAGCCAATCCTAT
>NC_051417.1:36263927-36264008 GCF_015228065.2 Penaeus monodon | reverse complement strand
TGACCCGTGATCTGTTTATTGCCGCAGTAAACTTTATGTTTGCTACTAATGAGTCCTCTCTTTTTTGGGCAATCTTGCAGT
>NC_051417.1:36263523-36263893 GCF_015228065.2 Penaeus monodon | reverse complement strand
ATAAACATAAGACGTAATAGACTGACTGAATTAACAAAATTGCAGTTCCTCGCTTTGCCTCAGTTGTTCTTGGCACCACAGGCTTCGCTCCCACACGCTTTGAAACGGGATTTGATAAGAAAAAACCGAGAAAATGTGAACGGGTACATCCATTTGGAAGTAGGAAATCTTCATTAATGAGATTTTAATTGATAATGCATTTAAAAAATTGCAGAATTACTTGACCGGATCGTTTTTCTCTCAGCAGCGCAGTTTTGGGTCCACGTTAGGATGAGCGAGGACTATTAGGTACACATTGGGCGGTGGTTTATTGTCAAATGCTGAGGTTAGATGGTAAATAATGATGATGAAGAAAGTTTGATTAACCCAA
>NC_051417.1:36259241-36259908 GCF_015228065.2 Penaeus monodon | reverse complement strand
TATAATAAAGCTGAACCTATAAAAGATTAACACGGTACTCCTGGTTGGGTGCAAAATCCTATTGCTCTCGGCGTCACATAATATTTATAAAATATATAATGTAGCAGAACTTAAAATGGAAAATGTTGCTTAGTCAGGGACATAAAAGCCAACTCTCGCCATTGTTGAAATAATTTCAAGGTTTTAAAGTGAGGAAAACAATTCTCCGTCTCCGTAGCCACGTCTGTTACGAAAATGTAAAATGCTTCTCAAAGGTTTTACATGTCAGCAAACCACTACGTAAAGCTTTACTGTTGGTTTGTATCCCCAGTGCCGTAAAGAGTTCAATTTTAATGCCTGTTTGCCTTAAGATAATCCGTTCCGTTATGTCTAAGAAAGCAGCAGTATCTAAATACTAACATTTCTTATTTTCCACATCTTATATACTCTGTCCTGAGGCCTTTCTTCTGGGCTTCTGGGTCGAACTCTCATTGGTTCATTTTTGTCGTTTCAATTACAAAATGTTCGGTGAAGTGTGTCAGCTCTGAATATTTTTTACGTATGTAAATGTGGATGTAGATATATGAACGTGCAGATGCATAATGAAGAGATAACTGCGATGTTTCAAGTGATAATGTCAGGCAAGGTGATACCAATGCTTACAATGGTAACATATAAAAATAAAAAA
>NC_051417.1:36258808-36259169 GCF_015228065.2 Penaeus monodon | reverse complement strand
CTCGTCATTTCATCACAAATTATATATTCATAACTATTCTAATTGGGTGATTATCATGATATAATAATGATTATGGCAACGGCAGCGTCGAGAATGATTAGAGTGATATGATAACGATCCTGGAACGAGATGAGTTTTTGATTGAGAATCTAAACCTTTATACATTAAATTTATCTTGTCATTAGCCCGGCAGGTTTGATAAATTGCCGTTTGTTTTGTCACATAAGCGTAATTTTATAATGGATAAAGTTTATATTAAAAAAGAAGACACATTTCAAAAGCATTTTAACGCTGCCACATTTTTGGAAGGAATTGTTGTGTTTTGTGCTGGTACTTAGTCGTGGATCCAATTCTCTTCTCG
>NC_051417.1:36253363-36254002 GCF_015228065.2 Penaeus monodon | reverse complement strand
CAAACTATTGATCGAGCCTTCGCCTGGAGTGTGCTTATCACGCCAGAGGTTTCCACGTGGACACCCCTGTTACACATGAGACAAGAGAAGTCGAGTAAATATTGAAAACCTGTTCGGATAAACTGTTACAAATGAGCTTTACTTCGAATCGATCAGGGTATTAATCAGTGATTTGACTTGTCCCTGTCTTTGTGCTGAGCAGAAGGTATCAAACGCAGGTGGATTATTGATAAGAGTTTTTAGGATTTCATCATCCATGCAAATGGTAAGCTTTGCCATCGGCTTACTTAATGCTCTCCTTAGTGCTATTCGATGGAGGTGTAAACTAAAGTTTCTTTGTATATCAAAACATACTGATGAAGACATAATATTACTCTCTACCAGTATAGATATATAATCATAAGAAAGCTTACAGCAAACAAAATATCGAAGTTTCTGCAATATCTGCTCGTGTATAAAATAATAATTAGTAAATTGTTTATCAAGAACCGT
This sequence comes from Penaeus monodon, assembly GCF_015228065.2. Lineage (NCBI taxonomy): Eukaryota > Metazoa > Arthropoda > Malacostraca > Decapoda > Penaeidae > Penaeus > Penaeus monodon. The sequence continues at coordinate 36,253,510 of NC_051417.1, read as the reverse complement.
TCGTCCTGCTATGCAGCGAGGCAGATGTTGAATGCTCACATAATTTAGTTTACAATACAGTTCTCAATAGTTGGGAGAGAAATGTTTTGGCATATAAGATTAATACCTTTCTCAACCATCATTACCCCTTTCTGCCCATCCTCACTT
>NC_051417.1:36253112-36253246 GCF_015228065.2 Penaeus monodon | reverse complement strand
TCGTCATTGATGTTAGTAGCGAAAAAGAAAAATGTTCTCTCTTTCTAAGGATATAAAGTGCGTAAATACTTCGCCTCTTGTTCCGTTTCAAGGTGCAATTGCATATACACACGCAGCGGCACAAACACGCTGGA
>NC_051417.1:36251357-36252121 GCF_015228065.2 Penaeus monodon | reverse complement strand
GCGAGGGAACCTGCTTTAAGAATTAATCACATGATCCGGCCGTGCATGCGTAGACACTATGAATCGGCACACATGCACACGTCCCATTCCGGGAACAAAGCATGAATTTCGAATAATAGCTAAGAATTCTCATATAGTTCCCCTTCATCCTTTGCTCGCGTGAGGAGAGCTGTCATGGAAAGTCATGTGACTATCGCTATTTCCCCCCAAAAAAACTTTTCTCAAACAATTTCTGAAGAGCGGAAATGGCTCATTTCCCTTCAAAATTACAGGTAAACTTTCCTCCGTTCGTGAATTTTAAAAAAATGAGTCTTCTTCTAAATACCGGTTCTATTTGAGAATGAAAACGGTCAGGTATGGAGAAATACGATCTGTCGCCCGTCCTGTAATCTGAAAGCGCGAGCAGAGGGAAGTGGGGAAAGGATTGCCGGGGTATTGAGCGACCTCCTGTGTTACCAGGTCCGACCCTGTTATCTCGGCAAACACCATATCTTTGATCATTTGCTGGGAGATTTGGCTGTAATGTAGTAGAGCTCAGATAGACATATTAATTCAATTATCAGGATTAGATAAATGACTGAACTACGAAATGACGGAAGAAAGTAATAGAATATCATATTGACCGGATAATCGAGCAGATTTAGAAGATCTTTTAGTGTTCACCGCTTGTGTGATGTGTGTTTCGAATAATTGATGAACTTGATGTCAGTCGACACGAGATGCATATTTAAAGGCGGAGGAAGCATTGTTTACTTCACAAATAT
>NC_051417.1:36249912-36250083 GCF_015228065.2 Penaeus monodon | reverse complement strand
TTTTTCAATCAAAGACAGAAAATAACAGGAAATCGAGGCCACTTTGCCCACGGCTTTCCTCGCCTCTTCGTGCTAATATTTTGAATTCGTTAAGCTTCTTTGGTCAGGGAAAAGAAATGGAAGTGACCGTTTCTACTATGGACGATTATAAAATTTATGTTGTCAAAAACA
>NC_051417.1:36249015-36249450 GCF_015228065.2 Penaeus monodon | reverse complement strand
CGTAACACGAAACATTTCCAAAATCCCTCAGGAACATCCGGTCACGTGTACCAAACGGTAAAATGCACACATGCATTAGATATTGTAATTCACGGCTTACAGCATTTTCTGCCGGGCAGAAATTAGTGACCCAATTTTTGCTGACTTCGCACCCCGGAAATCCTTTTCTATCTGGGGATTAGGGTTTGAAACAAGATAACGGCAGCAATAAGGAATCGAGTAATATATTAATGTTTACACAGCGAGTTCTTACATTATGTTACATAAGTGTTAGCATGAATATCAGCTTTCTGTGCGCTGAGGACCTCCTGTCAAAGAAGTTGAGAGATTTTCTTTATTCGTTATACTGGAGAGGAAAAAGGGTTACTAACATATTTCACATGTCTAGCTCTTACTTTATATATGCTTCTTTTTCAATAGGCAAATAGATCAATG
>NC_051417.1:36247515-36248210 GCF_015228065.2 Penaeus monodon | reverse complement strand
TCTCTTTGTTCTTCGCATTAGTAGTGTGACGTATCCTTGCAACTCAATTGTAAAATATTCTTTGCGGAAGCCAGACGTAACAAAGAAATTATATAAAGCTTTATCAATACATAAAACTTTATATGAAGTGCTATTTCCTATGAATATAACTCTTTACACTTCAGATACGGGACATGCAATTTGAATCATAATTAACATCTTGAATTTCCAGATGCGGTTGAACTAACACATCTTGAAGTTAAATTAACACATCCCGACAGTCTTCTCCATGACAACTTTGCACTACATTTTCACCCTTATATGAAAGAGGAAAAACCGGGAGGCAGTGTCAAACTCTGGACATGCAAAAAGGGCCCAACTTCTCCTCAGCACAGGAACGACTTCGTAAAGTAGGCTGTAGAGGCATGCTGTGTGCTGTCGAGTGCAGGTAACGATCACGGTAATGATAATACCTTTAATGAGTATAACGATGAGGATAGCTAATTATCACTTCCCTTCATAATATCTGGGCATCAAATGCATGCTTTAGTAATAATTTAGTAATTACTATAGATTTAATAATGAATATTAATCTGAATGAATAATTACTGAACGTAATAACTTCACCAAACTTTGAAATATCCACTTCACATTCTGGAAATATCCATTTTTCTCAGCCAACTTACGTGAGTCGCTGTATAGGAGAAATGTCTGAT
>NC_051417.1:36246949-36247419 GCF_015228065.2 Penaeus monodon | reverse complement strand
CATCTCCCTCCTCATCCTCCTCTTTACCAAACTGTTTGACCAAACTTTCTAACTTTCTTTCGTGTCAGGGAAATGTTATTAGCGTCTTCGCCTTCGTTTATTCTTTCTACTTATTCTTTTCTCTCTTTCATGCCGTTTCTCCTTTTTCTCCTCTTCGTCTTTTCCTGCTCCTCATTTTTTTTCCATTGCCTCCTATTTCAGTTACGCAAATTCTACATTCTGCCATTTATCATTCTTTGACTAATGATTCAAAATGTCTTAACCTTCCTTCCTCCTTTTCTTTCGTAAGTACAAATACATAATTTCGAACTAAAGAGGAGCAAATTACACTTTCTGGTGATAATGATCAAATTCCTTTAAATCAGATTTACTAACTACTAATTACAAATTACAGATTATGGCGATAATGATTAAGGTCGTTGAGAAAGCAATTAGTACAATCACGATAGAAATAACAACCATCCTTATCC
>NC_051417.1:36246500-36246866 GCF_015228065.2 Penaeus monodon | reverse complement strand
AGAACGGCGTTGTTACTATCAACAAGTATGAAAATGATTATGAAGATAAAGCTAACCCTGATAATGTGGTGGATCATCTGACTTGCCAATATCCAGGGCCTCGGCACTCGACCTCCCTTTCTTGACTCTGGTAATTGGACTACAGGCCTGAACCTAATTAGATCCTTGGTGTACTGAACCCCTTGAAATATGGTAGAGAGGAGAAATTCTGCATGCCTGCGGGGTGGGCAGCTTCCAGAGAATCTCATTTGTAACGTTCAAAGTAACTTATATTAAAATATGGATTCATTTACGAAAATACTAGTAAGTAAAGTGCATAAATGAATGATATAAAATGCCAAGGAGATGGGTATTACGAAAGCAGTG
>NC_051417.1:36245247-36245705 GCF_015228065.2 Penaeus monodon | reverse complement strand
AAGCTTTAAAAATCTGAATTCATTTAAGCGCAACATTACAAAAGGTACTAAAGGTGCCTCTCATGTAAAAATAAATTACGCAGAATAAAATGTAATTGTAAGTCTCAATCTAAAGGCAAAATGCCCGGGGGTAGACGGTGAACAAAAGTCAAAGCAAAAAACAATTATATTAAAATGGAATCCACAGAGCTTGACTGAAAAAAACTTTATCCATATTCCCATTACGTAATGACCAGTTCATAATTAAATTGAAACGTCAGGGTTTCATAACTTAACGTGTCTACATACCGTTATCTCAGCTCCTGGCAACCGGTGTTTTATGGTAAAGAGAAGTAAAACACCGCTGACTGGTATAGACTACTGTATCCGCGGGACTATAGAGATACACACTATGACGTCATAATGGTAAAGACGGGGAACGATATCAGAGCATAAACATTGTAAGAAAATTGCAAATT
>NC_051417.1:36245032-36245212 GCF_015228065.2 Penaeus monodon | reverse complement strand
CATGTTACACTTAATTATGAACCAGCAATCACATATTTTATAAGCAAATTATAATAATAAAGAATAATCAATCTTAAGCACGTCATGGTAAAAATAAAGCAGACGTATAAAAACGAGATTATACGAACGAGAACTCCAGTAAAATTAAAACAAAACCACAATCGAACTAAAGAAATTTAC
>NC_051417.1:36244411-36244887 GCF_015228065.2 Penaeus monodon | reverse complement strand
AACCAGAACAGGGACACACTCTAAAATAAAATAGACAGATAAATGATTGAATAGACAAAGACAAAGCAAACGCCAGACCATCTCCAGGAGAGCTGGAGCGAGAGACCCCGGGCGAGGGAAGGGGAGAAGATTCCTTACAGTAATAATAAGGAAAGAATAGACACGGAGTTATTGTCTTGTGACAGCGCCCCTCGCGAGTCATAACACTCCCTCGGCAGCTGTGCAGCATGTAGTACAATTAGCCGACCCGCTATTTGTGGGCTTTAGGCCTAAAATCCTCTGGAATTGAACGGGCAGGGTAGATGGATGGGCCATCGACGCAGCTATATCTCTCCTCTCTCCTGCCCGTGCTTCTGGCTCGCTTCCCCCTTTTGTTCGCCTGCCTGTCAGTCCTTCTATCAACCTCTATCTGTAGATTTTGGTTTGTTTTGCTTTTACGCTCTCTCTCATACATGTATGTACGTATCTATACGTGT
>NC_051417.1:36243627-36243712 GCF_015228065.2 Penaeus monodon | reverse complement strand
TAGAGCGCATGCACACCCCAGTACGTTTGTATAGAACCGGAGAGAGAGAGAGAACTGGCTCAATAGCGCTTCCTGTTCCAATCGA
>NC_051417.1:36242398-36243589 GCF_015228065.2 Penaeus monodon | reverse complement strand
TGCGAGGCGAGGCCGGATGTTGAGACTCATCTCACTTCAGCATTTCAGGCATCTGCGAATTGGGTGGAAGCCTTGGCGTTCCCCCTATATTGTCTACTTCACTTTCAATTTACTTGGCACGAAAGACCAATTCTTAATTCCAGTTTTGTTCCATTTCCAATCGTAGTTCAAATCAATTACAGCCAAAGAGAAGCGAACTCTTGTTTCTGTTTCCGTTTTTTTTTTTTTTTTAATCTTTGTTCCCTCCAGGAAAACTTTATAACTGAATTTGGAGATTTCATTTCGCATTCTATGACTTTCGATATGTGTTGTTGTACGTGGCATTTCCCGTATCTGTGACCTTTTTACTTCATATTCTGTTTCTTTCTGATTTCCAATTTATTACCATTTCGTCAGCAAAATGAGTAAGTAGGATTTTTAAAATCAAGATAGAAAGCATAGTTCATATTATGTAACAGCGGCATAAGTAATATTAAGGACAGTATTACCGACCATATCCCAAGCAATAATAACTATTTCAACAACACAATTAAACACTCGCGTATTTCAAATTCCTAAGTAATATCAACTAAGTATTCCATTAAATTACTCAGAAATATGAAACACATTCTTCCAATTAGGATTTTCCAAGAATAAATGGATGCAATAATATCATTTGAGCATGACATGAAATTAGATGGGAGTACCATGCATAACAAATCATAATAGGATTATGATCCTCCGTATCCTCAGGCAAATAGCACACAATGCCATTTGCGAGGGATTATTAGTGAGGCATAAAAGCACCAGACCACCAGGGAGTTCCTTCCTCAACGGCGCCAATTGTGAGCCAAAACAAACCGTAATGGACGCGGACCTAAAGGAGGCGAAAGGGCGGCGAGGACACAACTTCGGAACAAACTTTCAACTCCGAAGTAGAAGGACCTTTGATCGTGGAGCAAATTGGCCAGTGGTCCGTGCCACAGTACTTGGTCAAGAGGCTGAACCACATAACAAGAGTTACTGCAATGGAAACGCCGGTTCTATGGCGTTTGGCAATGCGGTTCGCCTCTTTGGAATGTTAGACGGGAGGCTTTCTCTGCCGGAGCCGCAGGTCACGGTACCTGCTATCTTGGGGGCTGGTTGATGGCATTTTGCTACTTAACTCTGGACTAAGCTGCTGTCTTTAACGTTTGGGGTTCGGTGTTTGGA
>NC_051417.1:36242059-36242314 GCF_015228065.2 Penaeus monodon | reverse complement strand
AGGGGTTTAGCTCTGGTTATGAAAGGTCAAACACAACTTGTTGTGGTTAGCGAAATGCACGGCCTGCTTCGCTTGTCCACTAAAGAAGGGGAGGTGGAGGTCTTCGCTTGTGCGAGAGTCCCTTGGAGCTGGAAGGCGACTCGCGAAGGCGTCTGTCTGGAGCAGGATTTGTGTCGAGGCTAAGGGAAGGGGTGTGGCTTACCGGATGACCAAGCACAACGGCGGCGAGGGTACACCTGTGACCTATCTCTCTCT
>NC_051417.1:36241374-36241575 GCF_015228065.2 Penaeus monodon | reverse complement strand
CCCAACAGCCGTAAAACACATTAGCCGAAATAGCTAAATAAATAGGTAAATGAGACCAACCGTGGGAGAGGACCATGCTGATTGAATTAAGGATGAGATTGATGGGAATTATTCAGATGGAGTGACTTTTGAATTTCAACTTTGTGTGTTTCCCTTTGTGTGTGCGATTGCAATTAGTGGAGTTAACAACGGCTATAGCGC
>NC_051417.1:36239914-36240142 GCF_015228065.2 Penaeus monodon | reverse complement strand
TCCACTGTGTGAAATGTGCCTGGGTATGAGATTGAGTCCTGTTCTCGCATCCAGCACGAACAACACGTGAGCAGCACGGGTTGACCGGTCATGGCAAGTCAGCAACGACTGCAGTGTGCGTTCTACTTACTCCACAGCTTATAAAAAAGACCTGTGATAATTAAATGTATGTGTTGTATAACAGTGATATGTGTCTTCACCTAAGGGGGGTGCGGTTTGCCAACCAGA
>NC_051417.1:36239343-36239723 GCF_015228065.2 Penaeus monodon | reverse complement strand
TACTATATTAATGGTAATAATATTGATGATACTGATACTATTATTATTTCATCATCACGTGTATATGTAGCTATAAAATTCAAATGGCTGACTACCTTTTAAATAAATCATTGTTATCAGACAAAATTTCAAGTAAAGAAAATAGTATTTACTCACAAGCTGTAATTCCATCACAATAGTTGTACAAAAAAGGAACTTTGTGTTTTTAACTTAGGCGAGAGGCCAGCGCAAGAGCCACCCCGAACTTAAAGTAAACTTAAAGTGAATTTGCTCCGCCACGACCACCGCTCGGACACATCCTCCCTGATTCCGGAACTCATGTTGATGCTGTTTTGTTTGTATTAAAAATGCTTTAGCGCCATGTCGATCAATCTACGTGC
>NC_051417.1:36238123-36238829 GCF_015228065.2 Penaeus monodon | reverse complement strand
TAGAACGACCATTCTTCAACCCCGGCACTGCACATGTGCCCTTGTCCCGCAGTCCTTTTTCCTATATGCCCAAGCGTTTTCAATCAGATTCAGATCAGCTGAGTCGCCTGGCCATTCAGGTATGTGAGTCCCTACCAACCAGCCCGTAACCAACCAGTCCGGAGATGTACTGGTTTTCCCTTACGAGCAGGTAGATTCAAGCCACGGCGGGGGCGGTCCTGTATGGGTCATTGTGCCACGTCTTTTAGAAGTTCTAGGTATTATTTCTGAATTCCACTGTGTTGTGCAATGAATGAGTTCCTATTCATAGGACGGCGAATGGGTGCATCAGTCTTCGCAGACGTCTTTCTTGTCTCCCCTGGGGGTGGTAAATGTTTCGGCACGTCATCATCATGTAGGCCTACACTGGCGGCGAGGATGCGCAAGAGCGAAAGAAAGCGGGCGCCGCCGAGGTTGATGACGTCATCCGCACCATCTTCCTGGCTCTCGCCTTTGATTCGTGTCTTATAATATGCACTAAAAGTTTTTTTTTTCACAACATCTGATTACGTGCTTGCATGTTATATCAGGAAGAGTACTTTTGCTACTTAGGAATTTTTTATTAATTAATTACTAAATTTTAAAAATACTGTATACGAATACTGCATAAAAATTATATTGTTCTGAAAACACTCCAAGCAAGTTGAGTAGGCTAATAAGGCAAGTT
>NC_051417.1:36237392-36237897 GCF_015228065.2 Penaeus monodon | reverse complement strand
GAATACATATACTCCTACACGATGTACGGCACACCCATTATCCCCTTTCTTTCCGACGTTAAACTAATCAAGCATTTTGAATCCAGAGACATTTGCCTGAATGAAAAACCTGATTAGTTTGAAGTTTGGTGTTCACAATTGCATCATTCTCTGCAACCGTCGAGCACTATCGTTCTTCCTGCTTGTTGAAACATTGTTAACACAAAAGGCGTATTTTGAGGATAATAATATATCTGAAAGCCGTCTGCAGATTATATGTCGAAATAACGATCTCCTTTTAAGTTTTAAGGCACGATTTGATATATTTATATGCTCCGACTAACCATCGGGACCGGTTCGTGTTGGTTGTACGGTGGTCAAGGCTTCTACCAACTCTAATTATGTATGTTTTAATCGTATCTCCATCATCTGACAAACAATATGGCAAAAGTGGACTCATCTTTATAATACTGCAGCATAGCCGAACAGTAAATCGTGAACAGGTAACTTATCTGTCTATCAGTCT
>NC_051417.1:36237090-36237356 GCF_015228065.2 Penaeus monodon | reverse complement strand
GGGGGGGGGGGAGAGAGTATGTGTTTGTATTAGTCTGGGGAGAGATGTAAAGCCTTTATATAACATCATATCTTTAAATGGAAAGCCTTTAGCTGGTGACATAGTGCGTGGATATAAAGATGGAAATAGTTTAATACATTTATTTTTAAAATCTTAAGTATTAGCTCTTAAGCGCAGGATTAGTTTTCAAATCCAGATTGGCTTAAGTTGAAATGGATGTTCGCGTTTACTTGCATGTTTTAGCTCTATCCTTACCTATTCCGATA
>NC_051417.1:36236841-36237068 GCF_015228065.2 Penaeus monodon | reverse complement strand
CGACATGAGCTTAGGCATAAAATCCATGATATGCGCTTCTGGTTTTATTTCTCATTTCTTATTTTACAGGTAAAAACATTACACTCTTAATGTAACTTGATTCTGTGCCTGACAGAGCAACGTCTGTTAAATAAAAAGTGAAAGGCGAATCAGTAACTACACGAAATTGCATGCATGCTTGTGCATTTGCGTGTATGCAATGTATTTTGTATATGTATGAATATAAC
>NC_051417.1:36233440-36233735 GCF_015228065.2 Penaeus monodon | reverse complement strand
TGAAATCAGACATTATTGACCTGCAAGTGCAAACGCTCGCACCTTGTGATTGTGAAATATTGAAATATTCTTCCTCTCTCGCTCTTTCCCTTTTGCCCGGATATAACAAAATTTCAAGAACATTTTCTCCAGAGGCGTTTGTCTTTCTCTTTATTTGGCTGACTTAGTAAAGGACAATTATATTAATTCAAGTATCTGTTGGGATAGTCATAAGAAAAGAATAACGTTAATAATAGCAGTCCTGATTCGCACATTAAACTAGGCTTGCCCGAAACCATGTAATTTGTCTTCAAAC
>NC_051417.1:36233245-36233343 GCF_015228065.2 Penaeus monodon | reverse complement strand
ATCAAATCGTGAGAAAGGGCGAAAGGGACAGGCAATAGAAACAAAAAGCGAATCAAAGAGCGAAAGAGAACGGAGAGCAAAAAGTACACAGGTATGAT
>NC_051417.1:36232659-36233031 GCF_015228065.2 Penaeus monodon | reverse complement strand
GATACTGGTAATTGAAACCCCTTTTCGCCCAATCACTTCCAAACGAGCTCACACGCGCCGGCGAGGACTGTCCAATAACCCGGTGAGAAGATCAAAGAGTTTCACGCTGTTGTGCGAGCGGTATCCAAGAGGAAACTGTTCCGTGTTTCGCTTTATTCACTTTTCATCTTTTCTTTTCCCGCCTCTTCTTTCACCGACTGAAGTGAGAAGCGGGTTGCGCAGTGCATAATTACGCTGTTTATTAGTGCGAGAGGTAACAGGCGTCAGGAGAGGAAGTTGTGATATACTGCTGTAATAATGCCAACGACTGACGGCGAGCGTGAAGGTGATGATGAGACCCGTAATTAAGAACGGTATTTTTGACATACAAAC
>NC_051417.1:36232291-36232458 GCF_015228065.2 Penaeus monodon | reverse complement strand
TTTCCAGGTAATATTTAACTTTATTCAATTTCAATTAGAAATTCTTGACCAAGGTTTACGGGAATTCGCTTTCAATTACATCCTGTCAGTCAAAAGTGCATTCAACCGTAATGCTAAATACTGTCACCTGTATTTTCTTTTCATAGAAAAATAGGGGAAACTATTCT
>NC_051417.1:36230813-36231259 GCF_015228065.2 Penaeus monodon | reverse complement strand
TTTTTTCAACAATTCCACGCCCGTTACGCTTTCATGATTCGCTCTCTTATCAATACTTCATGATGAGTTTTTAATTAATGAGAACACCGACGGTTCATTCTGCCATACCAGAAGTTACCTCATTAGAAAAGATAACGAAATCTCTGTGATTTTTAAGTCATAGATGAGACGATTGATTAGTTTTTATTTTCTCTTTGCCTCTTCTTAAGTCTATATCTATGTATGAAGGTATTATTTGTTACATATGGAAGCCACGAATGGCCGTGGCGCTGCACCCTGACGGGTCATGATTCACGCGGTAGCGTTTGCCTATCGTATAGAATAGTTGTATTAACCAATAAATGTGAATCCTCCCTCTATGCCAATCGAGACTGAAGTAAACAATCCATTAAATCACGTGCCATTGTTTTGCGGCGGTGCGGGAACATCCCCTCCAAGGTGCAGAA
>NC_051417.1:36225641-36225863 GCF_015228065.2 Penaeus monodon | reverse complement strand
CACTACGCGAAGAAGCTTTCCCATAAACTTCCCGCGAGGAGCACTTCTTCGCCGCCTCCGCTGCACGGCCTTCCCTCCCCTAATGAGCGGAGCCTTCGACGCAGCCAGAAAGTCGATCGAGTGACGTCATGGCCAATCACCATTCGTCACGACTCCCAAAGCATGTGCTTTCGAAACATATTGACGTCGGTACTTATTGCATTGGAAACGCATTTCCGAAAG
>NC_051417.1:36225514-36225591 GCF_015228065.2 Penaeus monodon | reverse complement strand
ATCTTGGGCCCTTCATAGACCTACATAAATTCCCATTAGCTATTTTCAATATATGTTTTGGCAATACTCACCTTGCT
>NC_051417.1:36224067-36224277 GCF_015228065.2 Penaeus monodon | reverse complement strand
ACTATTTGCCCATTCGTACCCAAAAACAAAGAATTTAAAAAATGAAGAGGTTTTGGTTGATTTTCTCTTGGCTGACATTGATTTTCGTTGGCTTGCCAACTTTCTGCTCGGGTTTTTTTGTTTTTTTGGTCTCTTTGAAGTGCTAGATATAAGTTACTTTTGGTTTCGATGCAGAAAACAAAAAGATTTGGAAGGAAAGCAAGAGAGAAA
>NC_051417.1:36223592-36223846 GCF_015228065.2 Penaeus monodon | reverse complement strand
TAATCGAGCGTCGAGTTCTTGAAATCCTTCTTCGGACTCTGGACGTCCAGACATCGATCCCAGCTCTCTCTCCTGCATGTTCGGAGGTCCTTGAGGATCTGCTTCTTCAGCGCCTTCCGCGACTCCTGGATATCCTCAATGAGGGCTTTTGAGGGTTACATGTGCTGCATACATAGTATCTGATAAGCTGTCAATATATGGATTTCCGACTGGAATTTGGAATCCCCTTCTCCCAACAGTCTTCCCTCTCTGCC
>NC_051417.1:36223360-36223461 GCF_015228065.2 Penaeus monodon | reverse complement strand
TGATCGCTCTATCATAACTAGTGACAACTTAATCAAATTTTAATTTTAAAATCTAATAACTGCGGACTATCTTCTTAGACTTTCTAACCGATCTTGAATGA
>NC_051417.1:36222032-36222431 GCF_015228065.2 Penaeus monodon | reverse complement strand
GTATTTATTCCCTGTTTCGCTGTTCCTTGTTCATATATTTCCACACTTCCTTTTGAAGATTTTTCTTGTACAGCAAAAGTAGCGTCATGAATTTTTTACAAATGACGCACATCTACCTAGCTGTATGTTCTATATTTAGAAACTCTTGTCGTATTTATTGCCACGTATGAATGAGGATTTTATGCTTAGTTTGCGACATAATGCCTCCCGATCATGTTATTTTTCTGAATGTTAGAGCAGAACGGGAGAAGAATTTATTTTTCTCGGGGTTGGGGTGGGGGGGGTCACTGCTCTACATCTATTATTCATTTGAGATACAGACATATAGGTAGAGATAAATAGATGGATATATTTTTTGTGTGCGTATATGGAGGATTGTGTGTTCGTAAATACAAGTAC
>NC_051417.1:36220312-36221044 GCF_015228065.2 Penaeus monodon | reverse complement strand
CACATTATTCACACTAACATTCTAAGAACCTACAATTCTTATAGAGGAAAACGAAACCATTAGCGATAGGCCTACATTACTAATGCATGGCGAGCATGTACGCTGTCGATAGAACGAAGACATTTGTAATTCATTACATATTAATGAGGTCGATACGCCTACGTCAACGCCTGGTACAATTATCATTCAAATTAGAAAGAACGAGAAGGGGGCATAAGTCAGTCTGTGTCCTGATGTTGAAATGCTGGCTTGATATCATTATTTTAGCTCACTTAGAATATCATGGTTGTTTCATGAACGTCTCTAGGCATTCCATGTGCCTATAACGTGTCCAACAACATTTATTCGATTTATTGTTTGTCATCCCCATTTAGTGCACAGAGCTCTATTCTTTCTTTTACATCAAGGTATATCGCGAACCTGGGCATTCTATTCTAATATAGTCTATATAGTCTTGTTGCTATTGAAGATTACATCTATCAAAGAAAGAAAAAAAAAACATTATTTGCATCGTAAATAAATGCTATTTCTTTATGGTACAAAATCCTTACCATTTACTTCAGTCTCGATATCACAAACCATTTTTTTTCAGTTTCTCTTCCAGATTTCTTTCTAAAAATACGTTTCTCTTTTGGCTACTATCTATATATCTTCGTGTCTTGATAGTTATTGTTGTTACACTTCCTTTTATAGCTGTACTTTATGTTCTGAAGCATCATATTCGTCATATAC
>NC_051417.1:36219569-36219734 GCF_015228065.2 Penaeus monodon | reverse complement strand
TTCTTGTGATAAAAGTAGAGGGAAAAAATTAAATGATAAAAGATAACCACTACCCTCATTTCGTGCAAAAGCCAAACGGAAGACTGGCAGAGCAGACTTTAATCATCTGTGTCAAATATAGCACATCTTCCTGATATTCTCTGTGCTTTTCCTCTCTCCTGTTTC
>NC_051417.1:36219211-36219385 GCF_015228065.2 Penaeus monodon | reverse complement strand
AATCCGTCAGGTAACATTTTACGCCGGAGTCATTTGCCAGGAACGAGTGTCGAGAACATCAGAAGGCCGCGTGTAATTCGAAAATGAAAAGTTGCGGTTCGAGCGCATTCTGTCGCGTTTTTATGGCTCCTTCAATGTGTCTCGCCCAAGTCCTTGCGGTGTTTGATGTGTTCA
>NC_051417.1:36217475-36217726 GCF_015228065.2 Penaeus monodon | reverse complement strand
TTGCCTCTCTACTAAGCACATATTTTCCCGTGAGCTTCATTTTACTCCGCTTCCTTCGTGGCCACAATAGTCTCTAGTTCTTGGTTCGTTAGCCAAGCAAACGCAACAAAGCCGGAGAAAAAACCTCTGAGTATTTCCAAGAACCATAACGTACTCCACTTCGCTCGCTCGCCTCTTGCTCCGCCACAAACGCCGCCCCGCTCGCCTTTATATCACACATACCGCATAAATTCATACAACACCTGTTGTAC
>NC_051417.1:36215514-36215612 GCF_015228065.2 Penaeus monodon | reverse complement strand
GACGACGATAACAATGTAAATAGAATTAAAATAATGAAAGGTAGGGATGAACAAAAGAGACTAAGATGGAGAAATGCATTTGCAATATGGTTTTCTTC
>NC_051417.1:36215375-36215453 GCF_015228065.2 Penaeus monodon | reverse complement strand
ACATATTTGCAATAAGGTTTTTCAAAAAAGACTGTAATAAAAACAAGTTTGAATATAGGAAAACGGGGTTACAAGCAT
>NC_051417.1:36215245-36215336 GCF_015228065.2 Penaeus monodon | reverse complement strand
CGCAATGCAAAGATATCTCAAGAATGTTGATAACCGGATCATAAAAGGAACTTTCGCAAAGCCTGTTTTGCTGCGGAAGAGTAAAGCACAG
>NC_051417.1:36210822-36211545 GCF_015228065.2 Penaeus monodon | reverse complement strand
TTTATACGAATCTGATTGGCATCCCGAGTTATTTCTGTGTACTTTTTTCATTAAGTTAATGATCGTTTTTAAATCATGAAATCTGCATGGAGAAAGGCAAGCTAAAGTTACTTATAGATATGATAACATCGATGAATTATTACATATTTGTAACTTGAAAAAGGGAGGGAGTTTGCCCTTTTGGCTGCTCTCCTTTTCAGCAGAAATGTAAGAAGAACATTCCATGCTACTTTCTCTACGTTATTCATGGTTAACACCGGGAAAAAGTGCACACCTTACATTGTTCACAGTATAACATATTATTATTTCAGATCTCTGTGTACCCTCTAAGAAGCGCAGAAGTATCCTAAGATGGGGACCTCTGCCTGATGATAACGCTACGCAGCAAAAAACAAATCTACCAAGACATTAGATACGAGAAACATTAAAGAAAGGTCCTCGGGGGAGCACGGGAGACGAAGGGGAAGATCCTTGAGACTTTTTGCTGTGGTGTTTCTCTGAACACGAAAAACGCAGTACTATTTATTTATTTCTCCTCGCTCTCCCATAAGATGAAGATGAAGGGCAGAAAACCTGGGAACACCTTTCAAAACTGATCCTAGATTTACAATCCCCCGAGGAAAAAAAACACTCTACAATAACAAGTTTATTGAAAAATGACGCGTCAATTTCTCTAGGATTTGAACTTCAAATATCATCTATTTTGATGATATTGATCCCCAC
>NC_051417.1:36210128-36210311 GCF_015228065.2 Penaeus monodon | reverse complement strand
ACGGACCGGCATCGCGAGCGGCGGACCGCGCGACGGTGCCCCACACGACTGCCTCTCGCCAAGACAAAGAGGCACTGACAAAAGACGCAAGACTCGGCGCATTTCCCTTGTGGTCGTCTCTATTGATGAAGTTATTTTACTCCTTTGTGTCTGGATGTCATAGATGCTTGGCTCGAAATGTGC
>NC_051417.1:36207756-36208266 GCF_015228065.2 Penaeus monodon | reverse complement strand
AACTTGTATAAAAATCCAGCCAACGTACCTGTACTTTCATACGTGAATCAATATGCCTCCTTTTATCTCAGCCTCTTTCAACCTAGAATTTATAGCACCCTCTCAGCCTACAGACAATACACATCTGTTATGGTCGACAAAGCAGCACAGTTTTTTCTCCACGGCCTAAGAGGCACGGAGATCCTCAACAAGCACCTTTATAAACGTCAGTCTGAGTCCTGAAGTGGCCATTATGTTCACTTCTGAGATCTCGTTACGGATGTCCCTTTCTCGGGCTAAGGACGCTCGCCAGACTACGGTGCACGGGGAGATCTCTCCCGGAACCCTTGAAGAGAACCGGACCAAGGGGCGGCCCGGATTAGCGGCCTAGAGCTGGCGGGGATCATGGTCGGGCGAGTGAGTACCCAGTGTAGGGGTGGAAACACACGATAAAATGGAAATAAGAGAATTGCTTCAGGGGATACTGCTTATGCTCTGTTTACGCGTACATATATTCACGCAAGTATGTAT
>NC_051417.1:36206671-36206863 GCF_015228065.2 Penaeus monodon | reverse complement strand
CGGACCCTCCCTAGAGAACAAGTTGCACACATTAAACTTGCCTCTCGCAAGAGCATGGACGCAGACCGTCCATTACTTCGCACCCCGTTCATGGCCGTCATATAACACGGACACTCTGCTTTCCATCACCTAACTCGCCTGCTCACTACACTTACCCACGGACTATCCGCATTAAAGCTCGCTGTACGCCTC
>NC_051417.1:36206396-36206552 GCF_015228065.2 Penaeus monodon | reverse complement strand
ATTCATGTGAGGGGAAAGGTAATTAGTGAGACTCTGCGTCGAGTAGGATATTTACCTCATAGGGCGAGAGCGTGTCCTTTGTAGATGTTTGTGTTGGCGGGAATATATGACTCCTTTTATGTAGGGGTCTACAGGGAGAGTGTGACTATGCATAAT
>NC_051417.1:36204913-36205683 GCF_015228065.2 Penaeus monodon | reverse complement strand
ATGTATATGTGTGTTGACATCGTATAGACACTGACAAATTAATATGGGCATTTAGTACAAGTCCAAATGAACGGCTGTTTTCACGCTATTGCCTAGACACATATTTCCGTCAGCCTACAGTTGATCTTAGAACATTTATATGTAAATATGATAGCCTTCACTTTTTGTACTTATTCGTTAATGGTCCACATCAGTAGATCGGGAAATAATGCACATTACTCAGCTTTTCAAATAAATGGAAAAAAGAGATTCTTCCAATGAAAAATGATCACTGCAAATGAGTGGCGCAAACATGGATACATTTTTGCAGGAAGCCTTGATCGGTTTGGCAATGGTCACTCGCGGATTTTGTTACGCAAAATCCTGAAGATTTGTTGTGGAAGCCGAAAAGAGGGGAGGCAGTTAGGGCAATTCTTTCCTTCGCTTCCTTCCAGTTATTTTCCCTTTTTTTTCTTATTTTTATAGCCCAGTCTTTTGTCTTTATAGCTGTCTCTCCCTGTGACTGTCTATTCATCTATCTTTCGTCCGAAGGCAATTCATTACACTGATTTATTTTTTGCCTTCCATTTTCCTAAACAAGAACGCAAATCTTGGACCATTTGTAAACATAGCGCGCGGCTTCCGTATCCCTTTACTGTGTATTGTGTCTTTGTACAGGACACTTATGATGTTCCTTTGTCTAAAAGGAGAAACAGGAGAGAGGTATGACAGACTGACAGACAGACTGACAGTAGACAGTCTGACACATACTGCGAGAGAGAGAGATAGAC
>NC_051417.1:36204582-36204668 GCF_015228065.2 Penaeus monodon | reverse complement strand
CTTATATAACAACTGCTGCATGCATGAACTGCAAATCATTGTCTCATGCAATGAGTACATGTTTTCAAGTTGACTCGGCGCCGGGA
>NC_051417.1:36204040-36204501 GCF_015228065.2 Penaeus monodon | reverse complement strand
AGTGATTCTGACCTCGACGCTCCCATGCCCTTACACTTCCATCACAGCTATCACAGGAGAATATGCCTTGATTCTCCCATCACTTACGTGGCCTTGAAAATGGGTAAATACCCTGACCTACTACCGTATCAAAGATCACCCAACCACACCCCTTACAGTAAAGCAGCGTCATGTGTAGCGGTGCTGTGCGTTACATATACCCATACCACCCGCGCTGTCGACAGCAGAGACTCGCAGCTGCTTATCCCCTTCGGTTGACCAGAGACCCTTTCGTTACTATTCTCTCCGAAAATATACAAGAATGTAAAACCGCTTTGGTGCAGCAGACGCAGCTGCACTACGCCACATCGCTTTGCACGATCCAGCTTTCAATATTTGACAGATGAATGTGCCTAGGATGGCTTTCAGATACGCCTGACTATTTTTGTTTATGAGGACGTTGCTCTGTATGATTGTTCTTC
>NC_051417.1:36202599-36203256 GCF_015228065.2 Penaeus monodon | reverse complement strand
CAGTTTTTTTACGCTGAACATTTTTGGGGCTTTCATGCATGTATATTACTTTTGCATCTTTTAGCATATTCCAAAGAAATTTATAGACTACCTGCCTTGCTAAAATTGAACAATGACTGCGTTGTGGAACAGGGAGATAAGAATGCAATTGTCTCCTTTGACAGTGACAAACACTAGGGACATATTATGAAATACACACCGGGTTTAAGAGCATTCGGGAACAATCTCACCCGCTGACTTGCGTTACAAATAGCCTCATCTACATCGTATATTGTTTTTTTCTGTTTTGGTGTCCATTGGGTCTCTGAATGTATAGTATGTGGCTTACCCTATTTCAGAGTTTGTGTGTGTGCACCAATCACGTGTATATTGTTGAGTATGATTTTTTTTGGTATTCAACATTACTAGTCATTCTCTTTGGTTGGGTCGTATTCTTATTAACGACAGATTAACAACAAAATGTTTGGATCCAATGTATTTACATACGCATTCCTCTTCTTTCATTTCCATTCTCATTATCACAATATCCTCTGTCACATTATCCTTCCCCCCAACCCCACAAAAAAAAAGAAGAAAAGAATTAAGAATATCTTTCTCCCCGAAAATCCCCGACCAGAAAAAATGTCCCAAAGCACTTAGGAATCCTGGCCCAGCCCT
>NC_051417.1:36202409-36202546 GCF_015228065.2 Penaeus monodon | reverse complement strand
TATAATGCCTAGCTAGCAACCCCGCCGATGAATGGCCGCTGCCTGACACAGAAGGACGGACTCGAACCCCCGCTAATACACTCGGAGTCTAGAGCATTAATATCCATACTCGTGAGACGGACCTATTATAAGGATGG
>NC_051417.1:36202150-36202302 GCF_015228065.2 Penaeus monodon | reverse complement strand
CTCTTTTCTCACAGCAGACGTCGGCGTAAATGTCGTTAAATACAGAAAAAAAGACAAGAGAGAATCTTGTAGCCATCCCTTGGCCTCGCAGTGGCACAAGACAAATCTGGAACGAGAGAGGAACCATCTGCTTTGGAAACAAGCTTGTAGCA
>NC_051417.1:36200965-36201259 GCF_015228065.2 Penaeus monodon | reverse complement strand
CCAAAGCGAGCGTCTGGCCGCAGCGCCCGAGGTCGTGGCTTCGGGTGCAGCCGCGTCGTCGGCGGCGCTGGCAGGCAATATAACTTAATGGCTCCCGTGTCCCTTTGTTGTCTCTTTGCTGTGTTATACAATTATCTTTCTTTTAAGGAAGGGCGAGGGAGACTCTGATATATTCGGAGAAATCTGGCTCGATGGGGAGAGGAGGCCTTGTCCGCCCCGAGACCTTCTTTCTTCCTTCGCCGCCCGCGGGAGGAGGCGCGGGGGTGCGCAGCCCTCCACCCGCCGGGCTCAGGA
>NC_051417.1:36200319-36200520 GCF_015228065.2 Penaeus monodon | reverse complement strand
GTGTTTGTAAAACTTTCCATTATGATCCGATTATTAACATTCTTCAGATGTCTTCCTCTCCCACTGGTCTGTACTTTCTTTCCTTTTCCTTCTAACCATCTCTGTAACGTAATCTCCGCTTTCTTTATCTATGGTTGTATTCAATATTTTTCAATGTTTCGTCTTCCAATCCTTACTTTCCCTTTTGAAAAAACATGCTGC
>NC_051417.1:36199757-36200095 GCF_015228065.2 Penaeus monodon | reverse complement strand
TTTTGCTCCTCTTTCCTCCTTCCTCTTGCTCACACGCCACTCGAGTTCGTTCCACTCCCTCTCCTCTCCCTGTACTGCAGCAAGAGGACGCACAGAGCATTATGCAGCAGTAACACCATCAACTCCACCTCTCCAATATTGGTTACTGGTTTTCTTCCCACGAGAGAAAAGGGAGGAAAGAAAAATAGAAAATAAGGAAAGATAGAAAAAAATACAATAGAAAAAGAAAGAAAACTAAAGAAAGACAGGAATAACAAGCAAATGGAAAAAATATATAAGTGATATCAAGGGGAAAATATAAAAGAAAAGAAAGTTAAAGTGAGATAGATAAGGTATAA
>NC_051417.1:36199498-36199662 GCF_015228065.2 Penaeus monodon | reverse complement strand
ACTAAGCCAACAGCAACTCGGCAGTACTTCGAGGAGTGCGAATAGATTGTTTCGAAGCTTCGGATCGCTGTTTACGAGGTCGTTTCGGGTCCATTTCGCCGATTCGTTGTCTCGGATTCAGTGTGTCATCGCTGTGTTTGGAGCTCAGCGGGCGAGACGGCAAA
>NC_051417.1:36199284-36199429 GCF_015228065.2 Penaeus monodon | reverse complement strand
TAGATAAATAAAGACAAAGAGAGAGAGATGCGAAAAGGAGGCAGAAGAGAAGGAGGAGAGTGAAAGGACATATAGTAAAAGAATAAAAAAGAATGAGAGAGAAGAAGCAAGATGGGAGATTGACAGATAGAGGTATTGATTAATT
>NC_051417.1:36198785-36199161 GCF_015228065.2 Penaeus monodon | reverse complement strand
GAATGGCGAAAAAATAATAAACGTTGCATCAGAATTTCTATCTCCTGTAACGATAAACGACGACCGAGTATCTTACCTCTGCATTTTTGATAACTTAAAAAATAGGGAGCTGACAAAAGAACATTTTTGTTTTTGTTTTAGAAAACTGAGCTATTTTACGGAAATAATAATGAATAATGTAAGCATTTTGCTCAGCATTTCTCAACGCCAGTCCCTTTTTCTTAAAAAACGTTAGTTGTTAAGTATGGCATTATGTTTATTTTTGGTAATATTCAGCATTTTCTTGTATAATGTTTTGTGTTGTTATATATACTGATATTGTCAACAATCTTTGCCTTAAGTAAATTTGAATGAGACTCTCTCTCTCTCTCCCTTT
>NC_051417.1:36198358-36198671 GCF_015228065.2 Penaeus monodon | reverse complement strand
ATAAATATGATAAATTCTTCGAAGGTCATGACAATGTCCGGCATCCACACCAAGATATTCTAAAACATATATGAGAGAGAGAGAGAGAATGGGGGGGAGGGGTACCTCAGCAGGCCCTTTCAGAAGGGACTGCAGAAGTGGCGCAGCGTGTCTGTGGGGCCGCATTTCACAGAATGGAGTAATATCCAATGATCTGGCAGCGATTCTGTACAGATATACGGCCACGTGTTTCGCGCTGGTGGAGTGTGGGCTGCGCTCTCGGCCGTCACTGGCAAGGGGCGCGACGAGGGAAATGGGTGAAGGAAGAGGCAGA
>NC_051417.1:36197704-36198003 GCF_015228065.2 Penaeus monodon | reverse complement strand
TGGAGAAAATCGATTTCATTCAACTTATCAGTAAACACGCGGCGCAATTTCGTGGCTGGAAATTGATGTGTCAAACTGTGTGACAAATTCCCGTTCCACATAATAAATTCACTTTGATAATGATACTCACGGGAGGAATGTGACTTATAAAACATCATTTGAGGCAAATTTATTTTCACTTAAACTTCAATGCTTTCCATGAAGACACATGAATAAAACTAATCCCGTCTCTCTCGTCAATACAGTTTTATGCAGGGTTGGTCCCCCCCCCTCCCCTCGACTGTAGTGAATTGACAAGC
>NC_051417.1:36197407-36197513 GCF_015228065.2 Penaeus monodon | reverse complement strand
AAGGCAAGTGGCAGAATAAAATACTTATTCTTGTCAACTGAGGCCCAAGAAAGCCAGGAATCTATGCACTCCTCTTTTCCTTACTGGATGTTAAATGTTATTATTT
>NC_051417.1:36196971-36197266 GCF_015228065.2 Penaeus monodon | reverse complement strand
AGAAAATACTTCAATAAAACAATGAATAACTTTAGTCACTTAGAAATAAATTAGCTAATTTCTCTCACCCCCTACGCTAACAGATCTTCGCGACACTGAACTTTATGAGAGCCAGGAAGGCCCATTCCAGGGATTCCTCACGAGTAGCCAACAGCCACAAGACCAGTTCCCGAACCCTTGTCACATGCTGCAGCTCCCTCCCCTCGTCAGTTCTCACGCTGGAGAAATTAAGAAATATGGTTCCTTCTTATAGTGTGAATTTTAATTAAATCAACGTTAACAGATATTCAAAACA
>NC_051417.1:36195925-36196501 GCF_015228065.2 Penaeus monodon | reverse complement strand
GGGCTCTTGGGAATTCCCGCAGAAGTTGCAAAAAGAAAAGCGATATTTAAAACAAACGACATGCTTTGGCCGAGCTACAACTTTACGCTAGTATATGTCATTGCACTGATGAATATTACGGCGAATCCTCTCCTACCTGGTTTACCGTTTAATGTTTGAGACAAATAAAACTCAGGAGGGTGGGAAGGAAGTAGAGGGGGAGGGGGGGAGAGGGACAGAGGGAGAAGAGGAGAGGGGAGAGGGAGGAGAGAAGAGGAGGGAGGGAAGGGGTGGGGGAGAGCAAGGGCAGAAGGGCGGAGAGACGAGGGAGAAGAATGAGAGGGAGGAGAGGGAGGAAGGAGGAGGGAAGAAGAGGAAAGGAGCCACGAGGAGAAGGAGTGAGGAAAACAGGTGAAGAGGAGGGAGCGAGGAAGGGGAAGAGGGGAGGGAGGGGGGAGGGGAGGAGGGGATGGAAGAAGGCAGGGAGAAGAGTAGGGAAAGGAAATTATGAGAGGCATGGAGGGATGGAGGCAGGAAGAAGAGGGAGGAAGGAAAGCACGGACAGAAGGAGGAAGGGAGGAGAGAGGAGAGAGGAGA
>NC_051417.1:36194484-36195350 GCF_015228065.2 Penaeus monodon | reverse complement strand
CCGTTAGATATTCACTCGAATCCATTCGGCTGCTGTAAAAACCACCCGCGACGCAAGATTGCGCCCGGGATGGCCGTGTAACTGCGGGCCGGAGGAAGGGACACAAGAGCAAGCAATCATTGGCAGAAAAATTGGAGGAGGCTCTATTACACGACAATCTAGACTGTGGAGCCCTCTTCACAATCAGACCAGAATACTCCCATCATTGCAATATCCATCTTGCCACGCCGAGTGCTGTGCGTCTGAGGAAGGCAGCGAGAAGGTTGTAATTCTGTCGAAAACGGTCTTCGTCCTGAATCCCCGAGGTGGTCGTGAACACCCGAAGATATCTTTTTGGTTCTCAAAAAGATATCGAGCTGTCGTTATTTCACAGCCTTATGAAGTCTGTCTTTTTCCCATATTGTTCACTCTGTTTTTTCATTTATATATTGCGTTGTCTCTTCATAGAATTCTGATTATCTAGTTGACACGTTCTTCTCCTTCTGTCACAAGGGGCTGTTTAGGTGTAATTTTTTAGGTTTATTAACGAAAAAATCATATATATTCTTCTTCTTTAATTAACAATCTCTGTTGCGGACCTTGTCAATATTTTTAACAATAAATCCTTCTGTATATATGAAATGACTCTTTATTTATTCATCCCTTTGCCAAATATATATGTACATAGAGTAGGTATGATATACATATGGAAATTGCTCATGTATATGTAAATGGGTGTGTGGGAGAAGGTAAGTGATGATAATTGATGCTAAGTGAATGTATAAATGAAAAGGGAAAACGTTAATGAAAGTTGTTATGAATCTTTTTGACCTTGTTAGTGATAAAATTCAGTGTGTATAATAACTGCATGTAGTATCGCCCCCCAA
>NC_051417.1:36193142-36193727 GCF_015228065.2 Penaeus monodon | reverse complement strand
AAAGTAATCACACCACGCTTCGATCCTTCGGCAGAGGTTGACAGTCCCTGGAGTACAGTTTGTAAGTCTTATCTCCTCCTATAAGGCGAGGGAACAGGGTAAGCCTCTTTAAGTTTCCTCGGCCTAAAGTCAGGTTGTTGCAGCAGCTGGGGTCGGCGTTACTTCAGCCTCTAGTCTACTTGCGTGTCTGGCTCTCCACCTGTTTTTTGGGCCTGTTTCGGTCTCTGTCTGTCTGCCGATGAGCGGTTAGTCTGTCTATCCATTAATGCGCTTGTGTGTCTATTTATATACGAATTTATCAGGCTTATATTTAATATCCCATCTAAGTGTCCTTTTACCTATCAGAATTGATTATTATCTGTCTTTCTACACATCAACTTATATCAAAACATGATATATATTTCTAAGTGTAGCCAAGAGTCAAGGATTGCAGTCAGCAACGCGAATTATTTCCGTACATGCTCTTCTTTTCCTTCAGTTTTCTCTTAATGCATGAAGTTTAAAAGTTTTTCAGGTTATATTGTAGCCTGATTGCACTACCTAAAGCCAGCAAGAGAGATGATTACGCTGAAAAAAAATCTTCCT
>NC_051417.1:36189709-36189912 GCF_015228065.2 Penaeus monodon | reverse complement strand
GACAATCTGAACAACAAACAGGCAGAACAACAGAGATGTGTAGCGCTTATGGGAAATTCATATAAAAAACTGTTGCAAGTTACAAAACGCTTGTATTTTTATTTAACAAAGCAAGAGATAATGCCAGAACGTGTCATTAAAAGTGCTTGATGTACCACGTAAAATAAATGTGCAACATGTATCATGCACCTCCAAGGTTTAAA
>NC_051417.1:36189091-36189276 GCF_015228065.2 Penaeus monodon | reverse complement strand
TCGCACGAGCTCTCCCGCCGAGGCATCAGTCCCGTCGAGCGCGAGGCGGTTGTCTCTCGCTGGCTCCCGCGTTCCCGGAATTCCTTCTCGTGATGATCATTCCGCCAAAATTTTTGTTCTCTCGCCCATGATCCTGACGTTGTTTTATTCATGGCCGTTGTCTGTGTCCTTCTTCTTCTTCTCCT
>NC_051417.1:36185902-36186722 GCF_015228065.2 Penaeus monodon | reverse complement strand
CCCTTTAAATCAGCTGGTCTTAAAAGGGAATAGTAAGGGTTAGACAGACCAGAAGCCTGTGCAGTGACGCTACGAGGAATAGAGTGTCTATGTTCAGCTAAAAGAAAAGTGAAGCCACGCGACGTAATGGACAAGATCAGGCACGGAATTCCGACGTCTTGCTGAAGGACAAAGCCTAGGAAAAGTGTGCGAGCATCGGGACTCATTACGTGTCATCCGACGGCAATCAACGACGGGGAAAGAACCTGGAAGAACAAAAGCTAGCTAGACACATTGGAAATTGTTTCCAGAGTTTTGAGCGCTCAAGGGATGAGAGAAACCCCACTAAAACGGCAGTAACACCACAATCACGACGCGTAGATCAGAAACTTAGCTAATCAAGAAGTCGCGAGGATGTAGGATGGATGTAGCGAGGATGAGATGGACGAGATGGATTTGCGAGGTTACCAGAGCGGATAAAGTCAGGGAGGAGAGGAAGAGAGAGACGGCGATAGTAAAAGGGTGTCCAGGCAAATCCGGGAGAAAGATTGCAGGAGTTTCCACGTGACACCTGGAGAGATAACAGTCGCGTGGGCCAAACAAATGATTGAGCTCGAAGCATAGCGGGGGAGGAAGAGTGGGGGAAAACGAAGGATAAGGAGAAGCAGGACAAGATATCAAGGGAAGGAAGGCTGCGGGGAAAAAAACACTAGATAAAAGTGGGTAGAATTAACATGTTGGAAAATACTGCAAACATATATGGAAAATGTTACTGAGGAAGAAGAAAGTAATTGCCTGTAGTCATTATACTTGCGTAATATGATTTTCATTCATATGCAAA
>NC_051417.1:36184860-36185302 GCF_015228065.2 Penaeus monodon | reverse complement strand
AGACGAGTAACAAACCTTTAAAACCATGTGACGTATCTATCCCATCAGTTCGCCTTTACCGATCTAAATTTAAGTATCCAATTATCTGCGATTCCAAATAATACAATGTATGGTAAAGATATTTTAGAATTACCTTTGGGTCGGCAATTTTAGAATTACATGTTCAGATATGTTGTGTCATCCATAACGGTCTTTAAAAGCATTTTATAACGCGTATTGTCTTTTGTTATCTTTCTTTGCTGCTCAAAATTACGCGGAGATAAATAGAAAACACTAATTGGTGTAGCTCTTTTCTTTGTCTTTAATAATGCAATTGGAATAGGCTATTTGCGTTTAGAAATGGCAGCATTCAATAAATTGTTAAAACTTAATCCTAGGTATCAGTTTTGGCTTACAGGACGGTGCCAGTAATAGAAGAGGGTTTGAAGGCTATTACTAATGT
>NC_051417.1:36184273-36184472 GCF_015228065.2 Penaeus monodon | reverse complement strand
ATTTTTATTTATAGCTATTCCTATAATTCTTTAATGACATCGTTACTATTTAATTCGCCAATCATCTATTTTTTACCCGGCGGTCTAGGCTCTTGCTCTGTCGGAGGAAAATGGCGAGATCAGAGATGTCTTGTTTTCAAAGTTATTTCACTGCGGGCAATTTCGGAATGCCACTGGGATGAAATAAGGAGATTTGTAC
>NC_051417.1:36183344-36183893 GCF_015228065.2 Penaeus monodon | reverse complement strand
ATCTTTCTCTCTCTCGCTCTCACTGCCTTTCTTTTCTCTCGCTATCCCCCAATTTCTCCCTTCCTTCCGTCAGTCCTTAAAAACACCTCTCTCCCTTTCATATACCCCCTTCCCCTCTCTCTCTCCCCCTATTTTTTCCTATACCTCCCACCCCTTCTCTCCCCTCCCCCCTCTCCCCCTCTCCCTCTTTCTCCTATACCTCTCCCCCCCTATCTCCCTCCTATCCCCTCCTATCTCCCCTAAAAAACCTAATCACGACCTCAAAAGGCAATCATTAACCCTCACTCCCCGCGTCGAAGGAGTCGATAGAAGGCGCACAGTCTTTCCGGTCCAAGTTTACAACGAACGACTCACTAATCTGCGTCGGAATTTACGTTCCTTCGTCAGGCTACTGAGAGGGAGGGAAGGAGGGAGGGGGGAAAAGAGGGAAGGGGGGAGAGGGGGAGTGAAGGAAGGGAGTGAGAGGGTGGGGGAGTGGGAGGGAGGAGGGGAAGAGTAGGATTCCAGCATTAACCAAAGGGGCATTATTGATGATCCATAAGGCATGGT
>NC_051417.1:36183050-36183203 GCF_015228065.2 Penaeus monodon | reverse complement strand
CAACGTGCTGTAGTTTAGTCCAGCTTCCTTTATCAAACCCAAAGTCCCTCGAAAGGCTCCAAAAACCGGACCCAACATCCTAAACAAACGACAATGACCCCCAGCTCCCCTTCCAGCCTCTGCAACAGTAGCTCGAAGTTGCAACTCAACGGC
>NC_051417.1:36180272-36180338 GCF_015228065.2 Penaeus monodon | reverse complement strand
TCTTGAAAAATAAGTGTTTATATTCGCTCTCCCTCAACTGTAAGGCGCACGTGAGGCGGTATACCC
>NC_051417.1:36176906-36176970 GCF_015228065.2 Penaeus monodon | reverse complement strand
CGCGAGAGACCGCCCCAGGGCCGCCACGTGTCGTGTCAGCCGAAGGAAGCAAACTTGACCTCAG
>NC_051417.1:36175623-36175708 GCF_015228065.2 Penaeus monodon | reverse complement strand
GCTCCAGCGGGGCGTCGCGGCGCACGGAGGCGGCCGCCCTGCATGCACGACACACGCTGATTGACGTAAATTATTCAGCCTCCGT
>NC_051417.1:36175133-36175294 GCF_015228065.2 Penaeus monodon | reverse complement strand
CGCACTACCTTCGTCTCCTGGTTCTCTTTATTTAGCTTTTATTATCATCTACTTTTATTTCCTCTCTTTCGCTTCCACCATTTATCGTTATTATTCTTTCTCTTTCACAATGTCTCTTTCTTTTTCTATTTTTTATTGTCTGATGTTGCCTGATGTTATAT
>NC_051417.1:36174755-36175080 GCF_015228065.2 Penaeus monodon | reverse complement strand
GTTTTTGTCTATTAATCTGTTTGAAATCACATTTTAAAAATAACGCAGCGAGCAAAATACCATTCAAGGCGAATATAAAATCCAGTATCGAAGTTTTCCAACCAACGGCGATATTTTCTCTCCACTAAATCATCTTTAATCATCATCTAATAATTTTGAGTCATCATTTCCTGAGCAAAACGTCTCACAGCGACAGCGATTAAACCAGCTCGTTGAAGGTCAATTGAATCTTTAAAGTGCACCTCTTTTTTCGTTTGCATGTGAGAGGAGGAGCATTTCGTGAGTGAGAATATTATAAATCTGAAAAATAAGAAGGAAAGTAAGA
>NC_051417.1:36172865-36172983 GCF_015228065.2 Penaeus monodon | reverse complement strand
AGAACGTCGTCTGGCGCCATAACTTCTGGGTTGACGACGTCTACGTGGGCAGGGAGACTCTCGGGCCGGACGACTGGGAGGACCCTCCACAGGTGCACGGGGAGGGATGGGCACAACC
>NC_051417.1:36170624-36171087 GCF_015228065.2 Penaeus monodon | reverse complement strand
TTTGATATTGTTTTCATTCACTCTTTGCACTCTAGATGATATACAAAACAGATGCCAAATCCAAAAACAAGCAATGCTTTTCTCCAGCCTGGAAAACCAGTTCAATAATTTATTGCAAGATGTCGTGATTTCTTCAATATTTTCGTTTCTCCCCATGTAGACTTTTTGAATATTCTCTTTAGGAAAGTAAGCTACAGACCAAACAACGGCATTCTTTTCTTTCTGTGCGTAAAGAACGTTTATTCTCTGAGTGCCTTTGCAGTGTACTCAGACCCGTGTGTTAAAAAATCTAGCCTTTTTTGAAAGGTGTTCTGAGTAATTGATGAACTTGGTGGTATGCCTGACTTCAGCACTTTTTAATTTTTCATTTGATTTGCGGTGATTTTCTCTTGTTTATGTCCATCGAAATGGCGTCCCTCTAATACAGTGTACGGATAATGTGTTAATCTGCTCCTGTTTTCTC
>NC_051417.1:36168212-36168906 GCF_015228065.2 Penaeus monodon | reverse complement strand
CATTCTATAGCTGTATCCTATGTTTTATTGAAGTCTACAGTGTCACTGATATAAGTAATGCATCTTTCAAAAGCTGAAATCTGCAGCTGGCATCACCTTTCGGAAAGTTGTTCTCCTGCACTTTCTCTTTCTTTTTATCTAGTTATCTATTTATTTTTCTTCTTTTCGCATTTGCCAACTTGCCTTCCATCCTTGCCATTCCCTCATCGGCAACTTGACAGAAACCATTTATAAGCGAAGGAAAAGGAACGTTTCAAAGAGAATGAAGGAAACATATTCAGAGGAGGAAAAATGAGATGAAGAAAAAGATGAAAGAAATACTAAGAGTAACCAAAATGAATTGTGACCTTTGACCTCTGACCTTCGAATCGAGAATCTAGTCAAAGACGCCCCAAAAATAATACATCAAAGGACGATCCTGAATCCCATCAAATTTGGATAAAAAGGAAAGAAAGGTAAAAAATCGAGCGCTATTTCTTTTCTTTTTTCTTTTTTGGTCACTCTCATTCGAACACAGGTTGATACCTATAAATCTAAAATCGATATTATCTCTATTTTGTTTTTCTTTTGCAGTTTCCATTGTATTTTTTTCCGAAAAGGCATCAAGGAATACAACGCTACTGGTATACATATACAGCGTCCTGACAGCATGTGCCATGTTGGCCGAATACTGCTCGCCACACGCATGTTCAAA
>NC_051417.1:36167608-36167922 GCF_015228065.2 Penaeus monodon | reverse complement strand
TGCATCTGATATGTATGAATGCTTGTTTGTGTCTATATGATGCACATGCAACCCTGTGTGTATGTTTGTTTGTGATAGCACTATATTATTTTCTTCACATTCCTGTATCTCCAGACTGCAGTGCGTCGACACATGTTTTACACTTGAAAGACACATTTTTTACACGAGGAATGCAACTGAAGGTTCATAACAGAGAATCAAGTGACACGTATCACTGAACGCGAAGAAATAACTGACCGAGGAAGGACAGGCTTTGAGTAACACATTGCGGGTGTCCTGTCAGGCGCTGACGGCGGCTGACGCATCAAATATTT
>NC_051417.1:36166791-36167022 GCF_015228065.2 Penaeus monodon | reverse complement strand
GTCACGAATGATTCTTGAAGCGTTGTGTCAAATCCTCGATATGATTGTCAATCTCCTTTATAACAAGAGTAATCCGTAATTCCTTTCCTTCTCGGTTTAATTAACGTTTTATATTCTTTATGATAATCTGAGTCCTCTTTGCTTACAATTTTACATCTTGGTCTTGTCCGTTTAAATAGTCGTTGCGTTTCGTGACTTTATTCCTGGTTTGACCCTCGTCAACTGGCTACA
>NC_051417.1:36166307-36166530 GCF_015228065.2 Penaeus monodon | reverse complement strand
ACATTTTCTTGTTCGCAAAGCAATGCTATTTTTCTCTCTGATTTGTTACTACAGTGGTTGGCACACACCATTCAGCATGAACGGTTCTCCCCTGTTGTATACGGTCAAGTGAATATTCAAAATGCATACATACGTGGACATTAGTTATACAAATACTAAGGAAATGTGTTAAACGAAAGTGAAATCGTTTCCCAACCAGTCAAAAGGATGCTACCTGCAATGA
>NC_051417.1:36165765-36166236 GCF_015228065.2 Penaeus monodon | reverse complement strand
AAGTGAACTGAACGGTTATGGAAAATTAATGCGTGATGCAAATTCACTAATCTACTGAATTGAGATTGCGTTTGACTGCATTTAAGTTGTGCTGTGAACGAATGCAGATCAGATACTTTGTTTTGCTGTATTGCAGACACAGAGGTTAGTACTGTTAGATACTGATTGACCTATATGAGGGTTTCAGACAATACATTTACCATACTGTGCATTTGTGGTCTTATATTTGCAACAGTCTGTTTTTGATACTGAATATTTGGAAGATCATACGAATTAAAAACTAGTGTTTGGGATATAAGCACTACTAAATGTCTGCATGTGCTGAATTACTCAGTCGTAAATTTTGAAGTAAGGAATTATTCGAGAGATTATACTTTGTTTATTGTATATTCGTTTATCATATTCTTCACATTTGATTATATCATATTTCCACGGTGAGAGATAGAGAGCTTTTATGTCTCTTAACAACGC
>NC_051417.1:36163718-36165085 GCF_015228065.2 Penaeus monodon | reverse complement strand
GATCATATTAGGTAACTCAAGACTCTTATAAGTAACTAAAATGACTAACAACATGGAACGCATAATCTTGAAATTACTTCTCTATTTCCTCCAAAAATCATGCGAACAGTTACTGTGTTATTTGCTTCCGAAGACTTTATTAGTCGCGTTTCGTAAAACAGGGATCGCGTTTTACTCATGATTCTATTTTATCATCAAGGACAAATTTCCATTCATAAATCTTCCTTGCGTGTGATGAAGTTTTCTTTTTTTTCTCATATTTACGAAAATTAACATTGGTTTTCTATTTGTGATATCGAGGTTGTTGCCATTATCAGAAGCGGATCTTATATTAGAATAATTTCAATTTTAATTATCTCCATTTTTTGTTTAACATCAGTGTTACGTACGCTTGAATCTGTAATCAGTACTTAATATTCTCTTTTAAATCACTGTAAACATGATTATATATGAAAAACGATAACATTAATACATTTAATAACATTACTGCATTTCTGTTACCACTATTCTCTCCAGGCTATAATTCATAGCTTCACGTTATTTAGTGAATGTGATATATTACTATATATTCAGTATCTAATGAGGTGATTCAATTACTCATTGGCAACTTGACCACTGAACACTTGCTTAATAACTGCCGAAATTAGTACTTTAGTGTCCATCTTTGGCAAGTATGTAGCTAGATTATGAAACCATCCTACGACTTTACAACTTACCTCATTGATTTGCGATCTAACCAACCAGCTAGCTAGTAAACTATCTACCCTGCCAAGTAACCAAACATAACTATGAACCCACATAATTCATAAACTGGTCCATTCTCTTAATTAGATAACTACATAACTAACTAGTAAGTTGTCGTTACTTAGTTATATATCTAACTAATACGCCAGCCACTCAATTAACTAGGCAGCCAAGCGGGTCCACTGGCCCTATCTGCTCTTCTCATAAGGCTAATCTGCTGCGGACTTAACTTTTAGGCCTTAAGCCAGGGCAAGCAATAAGCCATGCCGTATTGCAGCCGGTCTGCCTCCGAGCTTGCAATATTGTGGGCTTTCGAGCGCTTAGTCTCTAAGTTTTATAAATGGCTCCACTTTCCAGGCCTTTTTCCCATTTGCTTTTCCCTAAGTTGATCAGGATTGTAAATAGTATCGAGCTTTGTTTCAAAAAACAATTAGAACTCGCAGTTTCCTTTAACCGGCCACGGCAATCCCGTAGGCGGTTATTGCGGATTTCGAGCAGAGGCTGTGATTCTTCCGGCCATTAACAGTGACACAAGTTTGGGAAGAATGCATTTTTCTCTTCGAAGGAGCGGGGGGGGGGGCGGTCCGGTGCATTCTCGTGGAAGCGAGTAAAAAATAAATAAT
>NC_051417.1:36163192-36163602 GCF_015228065.2 Penaeus monodon | reverse complement strand
ATCATTTTTTTCACTTTATCTTCTTCCTTGCGGGTTAATGATAATGGTGATGTCCACGATAGCAGTAGTGACAAACACGTTTGAAACTCCACAAAGGAGAACGTAATGTAGGGGAAATAAGAACAGAGATATTCCATTCGAAGGAACACAGCAGAGAGAGACATGCAAATATAGATATTATACACTAATATTCGCTTACATGAAGACACACTTTTATTCACGCTTACAAGTGTACACAAACAGTCACTTTCCACAAAGAAGTATACGGAAAGACACTCTTATGTAGACAGAGTCAAGCTCCTTGAACACACTTCTCTGTTCCATGCAAATGAACAGACAGACGCTTTTTTCAACCGCAGTCTTACACACTAACAGGGACAATAACATCCTCAAAGCTTACGTACAGAAAA
>NC_051417.1:36162968-36163085 GCF_015228065.2 Penaeus monodon | reverse complement strand
TATCCACTTTCCCTCACCCTCGTCTTCCACCTTCTCCCCAATACATCCATTTCCACCTCCGCGACACATGGCAATTGCAAGATTACCCTCGGGAGTCCACGTGAAGGAGCCTGCATG
>NC_051417.1:36162840-36162932 GCF_015228065.2 Penaeus monodon | reverse complement strand
GAATAACCCCCAAGGACGTAAAAGCAAATGAGCAACAGCAATGTGCGTTAAAGTTAGTGAAAAATATAACATTATCACGTGACTGTGTATAT
>NC_051417.1:36162521-36162805 GCF_015228065.2 Penaeus monodon | reverse complement strand
CTGTAATAGAACCCTGTTTTCATTTCACTCTCATCAATATTGTATCATTTACTACCATTATATTTATCTTTCCTGTGTTATTATTATCTTATTGTTTCAGATATTTTAATGAACAGCTTTAAATATTATTGTTGTAATTGCTGTTGTATGCACTGGCGTTTTTGTTGTTGTCATCATCGTTGATAATACCATTACCATTATCATAATTATCCTGCAGTAATATATTCCAGTAATCCATTAATTTTGATAATGAATTCGACTGCTGACAATGCTGGAGATTCTCT
>NC_051417.1:36158932-36159228 GCF_015228065.2 Penaeus monodon | reverse complement strand
CGGTCATTATAAAACCAATACAAAAAGATGCATTGTGACCTTTCCCTGATCCATCGTCAAAACGATGAACTTGCTTCCAAATGCAGGTGGCTTTTTAATGAGCCAAGGCGGCCGAGTGAATAATGACTTAATATTTTTGCATCGGCTTTGTCCTTCGGGATCTGCAGACGACGCCACAGCTCTTCACAACGGGGCAACTGTCCGGTGGGAATGTAAATCAACTTTCGTTTGTGTGAAATCTTACCAATGATTAATAGACAAGGAAACGAAAATGTATCTGTGATGTGGCATTCTGA
>NC_051417.1:36158297-36158902 GCF_015228065.2 Penaeus monodon | reverse complement strand
TTAGGAGAAAAAAGTCTTCATTGCGATGTTTTTTATCTCTGAAAACATGACACTCGAAAATGGTTTTCAGAGCATCTTACATGATTCTATTGAATTGAAGAATTCCATTGCCTTAGCTGCAACATTGGCTGTTACATATCAATAAATGTGATATCGTTATTCACAACTGCAAAGCCTGGATTTATTTATTATTCATTCGCAAAATAATAAAACCTGAACCTAATGTTCCATGTTCACAATATCTAATTCCTTTATGACTGCAATAAGCGGCATAAAGTTTTTAAATCCGCAATAAAGATGATAGTACAAGATAAACTAATAAACCGTTATATCAGAATACTATAACTGGCGTACATAAAAGTAATATAAGAAGTATTACGCAATAATTACATTGCGTAAAAATTCCTGGTGCATTTTCGTTCTCTGTATTATAAGATACATTTTTTTGTATCAGTCAGCTGTCGATATCGTTATTCTAGGAAATAATTATTGACAGTAAAGGATAATATCACCTCAATCAACAATTAATAACTTAAATCGTATATAACAGTTCCTAATAATGTATTACAACAGACTGGAGTTATCTGTATAGAAAATATGTTTGC
>NC_051417.1:36156573-36157382 GCF_015228065.2 Penaeus monodon | reverse complement strand
GGTAGACCGATTAACAAGTAGACTGATTAATGTATTGATAGACACATATATTTCTAGCAGAATTTACACAAGAGTTTGATAAAAAAGGAGAGAGAGAAAAACGCTGCTTTGCATGAATCAGCTTAATTTTCCTAAAGAACAAATTGCTTTCAGAAGCATCGGGTTCATGAGCAGAGACGACTTAATGAGCACGACACGTTTTAGGCATATTGCATAGGTTGCATTGGCGGAAATGCGAGTGTTTTAGGAAGCAATTGTGCTATATAAACACAGCATACGAGGAAGAAAAGGAAAAAAGGTAGAGCAAAAGCATTCGACAAAACACAGCTTTCTTTAAGCTTAAAGAGAACAAAAGAAAGAAAGGAAAACTTTAATCCGGCCATCGGCAATTTCCTCTGGGATATGTCAACGATGGAAAGTCTAAGAGAGGATAAGTCTCTCGGATTGAACGTCGCTTTATTATCTTCATTTGCGAAATCGCTGGTCTGTCGCTGTCTCCAAGGAGCCGTAAGCTTGATATCCGAGTTTCCAGAAGTAGCTCTGTAACTGTCTGGAAAATATCTAAAAGTAGGCCCTCGGCTCTCTATAAAGCTGGTGCTGCTGTAGATACAAGATGCGCTTGATGTGTTGGTTTATAATATTTGTTTTAATGTTCTTGTTGTGAGACAAATAACGAAGTCAAAGATACTGTAAATGGATCATTTGCCAGCGAGGGAAATGAACGAGCCAGCCATAGAATGCATTAAGATATTCCTCAATGCGACCAGTAAATATCAAGAAGTAGCTTAGCAGACATGGAAATGAACAGA
>NC_051417.1:36156046-36156536 GCF_015228065.2 Penaeus monodon | reverse complement strand
ACATAGATTAATCACATGACCCTTGGGTGT
This sequence comes from Penaeus monodon, assembly GCF_015228065.2. Taxonomy (NCBI): domain Eukaryota; kingdom Metazoa; phylum Arthropoda; class Malacostraca; order Decapoda; family Penaeidae; genus Penaeus; species Penaeus monodon. The sequence continues at coordinate 36,156,506 of NC_051417.1, read as the reverse complement.
GTGTTTATGCTTAATGAATATATTTGATAGTATTCACAAAGAGTTAAATAATCATTCCGTTTGTTCCATTCATAATGCAATTAACGCCTACATACATACAGTGAATTCAGCTGCTCTGCGATGACGATGACGATCCCCGATACACGAATCTCCATTGGTCTCCATAGCAGTGAGGTGGAATTCCTGCGCTGCAATTGACAGGGATAACTGCAACGCAACGCAATTGATGGTGATCATTAGGTCTGAGTGAAATATGCCTAATTCTAGAAAACGATAATTGAAATATTGAATTAATAATTGTTATCTGATTTTTCGGATTATTGAGTTAATAAGCTGATTCTGATTTAGTGAATTAGTGAATTAATGAAATTATTGTGATTTAGTTGATAAGCAACGGGTCAGGCCGGGATTTGTGCCGGCCGGCGAATCGTTGCCAGTCGCATCGAGTGCCATTGTTGCC
>NC_051417.1:36155253-36155351 GCF_015228065.2 Penaeus monodon | reverse complement strand
TTTTTTTTTTTAAAAAAAAAATTTTTTTTAAAAAAAAAAAACCCCAAAACCCCAAAAAACCCAAAAATTTTTTTTTAAATTTTTTAAAAAATTTTTTT
>NC_051417.1:36155018-36155123 GCF_015228065.2 Penaeus monodon | reverse complement strand
AAAAAATTTAATAAAAAAATTTTAAATTTTTTAAATTTTTAAAAAAAAACCCCTTTTAAATTTTTTTTTTTTTTTTAAAAAAAAATTTTTTAAAATTTTTTTTTT
>NC_051417.1:36154604-36154882 GCF_015228065.2 Penaeus monodon | reverse complement strand
AAAAAAAAAATTTTTTTAAAAATTAAAAATTTTAAAAAATTTTTAAAATTTTTTTTTTAAAAATTTTTTTAAAAAATTTTTTTTTTTTAAAAATTTTTTTTTTTTTTTTAAAAATTTTTTGGGGGGTTTTTTTGGGGAATTTTTAAATATTTTTTTTTTTTTTAAAAAAATTTTTTAAAAATTTAAAAAAAAAAATTTGTTTTTTTTTGGGGGGGGGGGGTTTTTTTGGGGGGAAATTTAAAAAGGGGGTTTTTTAAATTTTTTTAAAATTTTAAAAA
>NC_051417.1:36154416-36154485 GCF_015228065.2 Penaeus monodon | reverse complement strand
AAAAAAAAAAAAATTTTTTAAAAAAAAATTATTTTTTTTTTAAAAAAATTTTTTTAAAAAAAAAAACCC
>NC_051417.1:36154019-36154342 GCF_015228065.2 Penaeus monodon | reverse complement strand
AAAAATTTAAAAAAAATTTTTTTTTTTTAAAAAAAACCCAAATTTTAAAAGGGGGTTTTTTTTTGGGGGGGGTTTTTGGGGGTTTGGGTTTTTTTTGGGGGTTTTTTTTGGGGTTTTAAAAAAAATTTTTTTTGGGTTGTTTTTTTTGGGGGTTTTTTGGGGTTTTGGGGGGGTTTTTTTTTTTGGGGGGTTTTTTTGGGGGTTTTTTTTTTGGGGGGGGGTTTGCCCTTTTTTTTTTTTTGGGGGGGGGGTTTTTTTTTTCCCGGTTTTTAAAAATTTTTTTTTTAAAAAAATATTAAAAAAAATATTATATAATTTTTTTT
>NC_051417.1:36153285-36153386 GCF_015228065.2 Penaeus monodon | reverse complement strand
AAAAAAAAAATATATAAAAATAATATTTTTATAAAAAATTTTCTTTCCCCCTTTTTTTTTTTTAAAACCCAAAAAAATTTTTTTTTTTTTCCCGAAAAAAA
>NC_051417.1:36152782-36152989 GCF_015228065.2 Penaeus monodon | reverse complement strand
TAAAAAAAAAAAATTTTTTTTTTTTTGTTTGTGTGTGGTTTTTGGGGGGGGGGGTGTTTGTTGGGGTGGGGGGGGGTTTTTTTTTTTTTTAAAAAAAAACCCAAAAACATACAAAATACCCTTCCTTCATACAGGGACACACCCCAAAAAAAAAAACCCCCCCCCCCCCCTATATATAAATATAAAAAAATATTTTATAATTTTTTT
>NC_051417.1:36152455-36152582 GCF_015228065.2 Penaeus monodon | reverse complement strand
AAAAAAAAAATTTTTAAAAAAAAAAAAAAAAAATTATAAAAAAAAATATTAAAAAAAATTTTTTTATTTTTTTTAAAAAATATAAAAAATATAATTTTATAAAATAAAAAAAAAAAAAAAAAATATA
>NC_051417.1:36152288-36152369 GCF_015228065.2 Penaeus monodon | reverse complement strand
AAAAAAATTTTTTAAAAAAAAAAAATATAATTTTAAAAAAAAATATAGTTTTAATATATAAAAATTTTTTTTGGGGAAAAT
>NC_051417.1:36151953-36152253 GCF_015228065.2 Penaeus monodon | reverse complement strand
AAAAAAAAAAAATTTTTTTTTTTTTTTTTTTTTTTTTAAAAAAATTTTTTTAAATTTTAAAATTTTTTTAAAATTTAAATTTTTTAAAAAATTTTTTTTATTTAAAATTTTTTTTTTTTTTTTTTTAAAAAAAAAAGGGGGGGGTTTTTTTTTTTTTTTAAAAGTTAAAATTTTTTTTTTTTTAAAAGTTTTTTTGTTTTTTTTTTAAAAAAAAAGTTTGTAAAAATTTTTTTTTTTTGTTGTTTTGTATGTATGTATGTTTTTTTGGGATGTTTTTTTAAATGTTTTTTATTTTTTTTT
>NC_051417.1:36151213-36151828 GCF_015228065.2 Penaeus monodon | reverse complement strand
AAAAAAAAAATTTTTTGGGGGGTTTTGTGTGGGGGGGGGGGTTTTTTTTTTTTTTTTTTTTGGGTTTTTTTTTGGGGGGGCGTGGTGTTTTTTTTTTTTTGTGGGGTTTTTTGGGTGTGTGTGTGTGTGTGTGTTTTTTGTGTGTTTGGGGTTTTTTTTTTTTTTGGGGGGGGGTTTTTTTTTTTTATTTTTATAAATTTAAAAATTTTTTTGGGGGGGGGGTTTTTTTTTTTTTTTTTTTGGGGGGGGGGAAAAAAAAATTAAATTAAAAACCAAAACCCCCCAAAAACCCCCCCTTCCCCGGGGGGGAAACCCCGGGCCGGCCCCCCCCCCTTTTTTTTTTAAAAAAAAAATTTTTTTAAAAAAAACAAAATTAATCAAATTTTAAAAAAAAAAAAAACAATTTTTTAAAAATTTTTTTTTTAAAAAAAAATTTTTTTTTTTTTTAAAAAAAAAAGGGGGGTTTTTTTTTCAAAGGGGGCCCCCCCAAAAAAAGGGGGGGGGATTGGGTTTTCCCCCCCGGGCCCCCAAAAAATTTTTTGGGGGTTTTTTTTAAAAAAAAAAAATTTTTAACCCCTTTTTTTTAAAAAAAATTTTTAAAAAACCCAAAAGGGG
>NC_051417.1:36151056-36151173 GCF_015228065.2 Penaeus monodon | reverse complement strand
CGTTCCTTTTCCCCCAAAAAAAAATTTTTTTTTTGGGAAAAAATGCATTCTATGGCTGCTCGTTTTTTTCCCTCCGGGAAAAAATTTTTTTTTTTTGAATTTTATTTTTCCCCCCCC
>NC_051417.1:36150904-36151036 GCF_015228065.2 Penaeus monodon | reverse complement strand
CCCAAAACATCAAGCGTTTTTTCCCCCCGGGCCCCTTTTGGGGGGCCCCCTTTTTTTTTTTTCCCCGAAGGGGAAATTTAAAAAGGAAAAAAGGTTTTCCCCCTTGGGGGGAAAACCAAACGGAAACCGGGG
>NC_051417.1:36150674-36150750 GCF_015228065.2 Penaeus monodon | reverse complement strand
AAAAAGTTTAAAAAAATTGCTTTCCCCAAAAAACCCCCCCCAAACCAAAAAATTTTCCAAAAAGGTTTTTTTAAAA
>NC_051417.1:36150361-36150567 GCF_015228065.2 Penaeus monodon | reverse complement strand
AAAAAATTAAAATTTTTAAAATTTTCCCCTTTTTTTTTACTTTTTATTTTTCCCCTTTTTTTCCCCCTAATTTTTTAAAAAAAAAAATAAATTTCCAAAATTTTTAAAAAAAAACCCCCCAAAAAACCCCCCCCACACCCCCCACACACACCCCCCAAAAAAAAACCCCCCCCCAAACCCCCAAAAAAAAAAAACCCCCCCCCCCC
>NC_051417.1:36150215-36150286 GCF_015228065.2 Penaeus monodon | reverse complement strand
CCCCCCCCCACCAAAACACCAAAAACAAACCCAAAAACCCCAAAAAAACCCCCCCCCACACAAACCCCCAC
>NC_051417.1:36147998-36148843 GCF_015228065.2 Penaeus monodon | reverse complement strand
TATTTTCTATACAGATAACTCCATCTGTTGTAATACTTTAAATTAGGAACTGTATATACGATTTAAGGTTATTAATTGTTGATTGAGGTGATATATCCTTTACTGTCAATAATTATTTCCTAGAATAACCGATATCGACAGCTAAACTGATACAAAAAAAATTATCTTAAATACAGAGAACGAAAATGCACCGGGAAATTTTTTACGCAATGTAATTATTGCGTAATACTTCTTATATTACTTTTTTGTACGCCAGTTTTTAGTATTCTGATATAACGGTTTATTAGTTTATCTTGTACTATCATCTTTATTGCGGATTTAAAACTTATGCGCTTATTGGGAGTCATAAAGGAATTAGATATTTTTGAACATGGAACATTAGGTTCAGGTTTTTTTTATTTTGCAATGAATAATAATAAAATCCAGGCTTTGCAGTTGTGAATAACGATATCACATTTTTTGATATGTACAGCCAATGTTGCAGCTAAGGCAATGGAATTCTTCAATTCAATAGAATCATGTAAGATGCTCTGAAAACCATTTTCGAGTGTCATGTTTTTAGAGATAAAAAACATCGCAATGAAGACTTTTTTCTCCTAAAAAGAAAAAAGGCAGAAATAAAAAAAAGAAACAATGCCACATCACAGATACATTTTCGTTTCCTTGTCTATTAATCATTGGTAAGATTTCACACAACGAAAGTTGATTTTCATTTCCACCGGACAGTTTGGCCCCGTTGTGAAAAGCTGTGGCGTCGTCTGCAGATCCCGAAGGACAAAACCGATGCAAAAATATTAAGTCTTATTCACTCGGCCGGGCCTTGGCTTTCATTAAAAAGCCCCAGA
>NC_051417.1:36147652-36147898 GCF_015228065.2 Penaeus monodon | reverse complement strand
TTTTTTTTTTCATATTCCGTAGATAACCGCAGAATCGTTTTTAAATGGTCGTCAAAAGTCAGGCAACCACATCAAAATTGCGGTAGAACAAAGGTTTCTCGCAAATTAACGTAATAACCGGAATTCAACCCGAGAGATCCGACTCGACCTGACTTGCATTGTGACAACCCCGGGGGAAAAGGACGGGGGGGAGTAAGAGGGTTTTTTTAAACGATTATTATTTTTTCGCCATTTCTTCTCTCTTTT
>NC_051417.1:36147156-36147452 GCF_015228065.2 Penaeus monodon | reverse complement strand
CCCCCCCCCCCCCCCGCTCACCTTTTTTCATGTTCTGCAAACACTAAATAGTTGCTTCACAAAACATTTGAGCCCCGGAGCAGAATATGCCTCGGCGAAGTTTAATTTGTTCATCCGCCTCCACTCATTAACGGGAAGCCTTTGGAAGCAAATTGTGCGCTCGATGAATAGATTTCTTTTTCCATTTGCCTGTCGATGTCCCTGGTTTTTTCCCTTATCCTTTTTTTTTTCCCTACCTCTTCGCCACACAGAACTTTCCCACACACGCCAATAACCACACACTCACACAAACAAAA
>NC_051417.1:36146972-36147051 GCF_015228065.2 Penaeus monodon | reverse complement strand
GTGTGTTTTTGGGTTGGTTTGTCGCGTGTGTGAAATTTTGTATTTTTTTAAATTTTTTTTTTTTTTTTTTTGGTTTTGG
>NC_051417.1:36146840-36146922 GCF_015228065.2 Penaeus monodon | reverse complement strand
TTTGGGTGTGCGCGGGGTTAGTTTGCAGTATATTTTTTTTTTTAAAAGCCTTCTTCCCCTGCGGAAAGGCCTTTTCTCAACC
>NC_051417.1:36145541-36146695 GCF_015228065.2 Penaeus monodon | reverse complement strand
AATTTTATAAAAATTTAATATAATATATTTATTATAATATATAAATATTTAAAAATTTATAAAAATATTTAAAATAATTATTAATATAATTTTATAAAATTATATATATATTATAATTATCTATATAAATTATTAAAATTATATAAAAATTTTTATAAAAAAATATGTAAGTAAAAAAAAACATTTTATATTTATACAAAATATATAAAAAAATTTTAATAAAAATATATTTTTATATCAAATATATAATTTTAAAAATATTTAAAAATTAAGAAAAAAAATTTTATATAAATAATAGAATTTTTTATATATAAATTTTATTTTTTAAAATATTTTATTTTTTAAATTTTTCCCTATATTTATTATTGTTAATAATTAATTTTTTTTTTTTAAAAAACTATATTTTTTTTTTTTATTTTTTTTTTTTTTTTAATTAAAACTTTTTTTTTTATTTTTTATTAATTTTTTTTTCTAATATTGATATTTTTTTTAAATTTTTTTTTTTATTTTTTAAACACCCCCCCCCCTCTCCATCATTCCCGCAAAGTCTGTTTCCTACCTCGTTTTGCCTGTGTGTACGTCATTAAACTTCGCGGCTTACTAAATTCTTTTTTTTCTGTTCTCTTTTTTTTTTTCCAAGTTTTTTTCCGTTCCTTTTTTTATCCCTTTTTCTCTCCTGCCCATATTCGTTTTTTTCTGTTTTCCCGCTCCCTAAAAAGTCGGGGGAAAAAGGGGCTCACCTTTTATAATGCTTAGTGTCCCTTACATTAGTAACCGATTTTTTAAAATTTTTGACATTTTTCACAAAAATACTGTTACGCTTGCAATATTGTCGCGATGTCTGTCATACCAAATTTTAAAACCCGGTTTTAAAAAAATACTTTTGACGATTTCATAGCACGATATTATTCCCGCTTGAAAGGCATCTTTGCACCGAATTACCGTAGTTTCCCAACAAATTCAATATACCATTTTATACGGAATGTTTTTCTTCATGGTAATAACCAGAATTCAAAAATCGAGAAATTGCAATCTCTGGCTTTACACCGTCAACAGCTCCCGAGGGAAAATACCGATCTCTGGTTAATCAGATAATTTTTCTCTGCAACACTAGCTCATTTCCTTCGCTTTTTCTCTCGCTCTTTTCACATTCT
>NC_051417.1:36144612-36144912 GCF_015228065.2 Penaeus monodon | reverse complement strand
GCCGCGGCAGGGTAGCAAGTTATCCCTGCATGTTTTACAAATTAGGTGAACAAATAAATTAAATGTTTGGAATACTAAACTCCGTATTTGTAAATTTAAGTAATACTCTTAATATACTGGATTTTGCTACTGCCAGATGCGACCGACTGGTATACGTGCCAAACATTCCTTAGTAAAGGCCATGGATTCTGTCGTGCAACTACAAGAATTGTGTTGGGCAAAAATCAGCCCTTTTACATGCTTGTCGTCTCCTCGGTAAAGCAAAGCTGTTTCCGGTGTTTTATTGAACTTTTGAAAAAA
>NC_051417.1:36143721-36144500 GCF_015228065.2 Penaeus monodon | reverse complement strand
AAATTATTAACAATTTTCCCTGTTTTACCATATAACATTATCTCGGTGTTTCTGGCAACCTTACAACAATTTCTTCTCATAATTCATTACTAAATTCAATCTACATTAGAGAAACCTGATTTGTACGTTAGTTTATAGATGACTGGTGCCAAAGGAACGATTGTTTAACGGTAAAAAAACATGTCTGTTCATCACGATGTCTGCTCATCACTCGGCGTCCATCATAGTCTTTTTTACTCACATCCAAAGACGGTACTATATGGATGACTCCATGACCCTTATTATTAATTGCGGAATTTATTTTTTTTACATCATGTTTTCTATATATCGGGATGTACAAAAATATAAGCGTTGAGAAACCCTTCATTAATTCCAGGTAGTAAGTCGTGAAACTAAGCGCCTCCCCGACAAAAATCTAACCCTTTAACAACAATAAAGAAACACTTTTTAAAAAACCCTAATTATAAGACCAAATCAAGACATACTACTTTTTATCCGGCCAAATTATCCACCACAACCGGACGCCTATACATTGCAAGTCCCCAAATTGTGGTTTCTTTCGCATCTAATGTTTCCAAATAATATCGGTGCGTATCTCAGTCTTTATACGTTTGATTCACACATTTTTTATTCCAATGCATAACAATAACATAATATAGAAAGAAGTAACATGACAGAAAATGAGAACGAATCAACAAGTTTAGAAATAAAAAAAGTTTGATTACATAAATTAAATATATTTTGATCTGCCCTTAATATTGTTTTGTAGTAGCATTTTC
>NC_051417.1:36142562-36142667 GCF_015228065.2 Penaeus monodon | reverse complement strand
CTGTGCTCCCAACCCCCCCCCCGCCCTCCCGCCCTTTTTTTCTCCCCCGCCGTCGCAGTGGGCCTTCGGGGTGCCCCAAAGCACTCCGCAACCCCCTGGGTATCT
>NC_051417.1:36142387-36142462 GCF_015228065.2 Penaeus monodon | reverse complement strand
TCGCCTTCTGCCTTTGGGCTGCCTCTGAACCTCGTGCTTGCGGGCGCGCTTCTCCGATTCGCGGGGGCGGCGCGC
>NC_051417.1:36140434-36140509 GCF_015228065.2 Penaeus monodon | reverse complement strand
TTTTAAAAACGGGGGGAAATTCAATATGCCCCCCATCCTTTTATAATCCTATAAGTTATATACTATAAAAATACT
>NC_051417.1:36139989-36140140 GCF_015228065.2 Penaeus monodon | reverse complement strand
TAAAAAAAGAGGAGGGAAAAAGGAGGGAGAGGGAGGAGGAAGAGAGGAAGAGAGAAAAGGAGGAAGAGAGAGAAAGGAGGGGGGAAGGGGGAAAAAAGGGAAAAAAATGACTAAACAGAGTGAAAAAAGGGGAGACAGAAAAAGGCCCGCG
>NC_051417.1:36139542-36139965 GCF_015228065.2 Penaeus monodon | reverse complement strand
TTACCCCCAAAATTAAATTTGATTTAATATAATTTTAAAATTATCTTTATGTTTTTCGGGGGTGTCGAAGATTTGATTTCTTTCCCCTTTTTGCTTCTTGGGTATTTCTTCTTTTTGGGATTCCCTTTTTGGAATCTCTTCCTCTCTACTTCCTTTTACCTTCTCCCCTTTTTTTCTCCCTTCTTCTTATACTCCTTACTCTCCTTTCCCCCTTTCCCCCTTTCTCTCCCCTCTTTTCCCCTTTTTCTTCTCCCCTCTCCTTTTTCTTTCCTTCCCTTTCCTTTTCCTCTTTTTTCTCCCCTCCTCCTTTTTCCGATTTCTTTCCCCCCCCCTTTTTTTTTTGGGGTTTTTTTTTTTCCCCATTTCCCGTGCCCCCTGGGGTTTTTTTTTTTTTTTAAAAATGATTAAAAAATTTTTAAAAAA
>NC_051417.1:36139348-36139429 GCF_015228065.2 Penaeus monodon | reverse complement strand
CCTTCCCCTTTTTTTCTGCCCCCCTTTTAAAAAAACCCTTTTTTTTTTTTTTTCCCCCCCCTTTTTCTTAATCTTTTCCCC
>NC_051417.1:36138789-36139122 GCF_015228065.2 Penaeus monodon | reverse complement strand
TTTAAAAAAAGTGTTTCACGGAAATCCCTTTTTCCCTCCCCGTAATCAATACCCCATGCAACCATTCATTCTCCAGTGTTAATCTGAACCCCGGTGATGTGTGTAATTATTTATTAAACGAAATTGCCATAGGGAAAAGGGGTGCATGTATAAAACGATTGTATAAATAACCTTTCTTTTTCCCTTTTTCCTTTTTAAACGAAAAATATTTTGTTGTTTTGGGAATTTTCGTTGATTTACAGAGGGGCTGGTCACCCTTCCCACAACAAAAGGGGCCCTCTTTATTTTTATACTTTATTTTCCCCCTTTTTTTTTTGTGAAATTTTCGTGAAA
>NC_051417.1:36135956-36136168 GCF_015228065.2 Penaeus monodon | reverse complement strand
CGAATGGTAAAATATTGCTGTGTAAAAAACACACGCTAGATTCAGTGGAAAACGCGACAATTTCGCGAATAAAAATAATTAAATCTGTTTTATGCATTGTGAACTTTTCTACTAGTATAGAAATGGCGCTAATTCTAATAATAATAACAAAACCAGTTTTAGTAATATGATGATGAAGGGCAATGAACAGGATAATGTTATTTGTAGAAATA
>NC_051417.1:36135603-36135863 GCF_015228065.2 Penaeus monodon | reverse complement strand
AGAATAATAATATATGGTTGGCGCGCGAATATCATTCTTTAATAGTTATGTTTGTCACTGATCGCCCTCCTATCTTCACCTAAAACGAACCGACTACAAGTCCGCAGTCCGCCTGGAACAGGAATTCCACGAGAAAGTTCATCTCGCATCAACGGGAGATGCCTCGTGGTCCGTTTCCTATTGAAATATTATATCAGCGGTGTAATCGAAAGTGTCCCCTGCAGAGTATGGCGAATGACGCATAAGTAACTTTAAAGACG
>NC_051417.1:36131960-36132078 GCF_015228065.2 Penaeus monodon | reverse complement strand
CGAGGCAAGTACATTGCACTAAAATAGTCAGTTTATGCACAATTGATTTACACGGACTATCCATGAGGAAGGGGAGAAAGAATGGTAGGAGAGGGGGAGAGAGGGGAGAGATGATGCT
>NC_051417.1:36131253-36131360 GCF_015228065.2 Penaeus monodon | reverse complement strand
ATCGTGACCTGATCCCTTCCGAGGCACAAATAATGTCGTTACGCAACAAACTCTCGGGCCCAAAGATAGCCGTTTGGCCGCCAGTTACAAGCTTCGTGGGCATAACA
>NC_051417.1:36130513-36131165 GCF_015228065.2 Penaeus monodon | reverse complement strand
AGTACTGATCGCGGAGGCGGAGTAGGTGAAGGTGGAAGAGGGGAGTGGGAGGAGGAAGACTTAGGAGTAGAGAGGGAGTGAGGAAGGAGGAGCAGGGGGGAAGGAAAAAAGAAAAGAAAAAAGAATCGTGAGGAAGGAAACCATGGAACGGAGGAGGAGAGGAAGAAGAAAGGTGACCGCAAGATAGGAGACAGTGGACAAGAGAGAGTGAAGGAATGAGTAGAAGAGAAGTGGAGATACGAGGGGCTGGAGAATGAAAAGGAGAGGGATAAAAGAAAAGGGAAAAAAGAGCAGAACTAATGAGAGAAGAGGGCGAAGAGGAGAAGGGGAGAAGAAAATGAGGAGGAGAAAGAGAAGGGGAGAAGACGGAGGAACGAGGAAGGGGAGAGCAAATGATAAAAGAAAGAAGGGGAAGGGATATGAGAGAGGAGAGGAGGCGAGGCACAGGGTAGAATGACGATGAAAGGCACAGAAGAAGGAGAAAAGGCAAAGGGAATAAAGAGGGAATATGGGTTTACGGAGGATAAATAAAAAACTGAAAGAACGAAACAAGGAAGGGGGAATATTCGTGGCTTCAAAAAGGAAAGCAAAAATAAACACGCCATCCGTTTGTGTCTGTCTTGATTAAACGCACATGCTTAACTTTATTGTT
>NC_051417.1:36124375-36124568 GCF_015228065.2 Penaeus monodon | reverse complement strand
TATCATTTTTTTCATTTAGTAAGAGAAACCCTCTCTGGATGGAAGGCATGCTTACAGACACAGTAATGTTTCGCAAAAATGGAAAGATCACGTACGTCCCGACCCAATAATATATTGATACTTACGTATAGATAAATTGCCAGTGGGCATTTTAGATACGCAATAGGGAGAAAGGTAGAAACATACGCTTCAC
>NC_051417.1:36123916-36124137 GCF_015228065.2 Penaeus monodon | reverse complement strand
AGCACATCGTACGTAACGAACATATGAATGCAACTTTTATTTCCCTGGATCAAACCACCACAAGTGAGAGCGGGGCACAAGCGGAGTAAACTCTCAGGCAAAAGAAGGATTCAGAGCAGAGGCGAGTGAGGCCACTGAGAGCAAACCAACGGCAAAGAGACGGGGAGGGAGAAGGAGCAAGCGCCACAAACATGGAAATAGTGGTGTTTTTAGGTGATTAT
>NC_051417.1:36121840-36122628 GCF_015228065.2 Penaeus monodon | reverse complement strand
TATACTGAGATGGTTAATATGCCGGTACAAACATCAAAAAGAGACAATGACAATAAGGATAAAATAAGAAGTCATGAGTACACATACTAAAATGAATATAATGATAACAATTCGAGAAAACGTACCCACAGTAGCACTTGCAGTCAACAAGAATTCGAGACCAACCGACTAGTAACAGCAGCGGAAATAACATAGTAATAATAACAGTAATAAAAGGGCGTGGAAGGGCGAAGTGCGCAGACTGGAGGAGAAACTACTCGACTCGCTCAGGGCCTGCAGTTTAATTCGAATGTTAACTTGTGTTGTTCGACAACTAACTTATTCGGGGCCGCTAAATTTGCGCTTTTCCTTGGCTCGTGGAAAGAGGGGGAGGGAGGGAAGGAGCAGAGGGGGGAGGGGGAGAAGGCGAAGAGGGTAGAAGGGAGAGGGCGAGAGAGTGGAGAAAGGAGGAGGAGGCATGAGGGGAGAGGGGAGAAGGCGAAAGAGGGCAGAGGGAGAGAGGAGAATGGTGGATGAGGCAGAGGGAGAAGGGGAGAATGGGCGAAGAGGGCAGTTGTGAGAGGGGAGAAGAGGTAGGGGGGTCGAAGAGAGAGGATAGAGGGTAGAGGAAGGGAGGTGCAGAAGAGCAAGGGGTGATGAGGGGGTGGAGGGGGAGCAGAAAGATATTGCGGCTGGAGTAAAAGAAAGAGAAGATATTTTTTGCATGCATGTAAGCTGAATGTTACTGTAGTATATTTTCCTTTGGTTTCCATTAGATATTTCTTTACATTTTCTTTTTCTTCTACCTT
>NC_051417.1:36121611-36121725 GCF_015228065.2 Penaeus monodon | reverse complement strand
GCCCAGCTTCCCGCTTCCCCATGCCACCTGTCCTTCGCGCCATCTTTCCTATCCAACCGCCATTTAAGAGTTACACTCCCGCCTGTGTATCAATATCGACTCGGTTATTTTTAT
>NC_051417.1:36119902-36120027 GCF_015228065.2 Penaeus monodon | reverse complement strand
TACCATCTCTCGTATAAAGAGCAAACTAAAAATGCCATTGAAATCGTTACTCTAGGGTCGGTATCGCAACCCAGCTGTTAAACGTTACCGAAAATCTTATCAGTTCGCGAGCTGTTAAGATTTTG
>NC_051417.1:36119718-36119826 GCF_015228065.2 Penaeus monodon | reverse complement strand
TTTAATTGAATGTCCGTTTAGGGATTATACCTTTAATTAAGGCCTATTTGGCCGTGTGTCTTAAGATAAGTAGAACTCATATATCTTATACAGCTCACTTTTAAATTA
>NC_051417.1:36119024-36119194 GCF_015228065.2 Penaeus monodon | reverse complement strand
TTAAGATGTGGAGATAACTAACGGAAAGCGATTTTGGAAGCGTGCAACGTTGTGCTATGTGCTTCCCATAAAGAATAGTTAATATCCACATTGGAAAAACATTACATTAACTATTACTTGCCTATATTGTATGCCACATATTCAATTTTATAACGTGTAGCTGTTTGCAT
>NC_051417.1:36118834-36118964 GCF_015228065.2 Penaeus monodon | reverse complement strand
TCATTACTACGTATCCTAATTGCTAGCATCAATGTAAGCCCGTGAATCTTATATCTGAAGTGTAAGAGAATTGCCAGATCACGAAAAAAAACTATCTTACTGTTGAAGTGAAGTAAAGAAAAATTATTGG
>NC_051417.1:36118142-36118293 GCF_015228065.2 Penaeus monodon | reverse complement strand
TTGCTTTGTAAAATTGTATCCCACTCTAAATGACTCATTTGCATTGTCCCCATGACAACAGTTTTAACAGATTACCTCTTACGGCTGGCAGTGGTACCACGATCCATCAGCATCTAGGACGAGCAGCTGAAGAAAGAAAAACCACTTTCCA
>NC_051417.1:36115675-36116245 GCF_015228065.2 Penaeus monodon | reverse complement strand
ATGTATGGATTCATCGTTCTTTGATAAAAAAAAAAAACATTACATTTCAAATCTTACAAAGCCAAGCAATTTTAGTGATATAAGTTTCCTTTTGTTTTCAGGTCACATATAACATGCGCAACACGAAGTAGGAAATTCTGTTTCATTTTTCATTTTTCTTTTTTTCTAATTTCATGAAGTCACCCGTTTCTCTCATGAAGTGCGTGGGCGTCCCAAAATGCGTTGGCGTCCCCCTCCCTCCCACGCGCAACCCGTCGCTTCCCCCATAGCCGTGATTCCGTGTGCGTGAATTATGAAATTGCTTTAAAACAAGGACCTCGTCTCGCCGTCGAGAGAGTCCCCCTATTCTCCCCTTAACATCTGCCCGACGGAAGCAATAACGTCATTCATCACGGAGCGAAATAACGGATAAATCTCAGACCGAAATAACGGATAAGCGGCGTTTAATAACACGAAGGGAAGAGTCGATTTTTCACTCTCTATAGCGTCGTACACCGAGTCAGTCCATTACGTTATGGAGAGCGCAGGGGCGACAGCGCGAGCGAGCACCGCTCCGGCAAATTACGGGAT
>NC_051417.1:36113318-36113594 GCF_015228065.2 Penaeus monodon | reverse complement strand
ATTCGTTTTCTAAGTGAATTGACAGTTGGTAAACTCTTGTAAAACAGAACGGGAAGGCAACCACGGTGGCCCTTGTAAATGGAACGGTCGGCAGGAGTTTCGTGGCTGTTGCTTCCACTGCCTTTTAAGCCTCGCGCCCTCGGTCGGGGGAGAGGGGGGGGGTGCCTGTTTATTTACTAGCTGCGCCTTTTGGGTCGTTCCCCTCTCTGCGGGGAACTGCGCCGCTCCCTCGCTTCTATCGCCGTTCTCACTCTTCTTCTCTCCTTACATATATGC
>NC_051417.1:36112818-36112996 GCF_015228065.2 Penaeus monodon | reverse complement strand
TACTGCGATAACATGAATACAGAGATGTATGTATATGGATGAAGAAAGAATTTGGGAATTAAATAAATACATGAACGTGTGTCTGTATTAACCATTATGTACGTGCTCCTGTGTGTGCATGTGCGTGTTTTAGGCTGCATTGCTCCCTCCTGGTCCTTTTCTCCTTTTACATTCTTCC
>NC_051417.1:36112419-36112773 GCF_015228065.2 Penaeus monodon | reverse complement strand
TTCTTAACGGGGAAGTATTTCTCCGGGAATTCGTCCGTGGGCACCGCTGTCCTATCTGGGGCCTTTAATTGCGATTGCTGACCTCTGACCTTCAGTGAGACCTGGAAACCGCCACTGGAAATGCTTTTTTTAAGCAATTTCTCGTTTCTTGTCGTTCTTGGCCCGTAGTGGGTACGCTCATGTTATTTATTTTATAGGCCAAAAAGCACACTACCACACCGCAGACGAAGCACAATACGACAGACAGATCAGTACCACCTTTAATCATACAACACAATACAGGCAACCGCAGGTTGGAAAAAAAAATCAAGGACAGCACCACGCGTACATGACAGCATTACGAAAGAGGACTGA
>NC_051417.1:36107028-36107125 GCF_015228065.2 Penaeus monodon | reverse complement strand
GCTGTGTAGAAAAACACAAGCGAGATTCAGTGGAAAACGCGACAATTTCGAATAAATAATTAAATTCTGTTTATGCATTTTGAACTTTTCTACTAGT
>NC_051417.1:36106604-36106823 GCF_015228065.2 Penaeus monodon | reverse complement strand
GGTTGGCGCGCGAATATCATTCTTTAATAGTTATGTTGTCACTGATCGCCCTCTTTCTTCACCTAAACGAACCGACTACAAGTCCGCAGTCGCATGGAACAGGATTCCACGAGAAAGTTCATCTCGCATCAACGGGAGAGGCCTCGTGTCCGTATTCACATTGAATATTATATCAGGCGTGTAACGAAAGTGTCCCCTGCAGAGTATGGCGAATGAAGC
>NC_051417.1:36102851-36102956 GCF_015228065.2 Penaeus monodon | reverse complement strand
CGAGGCAAGTACATTGCACTAAAATAGTCAGTTTATGCACAATTATTTACACGACTATCCATGAGGAAGGGGAGAAGAATGGTAGGAGAGGGGGAGAGGAGGAGG
>NC_051417.1:36102154-36102260 GCF_015228065.2 Penaeus monodon | reverse complement strand
ATCGACCTGATCCCTTTCGAGGCACAAAATAATGTCGTTACGCAACAAACTCTCGGGCCCAAAGATAGCCTTTGGCCGCCAGTGACAAGGCTTCGTGGGCATAACA
>NC_051417.1:36101469-36101622 GCF_015228065.2 Penaeus monodon | reverse complement strand
CACAAGGGAAGAAATGACGATGAAAGGCACAGAAGAGAGGAGAAAAGCAAAGGTAATAAAGAGGGAATATGGGTTACGGAAGATAAAAGAAAAATACTGAAAGAACGTAAACAAGGAAGGGGAATATTCGTGGCTTCAAAAAGGAAAGCAAAA
>NC_051417.1:36095984-36096138 GCF_015228065.2 Penaeus monodon | reverse complement strand
AGTAAGAGAAACACCTCGCTGGAAGGCATGCTACAGACACAGTAATGTTTCGCAAAAATGGAAAGATACACGTACGTCCACGCCCAATAATATATTGATACTTACGTATAGATAAATTGCCAGATGGGCATTTAGATACGCAGATAGGGAGAAA
>NC_051417.1:36095525-36095679 GCF_015228065.2 Penaeus monodon | reverse complement strand
TTTATTCCCTGGATCAAACCACCACAAAGAGAGCGGGGCACAAAGCGGAGTAACTCTCAGGCAAAAGAAGGAATTCAGAGCAGAGGCGAGTGAGGCCACTGAGAGCAAACCAAGGCAAAGAGACGGGGAGGGAGGAAGGAGCAGCGCCACAAAC
>NC_051417.1:36093575-36094120 GCF_015228065.2 Penaeus monodon | reverse complement strand
AAGGGCGTAGGAAGCGAAGTGGCGCAGACTGGGAGGAGAAACTCGACTCGCTCAGGCCTGCAGTTGAATATCGAATGTTAACTTGTGTATTCCACAACATAAACTTATTCGGGGCCGCTAAATTCTTGCGCTTTCTTGCTCGTGGAAAGAGGGGGAGGAGGGAAGGAGGCAGAGGGGGGAGGGGAGAAGGCGAAGAGGGTAGAGGGAGAGGGCAGAGAGAGTGGAGAGAAGGAGGAGGAGGCAGAGGGGAGAGGGGAGAAGGCGAAGAGGGCAGAGGGAGAGAGGAGAAGGTGGAGGAGGCAGAGGGAGAGGGGAGAAGGCGAAGAGGGCAGTGTGAGAGGGGAGAAGAGGTAGGGGGCAGAGAGAGAGGATAGAGGGTAGAGGAAGGGGAGGGGCAGAAGGAGCAGAGGGGTGATAGAGGGGGTGGAGGGGAGAGAAAGATATTGCGGCTGGAGTAAAGAAAGAGAAGATATTTTTGCATGCATGAGAAGCTGAATTGTTACTGTAGATATTTTCCTTTGGTTTCCATTATATATTTCTTTACA
>NC_051417.1:36093336-36093450 GCF_015228065.2 Penaeus monodon | reverse complement strand
GCCCAGCTTCCCGCTCCCCATGCCACCTGTCCTGCGCGCATCTTTCCTAGTCCAACCGCCATTTAAGAGTGACACTCCCTGCCTGTGTATCAATATCGACTCGGTTATTTTTAT
>NC_051417.1:36091645-36091773 GCF_015228065.2 Penaeus monodon | reverse complement strand
TACCATCTATCGTAAGAAGAGCAGACTAAAAATGCCATTGAAATCGTTACATCTAGGGTCGGTATCGCCAACCCAGCTGTTAACGTTAACGAAAAATCTTATCAGTTCGGCGAGCTGTTAAGATTTTG
>NC_051417.1:36090771-36090942 GCF_015228065.2 Penaeus monodon | reverse complement strand
TAAGATGTGGAGATAACTAACGGAAAGCAGATTTTGGAAGCGTGCAACGTTGTGCTAATGTGCTTCCAATAAAGAATAGTTAATAATCCACATTGGAAAAACATTACATAACTATTACTTGCACTTAGATTGTAGTGCCACATATATCAATTTATAACAGTGTAGCTTTTG
>NC_051417.1:36090604-36090669 GCF_015228065.2 Penaeus monodon | reverse complement strand
CGTGAATCTTATATCTGAAGTGTAAGAGAATCCAGATCACGAAAAAAACTATCTTACTGTTGAAG
>NC_051417.1:36088166-36088478 GCF_015228065.2 Penaeus monodon | reverse complement strand
TTTTTCCCATTTTGATTTCCTATCAAGTTTTTATTTCATTTTTTTAGATTTTACTACTGCGCTACCACCATGCTTTCATTTTTATTTCATTGTTTAAAACCCTATTTTATTATTATTAAACTATATAATTTTTTTGCGTTCAGTCAATGTGAATAGCTCATCAATTTTGTTTTCATATGTAGGGATTCCCATTTCTTTGATAAAAAAAAAAAAATTCATTTTAAAATTTTCAAAAACCCAAACAATTTAGTGATAAGTTTCCTTTTGTTTTAAAGGGCAATATAACATGCGCAACACAAGTAGGAAATTCTG
>NC_051417.1:36087755-36088139 GCF_015228065.2 Penaeus monodon | reverse complement strand
AATTTATGAAGTCACCCCTTTCTCTCATGGGAAAGGGGTGGCGTCCCAAATGCTTGGCTCCCCCTCCCTCCCACGCGCAAACCCCCTCGCTTCCCCCCCTACCGTATTCCGGTGTGCGTGAATTTGAAATTGCTTTAAACAAGGACCCCCTCCGCCGCGGAAGTCCCCCTATTTCTCCCTTAACATCTGCCCGACGGAAGCAATAACGTCATTCATCACGGAGCGAAATAACGGATAAATCTCAGACCGAAATAACGGATAAGCGGCGTTTAATAACACGAAGGGAAGAGTCGATTTTTCACTCTCTATAGCGTCGTACACCGAGTCAGTCCATTACGTTATGGAGAGCGCAGGGGCGACAGCGCGAGCGAGCACCCCTCCGGC
>NC_051417.1:36085926-36086153 GCF_015228065.2 Penaeus monodon | reverse complement strand
AAGTGAATTGACAGTTGGTAAACTCTTGTAAAACAGAACGGGAAGGCAACCACGGGGGGCCTGTAATGGAACGGTCGGCAGGAGTTTCGTGGCTGTTGCTTCCACTGCCTTTTATGCCTCGCCCTCGGTCGGGGGAGAGGGGGGGGGGTGCCTGTTTATTTACTTAGCTGCGCCTTTTGGGTCGTCCCTCGCTGCGGGGGAACTGCGCCGCTCCCTCGCTTCTATCG
>NC_051417.1:36085180-36085478 GCF_015228065.2 Penaeus monodon | reverse complement strand
TTAAGGCTGCATTGCTCCCTCCTGTCTTTTCCTTTTACATTCTTCCCTCCTACTCCTCCTCTCCTTCACTCTGTTCATGCCCTAATCATTCTTACGGGGAAATTATTTCTCCGGGAATTCGTTCCGTTGGGCAGCCGCTGTCTATCTTGGGGCCTTTTAAATTGCGATGCTGACCTCTGACCTTCAGTGAGACCTGGAAAACGCAACTGGAAATGCCTTTTTTTTAAGCAATTTCTCGTTTCTTGTCGTTATGGCCCCGAGTGGTACGCTCATGTTATTTATTTTATAGGCAAGAAAG
>NC_051417.1:36085027-36085141 GCF_015228065.2 Penaeus monodon | reverse complement strand
GATCAGTACCACCTTTAATACATACAAACAAACAGGCAACCGCAGGTTGGAAAAAAAAATCAAGGACAGCACCACGCGTACATGACAGCATTACGAAAGAGGACTGAGCGGCAG
>NC_051417.1:36081560-36081768 GCF_015228065.2 Penaeus monodon | reverse complement strand
CCCCCCCCCGCATCTCCTCTTCCAAAGCCAGATCAAATCCCGCATCGCTTCCCTGGCGCTGCTGTGAGGACCTGGATCAACCACATCGACCTTTTCCAGCGATGGTACCCTTTTATAGCCGGTAATACGACGGAATGAGGTCGGATATGGGAGTACCGGCCGCTCTTAATCTTCTCATGACTTCTACCTAAAAGGGAACATGCGTTAG
>NC_051417.1:36080780-36080904 GCF_015228065.2 Penaeus monodon | reverse complement strand
ACTCCTGCGGGTAATATATCTTGCTGGAGTACATTGTATCGGTAGTGAAACAGGGTAGTGCTGTGGTTTATGGAGATAGTCATGTTAGTAAGAGTAATACAAAAATGCTGTGGTAAGAGTGAAT
>NC_051417.1:36078319-36078390 GCF_015228065.2 Penaeus monodon | reverse complement strand
CTTCAACTTTTTCTTAACGTTTCCAGTGTTATACTAAGAGGCTTGTGTCTTTCCCTTTAAAATCCAATTTA
>NC_051417.1:36075498-36076161 GCF_015228065.2 Penaeus monodon | reverse complement strand
ATCCTCTTTCATCAGAAAACCAATCTGCTCCTGGGAAGAAACGCACTCACCGTGATCATCATAAAAGCATTAGAAAACAAGAAATTAATCGAAAAACGGCGACAACCGACAATGGCACTACCGAAACCAGCATGATTCAGTATCTCATCAGGATATCATTAATTGACCGCAGAAGTTTTCCTTCGTGACAGCCCATTCCTTCTTCGGGGTCAGCGGGAGGTCGACGCGCGCACAAAACAGGCCTGGAGAGACAAGAACCAAAGTGCTTTTCACACACACACACAAAAAGAAAAAAAAGGATGAATTTGCTAATAATTTCTTTTTCTCTAGCCTTCGTGAATTCGATGTGGGAAACGAATAATCTCTGATCGCTTTGGTATTTTCCGCTGATGCTTTTTTTCCTTTTCTTTTCTCTTTTCCTATCATGACTTTCTTTTTTTATTCCATTTATTTATCTCTTTTCAATATTCGTTTTTCTTTCCGGCTTTCTCTCTTTCATCTGGTGATGCGTTTTCTGCCGCTTCGTGTTGTAACTTTCCGCTCTGTCTCTGTCACGGGCTTCCATTGTGTTTTCTCCCCTTCTCGCTCTTTCCCACTCATTCTGTTTTTCTGTTTCCTCGTATTCTTTTTACATCCGTTGGTCTCATAGCGCCCCTGCCCGCG
>NC_051417.1:36074001-36075320 GCF_015228065.2 Penaeus monodon | reverse complement strand
ATACAATCTCCCCCTACCGTCTCTCTCTCTCCAACATCCTCGATCTATCAGTCTTTCCCTCCCTGTCGTCACCTTGTTCATCTCTCTCCCTCTACTGTCTCACGCCCTCCTTCGCCGTCGCTCTCCCTCACCCCTCTCACCCTCTGCCGTCCTCTCTCGCTTGTGCTTTCTCTTCCCTTTTCCTTTCTTCCTCATTCATACCACTCATTATTCTCTCTCCTTAATTTCCTGTCATCTTCTGCCCTCGACTTCCTTCTCTATCTCCCTCTTCCTTTCCTACCGTTTTCTCTTTTCACCTTCCCTCATTTTCTCCTTCCCTTTCTCCTGCCCTTCCATCTGCATTTCCTCCCTCTTTGCTTGTCTTTTTGTTTCTCTGTCACCCTCCTTCCCTCTCATTTCCCACCTCTCTCCCTCTCCTCTTGCCTCGCTATCACACTCTCTTCCTCTTTCCCTCCCACCGGCCTCCCGTGCTACCCCCATCATCCCCTCCTCCATCCCTTCTCCTTCCAAATTCTTCCGTATGTCCTCTTCCTTTCACCCTTTCTTCCATCCCTTCCCATACCCTCCTTCTCCGTTTATCCTCATTTCTTTCTATCGCTAACACTCTTTCCTGGCCTCCTTTGTTTCTATTTTATCTCTCCATCCTTCCTCCCTCCCTCCCTTTCCTCTCCACCTCCCTTTCTCTTTGGCTCCTTCTCATTGTATCTCTTCTTCCTACCCTTCCTTCCTCCCTCCATCTTCTTCTCCGTCTCCGTCTGCCTTTGGCTCCTCATTGTATCTCTCCTTCTTCCCCTCCCTTTCTCTTTGTCTCCTTCTCATTTTATCTCACATTCCGTCCTCCCTCTTCCTCTTCGCCTCCCTCTGCCTTTGTCTCTTCATTCTACATCTCCTTCCTCCCCTTCCTTCCTCCCTCCACCCCCCTCCTCTGGGCCTCTTTCCCTCCTTCTCGCCTCATTCCATCATTGCAGTATGACCACCGCTGCTTTTACGGTTATGGCGAACGTAGCGACAGCGGAAACTCGGTAAGAGCTGCAGTATAGAGCATTTGGCCGGATTATGGTTCCATGAATATGGCTGACACATCTTACGTAGGGATGCACTGCGAGGCAACACTGGGGGAAGATGAAAGGGCGTTGTAAGGAGAGAGAAGAAAGGAGAGAATGAATAAATCCCATCAGGGCTCGGCTCGTGCTGTTTAGGAGATCAGACCCTACATACACGGAAGAACTGTCGCCGAATAAGTATGTTGCTTGTATGAATAAAGTCTGTCTACTAAAATAAAGACACAGACACACGCGTATGTGATGTTAAGGATTTGC
>NC_051417.1:36072000-36072410 GCF_015228065.2 Penaeus monodon | reverse complement strand
GGCACACAAACCAACGTCGCTTCCCTTCATTCCTTTTTCCCTCTGAACATAAATTGAACATCGTTACATATATACGTATATGTTTCGCATGTAAAGCGAAATATCTACGAATTACGATATGCGACCGTGTCGTTTTTCCCGTCAACTTCCCATCAGTCATGTCGAACGCAATTTGTAATTATGCCTCGCCTTGACCAATCATTGGCACCATACAAGGTGATTAGTGTAAGTCGGGAAAATATCATTCGTCATCATTTATATAAGAAACACACCTCATTGAGGAATCGGGCAGGACCATTTGCGCGGAAGGAATGCTGCCTTCAGAAACATCAGTGTGATTTATGATCTTGTGCTATATTGTCCTTCGCTGCGAGGTTGTTCTACGGAGACCAGACTGGTTTTGCATTCAT
>NC_051417.1:36071417-36071764 GCF_015228065.2 Penaeus monodon | reverse complement strand
AGAATAACTTAATTTTCTCTTTTTTTGCCAAATTTATTTAAAAAAGAGGTTAGTAGCAATTTCGAAACAAACTGTGACAGCATTCATCTCTACCTATCCTATCAATAAATATTAATACAACCGCCCAATTCTGTCAAAAAGGCAACGATTAGCGTTATTACAGTGATGATTAATATTCGTGTTCCTGGATCCTTTGTATTAAATCTTTTAATCAATTTTCATAATACATTTCTCGTTCAAATATTATATCTGCATGATTAAAGCCAATTGACCAACATAGCGTTAATTAAGAGTTGAAGAACGCTTTTATTTTCATGAATTTCCCAACGCTGCTTCGGTTCTAACTG
>NC_051417.1:36070825-36071000 GCF_015228065.2 Penaeus monodon | reverse complement strand
ATGCTAAGCAGCTAAAATGCTGAATAAGCATCTGGAAGATAGCCTCCACTGTAATACAATAATCAATATGTGCAAATAGAAAATATTAAATCAAGATACAGAATACGTTGGTTTACACCTACGCGTCGGGGTCAATGAATCTACGGTCAGAAACCCAGTTTTCAATTACATCAGG
>NC_051417.1:36070127-36070452 GCF_015228065.2 Penaeus monodon | reverse complement strand
GCGGCTTAATGAAGAAGCGCTTAATAAGAAGGTGAGCATAGACCCTGGCTGAATGGTAAGTGGTGACCATTTCACTCCTTATTCTTCACGAGGCTCCTTGAAACAGGAAAAGGTTTCAAGAAACTAAGTACACTGGGAATGATGGCAGTAGCTCTTCATTAAGGATGGAGGTATTATTTATGAGTCGGGAGAGAGTAATATTCTATACTACCTAAAAAACGAACACTGATTTAGTTATTTATAAACTGAAATTTTTATTTGATATATTTAACGTTCCCTTGCTCCGTGCATTCCAAATCATCAGGAATCATTTATGCTCATTAGA
>NC_051417.1:36068897-36070104 GCF_015228065.2 Penaeus monodon | reverse complement strand
AATGTGTTTTAAAAATTTACGTGATATGGTTGTATAACTTTCAGCATTAAAAAAATAGAAAGGGGATTATAAAAGGATTAGTCTTAAGTATTATCTGTCATGAAATTAAGTAATGCGACTCGTATTAGACAGTCGATCTGTGGATGTTCTGTGGTACCACATCTCCCCCTCGCCTTTGTCTCTGTTTCTTTCTTCTCCTCAAGAAACTCACAATGACACGGCGATAACTCTCTTTGTGTTAGGCTATGTATCCAATGATGGTGATTGCAAAATCTGCTTCAGGAGGAGATTGTAATCCTTTTCATACAACTATCCCGCAACCTGAGTCTTCATTTCACTGCATGCTTCATTACTGATATCTGTATGACGATCCTCAAGGAATTAGGTCTTATGTAGATCATTGCTTACTTAGTGAATTAATAATTGACAATGACGATGATGCCTCAGTCATGCAAGACCGGAATAATCTAACCTTTCGCCAGGCTCATTGTTATTCACTCTGACTTCGAGAGTGATTCAGTCAACAAAGACCGTGCACCGTCAGGTTGCTTCGGACAAGGTTTCTCTTGGATACTGAGAGCTACAAATGACTTATTGATTTTCCCATGCACTCGTTCTCAGTACAAGCATCACTTACATGACTCTCAGTTTACAGCTGATTATTACATGGCGATTGAAGATTATGAATCTGTTATTCGATATTCTAGAAATAATGAAGTGGACCTACATCGCTATGTACATGAAACAAGTGAGCACTTGGAATAGTGTTTATGACTGGAGGAAATGTATGAGATCTTGTTAAAAAAAAGGTAAATGAATAAACGGATAAATAAGATGATAGATTAGATACTAAAATATCATTTGCAGGAATGCAGGACTCCTAAACATAGGTCAGCTAGTATACAGTATCGTAAATGTAATTAAGTCTAATGGACAATAATATATATTGTCTAAATCAGATAACTTTATAGAGCAAAAAAAATAATGTAAATACACAAGTAGATATCTATGAAACACCAAGAAAATGTGAAAATGCTGTTTGTCGTCCAGATTACCTTGTTAATGATAGTCACAAGGGAACCATTCGCTCTCAATTCCTTGGTTTACTATAGCTGTCTCGGTAGTTAAGAGAGCAGTCCAAAGTCACAGAGGGAAAACCAAAGAAATAACAGGCCCCGATGAATATATTATGAGTTTCTTGGAAAAT
>NC_051417.1:36067138-36068797 GCF_015228065.2 Penaeus monodon | reverse complement strand
TTCCTGTTCCTTCTACGTTTGCTAAGTGTCAAAGAAGGACCCTCACTGCTTTGTATTAATTATGTATTTGGCGGACTGTCCTTTATTTAAATTACTTGCGTATGATAATTCGTGTTTCTGGTTGATGTTGTTGGCTCGCAGGCAACTCAGGACACAGAAAGAGGAACAGATTGTTACTTGATCGTCGTCACAAGGACAGAATTCATTATTTCCCTTCAAATTCGTCACTTTGACAGAAATCATTATTTCCTTTCAAATATCACAAATATCTTTGAATATAACTCCTATAAAAGTAAAATGTACAACATCGTTTCCGTCGCCTGTCTCTCCCACAATTTCAAGGGAAAAAATTATATACTGATTTTTTAAAAAGTAGATTCTCTCTGCAAAGAAGCCCTCTTGCGTGTTCTAGGGTTTCCTCTCTAATTTCAATCATTCACTGGCTGATCAAAGTGGTCTCTCCGTAATTTGCATGTCTTTTCTGGCTCTTTAATTCAGTTTCCATTGACATCCTAAATTATTTGTACATTGGCTACAGCTTGTTCTTATAGCTAATAGCTGTTCACCGATTACTCTGATGTTTCGCTGTCAACCATTATTTCTTACTTACGTTGAGTTAGTCACATGTTCCTTTATTGCTCAATTGTGTATCAGTTATTCTGCTAATTGCATTTTATCTCAGTTCTTTGTTTTCGTTAAAAAAAGAAATATAGTTTTCCTTGCCTTCAACACTTGCTTGTCTCTCTCTCTCTCTGATTAAAGAATGCATTTCGTGTTTCTGTTATCAGAATCGTATTCTTCCTTACTATCTCTCTCACTCCCTCTCTCTCTGTCTCTATCTATCTATTTATATATTCTTCTGCTTATATCGCACGATCATACACACACGCTCTCTCTCCTTCTCTTCCCCTTTCCCTTCGCCATTCCTCAACTCCTCCTTCTCTCTCCCTTCTCCTTCTTCCTCTCATCATCATCTGTCATATTCTCTAAACCCTTTCCCCTTATCTTCCCCTCCCTTACTCCCAATTACATTATCCCAATCCCTCTCTTCTCGTCCCCTTCTCTACCTTGATTTATCTTTTCGCTGTCCCTCTCTTCCTTTATTCTTCCTCTCCCCCCAACCTTCTGTTCCCTCCCCCACTTCCATCCCATCTCCTTCTCTCCCCCTTCTTACCTCTCCTTGTTTATTTTCTTCCTCTCCTCCTCCCCCATCCTTTACCTCCTGCCCCCCCCCTCACTCTTACCTGTACCCCCCTTTCCTACGCCCCCCCCCTCCTACCTGTGCCCCCTTCTCTCGCTATTTTTACCTCTCCTTGTTTCTTTTCTTTTTTTCTTCTCTCCTGCCCCCAACCCATAACCCGCTGCCCCCACTCTCTCTCCACACCCGTCCGTACCCTCTCCTCCCCACGCCCCCTCCCTCCACCTCTTCCCCCGTTCCACTCTCCACCCTTCCCCCTCCCCTCCCTTTCCCCCCCTCCCCTCCCTTTCCCCCCTCCCGTCCCTTTCCCCCCTCTCCTCCCATCCCCCCTCGCCCCCCTCCTCGTCTCTCCTAATTACGGCTGTCTCCATCACTTTCCTTCTCTTCCAGTCCGCTCGCTCTCAGGCGCCGTCACTCCCACGTGTTCCTCTGAGGCCGAAATAGCGTAAGCTTCCTAGTCC
>NC_051417.1:36064504-36064695 GCF_015228065.2 Penaeus monodon | reverse complement strand
CCGAACCCCGCCGCCCCCGGCCCGGGAAAAAATTTTGGCGCCCAGTTTCCTTACCAAAAAAAACCCCCCGGTTCGGGGGTCTCGTTTAATTTTTTTTAAGGTTTAAACCGGTTTTTAATTAATTCCACCCCCCCCCCCCCGGGGGGGACCCAACCCCCAACCAACGGCCCCTTCTTTTTTCCTCATGGGAT
>NC_051417.1:36064252-36064454 GCF_015228065.2 Penaeus monodon | reverse complement strand
GAGTTTGGTTGGGGAAATTTCAAAAAAGTTTCCTAAATTTCCCAAAAATAACCATTTTCTTCTGTTGGGTTTTTCCTTCCCCTTATTTTTTTTTTATAATATATTAATATAAAGATTTTATTTTTTAATTTCCTTTTTTTTGTGTTAAATTGGGGGGGTAGTGGTTGTTCCCCCTTCCCCCTAAATTATAAATTTTTTTTTT
>NC_051417.1:36063701-36064094 GCF_015228065.2 Penaeus monodon | reverse complement strand
CTGAAGTGAAAAATCCCCTCATTTTTTTACCCTTTAAAAAATTTTAAATATTTACTAATTTATAAAATAATTATATATATTAAACTTGGGAAAATTAATTATTTATTTAAATTGGGTAATAAATATTTAAACCCCATAAATATAAAATATTATAAAATAACGGGAAAAGGCACCCCAAAGGAAGGGGCCCCTACCCCGTTTACCCCAAATGCAAAAACAGAAAAAAATTGTTCCTGCGGCCCGGGGGTAACTCCCTTTTAGGGGAAATTTTTTAAAAATAATTAATATTTAAATAATTTTATAATGAAAAAAGATCATAAATTATTTAAGGAATATAATTGTATTTAGCCAATTAAGTACCCAATTAGGGGGGAAAAAAATAACCCCCTTATT
>NC_051417.1:36063561-36063671 GCF_015228065.2 Penaeus monodon | reverse complement strand
TTCTTAAAAATCCCCCTATTTCCCCTTATTATAAATCATAAAATAATTTTGTTTAAAAACAAAAACACCCCAAAGGGCCCCTCAAAAAAATAAACCCCAACCCAAAAAAC
>NC_051417.1:36063373-36063518 GCF_015228065.2 Penaeus monodon | reverse complement strand
TTTAAATTTTAAGGGGGTTTGGGGTTTTTTGTTGTGTGTTTGTGGTGGTTTTTGTTTTTTTTTAAAAAATTATTTTGTTCCTTTATTTTTAAAATTTAAAGTTCCGTTTTTTGGTTTTTTTATTTTTTTTAATTTTTTTTTTTTT
>NC_051417.1:36062657-36063303 GCF_015228065.2 Penaeus monodon | reverse complement strand
AAATTGTGGGGGGTTTTTTTTATTAGGTTTTTGGTTGGTCTTTTTCCCCAAAATGAAAAGTTTTTTTTTTGGTTTTTAAAGAAAAAATCTTGTCTGGTTACATTTGACCCTTTGTTAAAAGATTTTTCCCGGCTCGCCCTTTTCCCCCGGGGGTTTTTCGTTTCTTTTTTTTTATTTTTTTTTCCCACTTTCTTCCCCTTTTTCTCCTTTTCTTTTTTTGTTTTTCTCTTTTTTCTTTTCCCCCCTCCCCCCCTTCTCCTCTTCTACTACCTTCCCCCCCCCCCTTTTTTTCCCCTTTTTTTCCATTTTTTCCCAATTTGTCTTGTTTTTCCCCTTTCCTCCCCCCTCTTTTTTTCCCCTTTCTTCCGTTATAACCCTTTTTTCTCTCTCCCTTTTCCCCATTCTTTTCTCCTTCTTTCCCCCGGCCTTTTCTTTTCCTTTTTCCTCTTCCTTGCTTGTTGGCTGGGCGTTTTCGTTTTACAATTTATTTTACCTCCTTTAAAATTTTTTTCCCTCCCGTTGGATTTTTTTTAACCCCCCCCCCCCCTTGCACCGGGAAAATTTTTTAGAAACAATTAAAACCTTTAATTTGCCACCGAATTTATTCTTTGTAAAAAAAGGGCCCCAAACCCTTTTCCCCCCTCCC
>NC_051417.1:36062405-36062562 GCF_015228065.2 Penaeus monodon | reverse complement strand
CCCTCAAACCCCTTTTCCCCCTTTTGTTGGTCCGGTTGGTTTTAATTTCCCCCCTTTTCCCCCTCTTTCTCACTTTTTTTGTTTGCCTGCCTTTTCTTCCTGCCGCCCCGGGTTTTTCCCCGGCCTTCTGCCCGGGGTTTTTTTCCCTTTCCGTTCT
>NC_051417.1:36061945-36062178 GCF_015228065.2 Penaeus monodon | reverse complement strand
TCAGGGCACATTTCCCCCAGTTTTTTGCCTGCCCCCCTTTAAAAATACGCTTTTTCGTCGCTTTTTTGGGTTGTTATTTTTTTTTCAAACTATTTTCCTTCCTCTTCCACCCCTTCTCCCCTTTCCCTACCTCTTTCACCTTATCCCCAAACCCAACCCCCCTCCTTTTTTTTTCTCCCCCTTCTCCCCCCCCCCCCCCTTTTAACTTGCCTCCCCCCTTATTTTCCCCCCCC
>NC_051417.1:36061501-36061924 GCF_015228065.2 Penaeus monodon | reverse complement strand
CTCCCCCCCCCCCCCCTTCTCTCTCTTTTTTTTTGTGTCCCCACGTCCTTCCCCCCCCTTTCTTATCCCCCATTTTAAAAAAAGGGATTTTCTTTTCCAGTTCCTTTTCCTTTTAAGGGGTTTAAAAACATTTTTGGGTAATTTTAACCCCTTTCCCCCTCTTTAACCACCCCCCCAACCCCCCCTTAAAATTCATTTACTTCCTTTCCCACCCCCTTTCCCCCCCAAAAAATTTCCCCCCCCCCCTTTTTTTTTTTTTTTCCTAATTTTTTCCCCCCCCTTTTCCTTTTCCCTTCCCACAAGCACTTTTAAAAAAAGGAAAAAATTTTCGGGTTTAGTTAAACGATTTTAATGCCCCAAAGAAAATTGGCTTGTGAAACTTAATTTTTGAACTTTCCAAAATAAAATTTAAATGAAGTTTGG
>NC_051417.1:36061249-36061368 GCF_015228065.2 Penaeus monodon | reverse complement strand
GGGGGGGGCCAAAATTTGGTTTGGATTGGGAGACAAAAAATTATTTTGTTTTGGGGTTACCCCCCCAAAACGGGGGGGGGGGGGGGTAAAGGGCCTGATTCCTTTCCAAAAATAAAAAT
>NC_051417.1:36060028-36060111 GCF_015228065.2 Penaeus monodon | reverse complement strand
AAATAAATATAATTTTTTTGTATTGATTAATGTTTTCCCAAATTGGGCGGGGCTTTCTTTTTGAAAATCTGCAATAATCTATC
>NC_051417.1:36059450-36059912 GCF_015228065.2 Penaeus monodon | reverse complement strand
CCCTTTTAAAAAGAGAAAAACCCTGCTTCCCCTTCCCCAAATGCATCCAATCCGTTGCCCCCACACAAACAAGAGCCCTTAAGGGGGGAGTTGAAAACTTACAAAACCCTTTAATTGGGTTTTTGGTTTTTATAAAACCCCCAGATCTCTTTATTTAAGATAAATGTCGTCTCGACTGGGGCGAATAAAAAGCATTCTGAGTGAGGTGTCATGGCCCTATAGTTACTGAAAATAGTTTGAAAGGCTTTCAAAAAAGGTGAGATTTGGGCTTTTATGTCAAGGATGGTACAGTTAAAAACACATAAGTTTTCATCATTTAAATTCCCTCCCTGTATTGTTTATTTATACGTCTTTTTAGGAAAGATATCTCTTTTTGTAACACAAAGGGTTTATTCAG
This sequence comes from Penaeus monodon, assembly GCF_015228065.2. Lineage (NCBI taxonomy): Eukaryota > Metazoa > Arthropoda > Malacostraca > Decapoda > Penaeidae > Penaeus > Penaeus monodon. Next base: position 36,059,515 of record NC_051417.1, on the reverse strand, counting down.
TAGTACAGTAAGGTTTTTAAATCTAAAATCACACACACCCCACGCAGACATACACCCTAAAATTT
>NC_051417.1:36059204-36059324 GCF_015228065.2 Penaeus monodon | reverse complement strand
ATTTTTATGAAATAAAATTAAAATATAATTTAAAATAAAAAATTTAAATATATTTTTAATATATATATTTTAATTAAAATATATAATATACTTTCTAAAATATATATAATTTTAAAATTT
>NC_051417.1:36058699-36058914 GCF_015228065.2 Penaeus monodon | reverse complement strand
GTTTAATAGATAGATTTTTTGGTGTTTGGGGGGTTTTGAAATTTTGTGTGGTTTTGTTAAAATAGTTAGTTTTTATATTGTGTTCGTTTGTTGTGGTGTGTGTTTGGGTGTTTTTTGGGGTTTTCCTTGTTTTTGTGGTTTTTTTTTGGTTTTTGGTGGTTTTTTGTGTTGTTTTGTTTGTTTTTTTTTGGGGTTGTGTTTTGTATTTTTTTAAA
>NC_051417.1:36058528-36058621 GCF_015228065.2 Penaeus monodon | reverse complement strand
TTTTAAAAATCTTTTTTAAAATATTTTAATTTTTGAAAAACATATGTGGTCTCTGTGTGTCAGTGTATAAGTAGCATTAAGAAATTCCTTTTA
>NC_051417.1:36055809-36055958 GCF_015228065.2 Penaeus monodon | reverse complement strand
GGTTACCTTTTTTCCCCCCTTCTAAGGCGCCAAAATAGAAAAGGGGTCCCCCCCCCAAAACCCCCAAGAAGGGGGGGAATTGGGGCTTAAAAAAGGGAGGGGAAAAGGGGGGTATTTGGGGGTTTTTCCCGGGGGGGGGGGAAAGGAGG
>NC_051417.1:36053629-36053700 GCF_015228065.2 Penaeus monodon | reverse complement strand
CCCCATAAATTTTTGGGGGAAAACCCCAAAAACCCCCTTTTTTTCCCCCCCCCAAAATTTCCCCCCTTTTT
>NC_051417.1:36053449-36053612 GCF_015228065.2 Penaeus monodon | reverse complement strand
TTTTTTGGGGGGGGGGTTTTTTCCCCCCCTTTTTTGGGCCCCCCGGGGGAAAAAAATTTTGGGGTTCCCCCTTTTTTTTCCCCCCCCGGGGGTTAAAAAACCCCCAAAAAAAAATTTTTTAAAAAAAACCCCGGGCCCCCCCCCCCCCGGGGGGGGGCCTTTT
>NC_051417.1:36053243-36053429 GCF_015228065.2 Penaeus monodon | reverse complement strand
AAAAAAAAAAAAACCCCAAAAAAAAACCCCCCCCCTTTTTTTCCCCCCCCCCCTTTTTTTGGGGGAAAAAGGGGGGGGGTTTTGGGGGCCCCCCCAAAAATTTTGGGCCCCCCCCCCCTTTTTCTTTCCCCGAAAACCCCCTTTTTTTTAAACCTTTTGTTTAAAGGGGGTTTTCCCCCCCTTGGG
>NC_051417.1:36052972-36053216 GCF_015228065.2 Penaeus monodon | reverse complement strand
TTTTTTCCGGCCCCCCCTTTTTAAAACCTTAACCCCGGGGGGGGAAAAAATTTTCCCTTTCCCCCCCCCAAAAAAACCCCCCCCGCCGAACCCCCGGGGGGGGCCCCCAAAACCGCCGGCCTTCCCCTTTAAACCCCCCCCCCCCCCCGGGGGGCCCCCCCCCCTTTAAAAAACCCCCCCCCCCCTTGGCCCCCAAACCCCCCCCCAAAAACCCAAACTTTTTTTCTCCCAAAAAAACCCCAAA
>NC_051417.1:36052720-36052789 GCF_015228065.2 Penaeus monodon | reverse complement strand
GGGGGGCCCCTTTGGGGGCCCCCCCCAAAATTTTCCCCGGGGGTACCCCCCTTTTCCCCCAAAAACCAA
>NC_051417.1:36052483-36052637 GCF_015228065.2 Penaeus monodon | reverse complement strand
AAAAAAAAATTTTTTTTTTTCCCCCCTTTTTTTCCCCCTTTTCGCCGAAAATTTCCCAAATTTTTTTTTTAAAAAAAAAAAAAATTTTTAAAATTTTTTAAAAAAAAAATTTTTTATTAAAAATTTTTTTCCCCAAAAAATTTTTTCCCCCCCC
>NC_051417.1:36051843-36052249 GCF_015228065.2 Penaeus monodon | reverse complement strand
AAAAAATATATATATAAAATAAAAAATTAAAATAAAAAAAAAAATTTTTTTAAATAATTTTAATTTTATATAAAAATTTTTTTAATAATTTTATATAAAAAATATATATAAAATATATAAATTTTTTTTAAAAAAATATATATTTTTAAAAAAAAATATATAATTTTATATATATATATATTTAAATAACCCCAAAAAAAACCCCCCCCCTTTTTTTTTAAAAAAAATTTTAAAATTTAAAATTTAATAAAAAATTTAAAAAATTTAAAAAAGGGGGTTAAATTTTTTAAAAAAAAAAAAATTTCCCCCCCAAAATTTTTTTCCCCTTTTTTTTTTTTTTAAAAAATTTTTTTTTTAAAAAAAAAAAAAAATTTTTTAAAATTTTAAAAAAAAAAATTTTTTTTTT
>NC_051417.1:36051399-36051710 GCF_015228065.2 Penaeus monodon | reverse complement strand
GGGGCAAAACCCCTTTTAAAAAAAAAGGGGAAAAAAAAAAAAGGGGGGCCAAAACCCCCCCCTTTTTTTTTTTTAAAAAAAAAACCCCCCCTTTTTTTTTTCCCCTTTCCCCCCTTTTTAAAAATTTTTTTTTTTTTCCCCCCCCGGGTTTTTTTTTTTTTTGGGGAAAAAATTTTTTAAAAAATTTTTAAAAAAATAAAAAAATTTTTTTTTGGGAAAAACCCCCCCCCCAAATGGGGGCCCCCAAAAAAAAGAAAAGGGGGGGGGAAAAAAGGGGGGGGAAAAAAAAAGGGGGGGAAAAAAAAAAAAAA
>NC_051417.1:36051060-36051157 GCF_015228065.2 Penaeus monodon | reverse complement strand
AAAAAACCCCCCCAAAAAAAAAAAAACCCCCCCAAAAACCCCCCCAAAAAAACCCCCCAAAAAAACCCCCCCAAAAAAAAAAAAACCCCCACCTTTT
>NC_051417.1:36050735-36050855 GCF_015228065.2 Penaeus monodon | reverse complement strand
AAAAAAAAAAAACCCCCCCCACACAAAAAAACCCCCCCCCCCAAAAAAAAAATTAAAACAAAAACACACACAAACCCCACACAAAAACCCCAAAAAAAACCAAAAAGGGAAAACCCAAAA
>NC_051417.1:36049963-36050051 GCF_015228065.2 Penaeus monodon | reverse complement strand
AAAAACCCCCCCCCCCCCCCGGTTCCCCCCAAAAAAAAAAACCCCCCCAACGGGCCCCCCCCAAAACCCCCCAAAAAAAACCCCTTGG
>NC_051417.1:36049873-36049937 GCF_015228065.2 Penaeus monodon | reverse complement strand
AAAAAAAAACCCCCCCCCCCCCCCGGGGGGGGCCCCCCCCCCCCAAAAAAAAAAAGGGGGGGGG
>NC_051417.1:36049289-36049521 GCF_015228065.2 Penaeus monodon | reverse complement strand
AAAAAGGAAAAAAGGGGGGGAAAATTGGGGGGAAAAAAAGGGGGGGGGGGGGAAAAAAAAAGGGGGGGGGGGTTTTTTTTTAAAAAAGGGGGAAAAAAAAAAAAGAAAATTTTTAAATTTTGGGGGGGTTAAAATTTTTTAAAAAAAAAGGGGAAAAAAAAAAGGGTTTAAAAAAAATTTAAAAAAAATTAATTTTTTTTAAAAAAAAAAATTTTTGTTTTTTAACCCGGGG
>NC_051417.1:36048613-36048887 GCF_015228065.2 Penaeus monodon | reverse complement strand
CCCTTTTTTTTTTAAATTTTTTTTAAAAAAATTTTTTAATAAAAATTTTAAAAAAAAAAAAGGGGGGTTTTTAAAAATTTAAAAATTTTTTTTTTAAAAAAAAAACCCCCCTTTTTTTTTTAAAATTTTTAAAAAAATTTTTTTTAAAAATTTTTTTTTGGGAAAAAAAAAAAAACCCAAAAAAACCTTTTGGGGAAAAAAAAAATTTTTTATAAATAAATTTTTTTTTTAAAAAAAAAAAAAAAATTTTTTTTTTCCCCCAAAGGCAAAACTA
>NC_051417.1:36048225-36048582 GCF_015228065.2 Penaeus monodon | reverse complement strand
CGGATGGAGTTAAACAGATATGAATCAAAAGCAGGAGCCAAAGTGGCGTGATAGAGACAGACATTATATTGTATTGGAACATACGCAAAACTAAAAAGAGAAGTGAAGACTGATTACAATTAAACTTAAAGTGAAAATGAAGTAACATATATAGAACTAAAAAAAAGAGCGAAATGAAACGAAACAGAGAACATGCGTACATGAAACTTCAGAAATGAAAGCAACATAGAACAAGGTTGGAATGGGGAAGCAATATTAGTTGTGCTTGAAGAGCCCGTCTAGTAGGAGAGCATAAAAGAATATATGCATGTGTTACCCACCTGAAGAGCAGGCTAGTTGGGCTCGAAGCTCCATGCA
>NC_051417.1:36047073-36047646 GCF_015228065.2 Penaeus monodon | reverse complement strand
TTTGTATTGATTAATGCTTTCCAATTGTCTTGCTTTCATTTTGCAATCTGCAATAATCTATCGTATTTAAAACTTATTATCACTCTCCACTCTGCCCTTGAACTTCAGAATATTTTAGTTAGTATTTTGTAATTTTTTGTTTTTTTGTTTTGCTTTTATAAAGAGAATATACTTGCTTCCCCCTTACCTAATGCATGCACAATCCCGTTGACACACAGCAAACAAAGAGCCCTAAGAGGAGTTTGAAACACTTTCAATAATCATAGCTGGGCTTTGCTTATAAATCCCCAGATATTTCTTTTTCTGTACTAAGATGATGTCGTTCTCGACTGTGCGAATCAAGCATTCTGAGTGAGGTGTCATGGCCCTATTAGTTACTGTAATATGCTGTAAGTGCATCAAAATAACGGTGAGATTTCGCGGTTATGTCAAGGATGGTACAGTTATAATCACATGAAGATTTCATCACTAATATCACTCCCTGTATAGCTGTTGAGTTATACTGTCGTTAGAGTAAGATATCTCTTTGTAACACACAGGTGTATTATTCAGTAGCTACAGTAAGGTATTTAA
>NC_051417.1:36039684-36040074 GCF_015228065.2 Penaeus monodon | reverse complement strand
CCAGTACAGGAACTACCGCGTTGATGTCTAGAGCACGAGTGATGCCACCGAAGAAATCGGAGAATAAAAGCGGACATAATTCATAGGATTCTAAACTTCAGTGTTACTAGTGTACGCAGTTCTGAGAAAATCCATGAGCATTATTCATGTATCTTCGTTCCAAAATGCAATTTTCTTTTTATTCATAGAAATATATAACGCAATTTATTTCATGTGAAAAATAACAGAATGTTTCTATTATTATTAATATCCTATGTTATTCATAAATTCACAGGTTACTTTGATGCTATTCATTTTCTCGTTCATAATTGTAAAGACAATGAAATATCATATATATGTGAATGCATTTTGAATTAAAACTAAACTGGGTATTTACGAAATATGTACATC
>NC_051417.1:36039074-36039482 GCF_015228065.2 Penaeus monodon | reverse complement strand
CAGAAGACAAATATACATCCAGAAAACATATAGAAGAAAGAAAGAGATAACAAAGATGGCAACCCACGAGAGGAACCAGCCCCCCCCCCCGCCACGTACACACACACAGCACAACCCCAGCGCTTTAACACCCTCCCCCCCTCCCCCCCTTCCCCCGAAGCGCGTACCCTGGAAGTGCCTTTGCCTGAGTCGATCGCCAAAATCCCGGGAACATTATCTAGATTAGTGGCAGCTTCTCGTGCCAGTGCCTCGTTAACCTATGTGCTACTAATTTCACACTAAGAACCCTCTCTAGAACTGCTGGAGAGCTTGGTAATATACTCCCTTACCCCCCCCTCCCCCTAAATCCCCTTTCGTTCTCAGCGTCAGCACAAGACCTGTTGTAGCTTATCAGTGACTTCAGAGCCT
>NC_051417.1:36038708-36038915 GCF_015228065.2 Penaeus monodon | reverse complement strand
CAACGGCATCAGTGAACCTTAATAGTCGCCATTCAACATTCTTCCGCAAAGGAAAATTTCATGCTCATGAAAAAGAGAAATTCATTTTCCTCTCTGACATTTACATGAAATTTTCAGTGAACGTAAAGAAATGAAAAATGAATGTAATTCTTCAGTGTTAATATATCAAAGAAAACGAAATATGGGAAGAAAACAGGTATACAATGC
>NC_051417.1:36036477-36036929 GCF_015228065.2 Penaeus monodon | reverse complement strand
TCCCAACCCTTTGATCTCCTTTATTTACGATCTCGTAATGGAAAAGCAGGGAGACCGGAGGCAAGGGACACGCACGCGCTTCCTCGGCTCCGCTCCGTGGAAATGTCGCGAGGAGAAAGAGCTCGTTCCCGCAGAGTTACGACGAGCGAGCGCAGTCAGTCGGTTCTCGCGGGATCTGCAACAGGCCTCGCGGGGTGCCGTTGCAAAGCGCGAGCGAGGCGGGCGGGCGTCGCTTCTTTTGATGTTGTAAATACTCGCCTGCAATGAATCGATGGTGTCTTCATGAAATATTCAAGTATAGTTGAGCCGGGTGGTCGCTTGCATTACTTTGCCTCCTTAGAGAGGGAGGCGTAATGGCATAAACGATTTCATTGTTTGCATTATAATGATAGATTATTCACACATGCCTCGGCGACATATGTTATGTGTTCCTGTCTTCCATACAAGTAGGC
>NC_051417.1:36034360-36034613 GCF_015228065.2 Penaeus monodon | reverse complement strand
GAAAACCAAACTCGAGACCAGCACGATTAGATTTGGACTATACTGCTTTGTAGATGATGTATATTATTTTATCCTTATGCGAACGGTTCTTCCATTGCATCATCAGTCATATCAACAGCTTCAACTGTAACAAGTACTGATTGAAATCAACTCTACTGCCATTAATGATATTATTCTTGCCATTGCATTACTCTTCCCAGCACCACCTTTGCTACTTTTAATATTTGTGATGCAACGAGCGGAAACAGTAGGG
>NC_051417.1:36033756-36034017 GCF_015228065.2 Penaeus monodon | reverse complement strand
CGAACAAAGCATGTTACACCCAATTAGCGAGAACGGCCTCAGGTGAGATCAGAGCGGTGCGAAGCGGCGCGGGTTCCATCTGCTCCCGGACCGAGAAGCTCCGGCGGGAAGAGCGAGAATGAGGGGATATGCTTAGAATGAAACGCGAACAGAAAACACATTGTCAGACAAAGGCTTCATAGAGCAATTCATTTTCAGATACCCATTAGAGCAGGAACCGACGGCGATATCGCTTTCTCCTTCGACTCAAAAGGGACGTAG
>NC_051417.1:36031806-36031924 GCF_015228065.2 Penaeus monodon | reverse complement strand
CATGTTGTCGCGGTTAGCTCAGTTAAATGTATATCACAGCCTCTTAAGTTGCTCTAACTCTAAGGGCTTACCCGCCAAGTTTAATATGTTTTTCCGAGTTTTCTATCTTTCATATGCG
>NC_051417.1:36031195-36031394 GCF_015228065.2 Penaeus monodon | reverse complement strand
CGCGTGCATGTACTCGTGAACAAGGGTAACAATCAATAATCAACTCGATTTAAAATCACCTTGTTCACCATCAGAAAACACAGTGTTAGGGGCCATTACTGCCGAATCTTACATTATGTGTAGCTCTGAATGCTTCTCTTATACAGCACTTGAATTTATTAAAAATAAACACAAGGAACAAAAGGTAAAATCGGACAAT
>NC_051417.1:36029638-36029857 GCF_015228065.2 Penaeus monodon | reverse complement strand
CATAAGTTACATAACTGGTGTCTGTATGTTCTCACAGGTAAAATACACAGAAGAAAGGGTCACATCAGGTAGCGACAGCATTCATTATTCCATCTAAAAGTTTGAACAACTTTCTGTTGTTGTTGTTTTTATAAGCGGGTCCGTCCTGTTGCCCTTCGACCTTTGTTGTTCCTCTTTAACAGGTGTATTTTTTCTCAACCTTTCAAACACTGTTGTCTT
>NC_051417.1:36026815-36027014 GCF_015228065.2 Penaeus monodon | reverse complement strand
AGTGGAGAGCTCGAACCCACACACACACATGTACTCCATAAATAACTGCAATACCGAGTTTAAGTGGACGAATGCCTGTCATGTAATCGCTTAGAAGACTTGAGCAGTTGTGCGGAAAATGTACCGCCGGTGAGCATCACGAGCCACATTAATAGTTAGGCGAAGATACAGGACGGGAAGGTAAATGAAAGAAAGACAC
>NC_051417.1:36026645-36026713 GCF_015228065.2 Penaeus monodon | reverse complement strand
GGGGGGGGGAGAGAATATTACCATATTTGTTATCAAGACCCTAAACTATCTAGCCTTATCATTATCTT
>NC_051417.1:36025222-36026355 GCF_015228065.2 Penaeus monodon | reverse complement strand
AAACAATAGTTTCCATTATCACATACAACGAGCATTTCTTCCCCTCACATCCTTATTCCCTCACCCTCTCATTACCACCGCTTCCTCCACACCCACCTGGGTCTACTTTTATTCCCCAGATTCCCGTCGCCAGCCGTCCCGAGCGCAGTAACCGAATCAGCTCCTCGCTTCAACGGAGCATCTGTCCCCATTCACATCGAGTGATTCTGTGCACACGAGCCAGGAGCTTATGGCCGGTATCATAAATCAGAGGCACAGTACTCATAAGTCCCCTTCCATAAAGCCCGTGATGGAAGGGACATGGGGGAAAAACAGGAGCGTTTTCTGGTTGTGGAGACAGACAACAAAGGGTCCATCAGGCGGCGTAATGTAATAGAGTTACTTGTAATATTCTGTGACGTTCCTCGTTAAGGGTGTTTGAGTACATGAAAGAGTAGAAAAAAGTAAAAGAGAGAAAAAAAGGAAGAGGGAGAAAAAGGTTATCTCATTCAAGGCTAAAACGAACACAAAGGAGCTAGAACCATAAGGTTTCCATCTAGGGAAAAAATATCCTTCTTTAACCTCAAGGCAAGGGGGATGTCCCTCTAAGGAGAATGCGGTCGAAAAGGAGAGGAGGAAGATGGTGATGATTCCTGCCAAAGGAGAAGAAGGCAAATGAATCTGCGGAGGAAGGAAGGTCGGAGAATAAATGACTCTCTAAAGGAAAGGGGAAGAGAACGAGGGAGAGATTTGTGGTGTGTGGGTAAACCACGAGAGGAAGACGAAGAAGAGTAAGAAGTAAATACTCACACTGCGAAAAAATGAGGGAAAACGAGAACCTTTTCTAGAAAAAAAAAATGGACGGAACTAAAAATATATTCCACTAAGAGAAAACAACACGGAAAGCACTTACAATCGCAACTATCTGTGAGAAGGTAATCAATGGCTTTTATGTCTCTGGGAAAAGCCTCTCTTCTTCACTCAGGCTCCATTTCCCTCTTTCTTATACAGCCTCCATTGCTCTGTCTATTTATCTCCAATATATCTTCAGCGAAAAGGAAAGAAAAAAACGAAACAGAAATAATCCTGCTCGCCCCTTATGTGTCACTGTCACTGTTTTTTACTGAAACCCGATTTACTACGATATCAACCTC
>NC_051417.1:36024102-36024492 GCF_015228065.2 Penaeus monodon | reverse complement strand
TTTGGGCTTAGATAAAGAATGCAGACAGATAAAAGGAAGGGCAAAGAGATTAGGGGGGAAAAAGATAGAGGAAGTGACGAAGACTCCAAAAATATACATAAACAGACAATTCAACATATGAAGAGAGGGAAAAAAATGGAAACAGAAATGAGGGAGTAGAGACAAAACAAAAGGGAAAGACACAGGAAAAAAAGAGGAACACAATAACAAAATATAAAGACAAAAAATAACAAAGAAAGAAGCACAAAATATAACATTGGAGAATACATTTTTCGAGAACTTACAATGCAGGCACGAAAGCGCAAGGAGTTAAGGGCAACAGTTTGCATAATAGACGTGTTGCACATGGTTGAAAGCATCGGCGTGTATCATCAGTGAACTGGCGAAGGG
>NC_051417.1:36023377-36023577 GCF_015228065.2 Penaeus monodon | reverse complement strand
TACAAAAAAAAAAAAAAATGCGTTGCTATAAGAGGAATTAAACTGATGACCTACTATCGGGACTGCGGCGGAGAGCGGGCTTCAGTTGGGTCAATATCTTTCTGTGATGGTTATATATTTCTGCGAATCTCCAATTTCTAGAAGTTATGAGTGACACAAAAGGGAATCGTAGCGTGTATGGTTATGGTGAAGATTAGGAA
>NC_051417.1:36019877-36020105 GCF_015228065.2 Penaeus monodon | reverse complement strand
TGATCTTTCATCTGCTCCCGTTTAGAGGATCATCATTTTCCAATTTATTCTCTTCTTAGCCACTTCCTCTGCCACATTGACCTCTCTCGTGTCCTCTCCAGCTTCATCTATGAACCTTCTTTTTAGTCTTTCACTTTCTCTATTGCCTTTTAATTCCATCCTCGCTGTTCTTCTACCGATGTACTGCACATTACTCCGCAGAAAATGGCCGAACTACCTTTCCTCTCT
>NC_051417.1:36018070-36018633 GCF_015228065.2 Penaeus monodon | reverse complement strand
TTTGTTGTTGTTATCATTACTATAATCATGAAGATAATCATACCAAAGCAACAAGAAATATATCATAAATCCCATGCAGATATAGCATCAACAATCATCTTAGTGTCTTCTGATATTGCTTCTACTGCTATCATCATTTTCGCCATAATTGCCATTATCTCTATAGTGTGGCTATTATTTCCGGTTTTAGTATTAGTAAATAGTAGGAGTAGCAATACTTACTGCATCGTTTATTACTGCTGTTGCTACCGCGAAAAAAGACCGTTGTTGCCCCTTCGAGGGACTTCGTAGCGTAAAACCATATTAGCCTTACAATTTTACTGCCACTCTTCCCCTGTAAGAATATCATCGCTACGTGCTTCGGACTCCACATCTCCCCCTTGTGAGTTATGCGTCGCTGTTCAACAGGAAGCTACTTACGTATTTCTGTTCATCACTGTAAGCTCCACTTCAGCAACCTTCCCCCTTGATTTATGTGCTGCTGTTGAACAACCCCATTCCTTTACGTACTTCGGCTGACAAAGATAGATATGCCGAGGGCGTTCCTTCTTCAGATGCTTCTC
>NC_051417.1:36017828-36018029 GCF_015228065.2 Penaeus monodon | reverse complement strand
CGACGCCTCTCTGGGTCCTTCTTCACCGCCTACTGTGAGTCCTTCGGGGTGAAGTTGGAGAGACACTTGTGGCGGAGGAGTCGGGGCCTCTTCCCGTTACTCGCCTGCGACCTACAGTTAACTTCCATCAGGAGAGAGTGAGAGACGGAGAAAAGATAAATGGATAGAGAGACAAATAATTAGATATATGCACATAGCTGA
>NC_051417.1:36017618-36017713 GCF_015228065.2 Penaeus monodon | reverse complement strand
CGATAGACTGAAAACTTATTTGAAAATTAAAGAAAAAGAAAGATAGATTGTGACAGCGAAAAGGAGAAACGATATGAATACTGAAATAGTCATTC
>NC_051417.1:36017212-36017481 GCF_015228065.2 Penaeus monodon | reverse complement strand
GGAAACAAACAGAGAGACAAAGACCGAAAAGTCGACAGAGACAGACAGATATACAGAAAAACACAAACCAGCCGTAGTTATCAAGAAACCCATATAGCGGGTGTCATAACCTCAGAAACATCAATAGAAGGAAAGTTCTTAGGAAGTCTTCCGTCCACGAAACATTACATACGCGATAAAGAAGAATTTATTGACGTAATAAAATCTGGAGTTACGTCAAAGTTATCTCGCTCTCAATAGAACAGAGCTTGCTCGCGCGTGTGCACGTA
>NC_051417.1:36016896-36017025 GCF_015228065.2 Penaeus monodon | reverse complement strand
GCCTTCCTCAACCATCGCCACCTTCGCCTCTTTTCTCACACAATAAAAAATCATGATAGCATAAATAGGCCTGATTAGATTTATGAGTTTGAAGGACACTCACACTCCTGTCAACAAAAAATGCCTCGC
>NC_051417.1:36014896-36015021 GCF_015228065.2 Penaeus monodon | reverse complement strand
CTACAAACTTAAGTTTACTACTTTCTACATTTTTTCAAACATTTTACCTATATGTAAGCTTGAATTCATATTCCGTCTGACTGCGAACTCCAAGTCTCTTCATTGTGCTGTGAGAAGAGCATTTC
>NC_051417.1:36014770-36014836 GCF_015228065.2 Penaeus monodon | reverse complement strand
AAGTGACAGCATGAAGTATGACACACACACACAAGGTGTATCATATGACGAATTTATGGGAATCCT
>NC_051417.1:36014329-36014679 GCF_015228065.2 Penaeus monodon | reverse complement strand
AAATTTTCCTATTTTGAAGCAAGTGCACTGCATTTAAGCAATTATACCGTCAGTCGATGCATATTCATTATTTACACAACTATCCGAGGTGGCAGGTCAAGAGTGCAGGTTGGAGTGGGGGCGGAAAGGAAGAGAGAGAAGAAAGAGAAGAGAGGGAACAAGGAGGCTTACAAAGGGAAGGGAGATAGGGAAGGAGAGACTGAGAGGACTTACAGAGAAGATAATAGGTAAGGGGAAAGGAGGATGAAGGGAGAGAGGCTAGAGAGAAAAAACAAAGAGATGGCAAAGGGAGGGAAGTTAATTTTAGAAAGACTTTGGAGTCAGAAGGGGTGGTAGGAAAGGGGAAACTT
>NC_051417.1:36014186-36014291 GCF_015228065.2 Penaeus monodon | reverse complement strand
GTGGAGCGGTAGAAGGAGGAGGGTGAAAGAGCGACAGGGAGGAGCGACTCCCTGTCGCTCTTTCACCCTCCTCCTTCTACCGCTCCACTCCGTTCTCCCTTTTCC
>NC_051417.1:36013305-36013477 GCF_015228065.2 Penaeus monodon | reverse complement strand
ACGCACGTCGCTCTATTATATAGAAAGCTATATATGTACGCTCTGGTTTTCTTATATATTACCAAATTTCACGGCTGCCGTAATGTATTCTCATGGAGCGTTTCACGATATTTACGAGAAATCAATAAGCATGAAAAGTTTTGTGACTCATTTAATTCCGAGGAGATATCTT
>NC_051417.1:36012806-36013178 GCF_015228065.2 Penaeus monodon | reverse complement strand
GAAAGGGGGGAGGGGAGTTCAGAGGGGAGGGAAAATGAAACCCACTTACACCATTAGATGAGATATATAGAATCAATATTTCAGACTTGATTTCGTACACGCCATCCATTTTCGTAATTGTGAGAGAAATCCATCTATAAAATAAATAAATAAATAACTCGGAAAAATCGAGTTCTGTCAAAAAGAAAAATAATATATATAACCAATCAAGATCGAGAAGCTTTTGATAGAAATAAGTTACTTGTCTTGGCGTCCTATCGATACATCGTCCGGTTCTTCCATTTTGATGAACGCGTCGAGGTTGGAATCGAACTGGAACAAAGGAGCTCTCTGGCGTCGCCTCTGCTCACTTGTCTTTGATCAACGCTCGGA
>NC_051417.1:36012270-36012505 GCF_015228065.2 Penaeus monodon | reverse complement strand
ACACAAAGGCCCTAAGGAGCAACCTCAGTAAACGGGAAAAGTTCCGACTTCCAGAAAGAGAGAGGAGAATGAGATTGTTCAAAGGGAGGGAAACGGCCATTCATCGAAATCTGGCTCACACGACCCTTGTACCGGCGCGCGTTGGAAATCCTCGGGATATCGAGAGCAACGACTTAAGTAAGAGAAGTTGGAGAGGAATGGAGCGGAAGTAATTTATTATTTATTTGTATAGCAA
>NC_051417.1:36010883-36012214 GCF_015228065.2 Penaeus monodon | reverse complement strand
CATTTGCGTAAGACGTGATAATTCCTCGATTAGCACTGATAAAAGATAAGGCAAAATGCGGCCGTGGAAAGCTCCGACCGGGCTTCCTTCTCAAGCAGAGGCAGATACTCCCAAAGAAAGGAGATGAATATTTGCGACAGAGATGAGGAGACGCCAGAGCAAAGAGGTCATCTCGTCAGCAGATCCTTTAAGGATTCCTGATGGAATGGCTTTGGCTCCATCTCCCTCGCCCTTCGTCAGGAGAACAGCGCCCTTTGGACTCTGGCCGGAGTATTGGCTGGGGGAGAGTCGAACTGATCGGTGGAGAGAATTAGAGTCAGTCAAAGGAGAGTTAGATGAAGGCTGAGGGCCAAATAGGGTGACCTTTTCAGAGGGAAAAATAGCTTTAGAGTCTGGGGTCCAGAAAATGGGAAGTCAAAAGTTGTAGAAGTTGTGGAGGACATTTCCCCACACATAGACTTACACAAAAACAAAAAAATCTAATTGTAACATGGATAAGTTATCCCATTCTCAACAATCGATTTGGAATCTCTTTGGAAAAAACTAGTATTAACTCCAGCAAAATTCAAGGCAGAATGTTGATTTGTTATTCTAACTTGCTTTTCTGAAATAAGATTTTTGTCCGTTTTCATGGAGATGTACAAGAATAAGAATATTTTGTCAGGATAGGTTAGAAGGGATAAGAAATGCAGTATGGAAATTGCTTTAGTCTGTATCTGTCTGCTGGCACTGCCTCGTGTTAATAACCTTTGCTTCCCATGCGTGGGGACTAAACGATTTTGCTTTCATGCACTTTTCTTTCGCTGAGCTTTACGACCATGAATTTTACAGTTATTACATTTCTGATGTATGTGATAATATTTTGGAACAGTTACCTAGAACAGATCAATGAAATAAAATCAGCAAAAGAGAAATATAGTGTAAAATACATTAGATACATAGCAAAAAAAATGAAACCAAAAATAAGCAAAAGGGGAAACAACAACAACATTAAAATCAAATTTCCCATGCCGCGATTAGCACGCCTCCCCCTCCCCGCCGAGTCCCAGCCCCTTAGCGTGCACTACAGTGATGAACCTCTCACCTCGTAATGACGATAAACTAACGTCGGAATCCAGCCACTGCGAAGGTAGAAGTGATATAAGACGCATTTCAACAATAGGACTCTATTAGACACGCTTGACCTGACGTGTTGTTTATGAAGCCCCGACTAACCATTTCCCCAGACTAACCCATTTCCATTTCAGCGCACTGAACTATGCGCGTTAGTTGAGGCTAGAGGAAGGGTAGAGCTAGACTCGTTTCAAGCAAAGAAATGGGGATGGAGGTAG
>NC_051417.1:36010342-36010752 GCF_015228065.2 Penaeus monodon | reverse complement strand
CGTGCTTATGAGTCTCAGTGTGTGTTTCTCCGGATACAGAGATGTGCCTAATGAGTTTCGCTGTGAGTGCAGGCCTCTAATTTCCAGACTAAGTGGGCACATTTCCTTCCTTATTTGCCGGTTAAGGTGGGAACTTTGGCGACAGAAAAAGCATTTCAAGAGAAAGGTACCCCCCCCCATCCCACCCACCCTCTCTTTTCAGTGTACGGTGTCTTCCTGTATACGTTTGTTTTTTATTTATCCTTTGCACCAGCTATTTGCATTTTCCTTTTAATAGGGTCATCTTATTTGTTTGTTGGATTACTTTGAATGTCACCGAGGTTTTCTGACGAATTTTATGCGGGGGGGGGGAGTTGCCTATGAAATCGGGACCAATTTATGGTTTACTATGGTGACAGTCCGGTCCTCAG
>NC_051417.1:36009608-36009981 GCF_015228065.2 Penaeus monodon | reverse complement strand
TTACACCTGGAGTCTCTTTGGGCGCTCCTGGAGGCTTCAACTCTCCGAATGCTTTCAAATTTCCATTTTTATTTTAAAATTCGCATTTTTCCTCCTGTTATCATCAGCTGTCGGTTCGCTGCACTTCCGGGCATCAGATATGAGCATGTCAAATATGTTTTTTCTCATGAATATATCTTTTCCTAATTTCAAAGTGAACACGATTAGATTGGATAAAGTTAATTCAACTAAATGGCATATAGTTTGAAAGGCTATTCTTGGCTTCGTCAGAATTCATTAATTAATTTTCGCATCAATCATACCCCTGTCGTCAAGGGCTTTGAACGCACACACACTAATTCAAACAGACAAATTCATACAGTCGCAGTGATGA
>NC_051417.1:36009048-36009539 GCF_015228065.2 Penaeus monodon | reverse complement strand
ATGTAGAAATTGTATGTATGTTTTTGTGTTTACGTACGCCAATATACCAATGCACACATGCGCTCGCCCCGGTTTACAAACAAGCATCACAATTACAGAAAGAGAGGATATACACGCAGAGTCCAATTGCATTTGAGGACACATTGCCTAGGGATCGAATATGACCGCTCTGTCGACAAACAAGAAACAAACAAATTGCCAAGGGACGTCCGGTTGGCCGACAAACAAAAGCAAACAAACATATATCTTACACGTTAGAACGGCCAAATAACCACTTTAAATGCAAAGGCTCGCTGAGATTTCGAAGAAAAGTGGAAAAAATGTCAAATTGTATCAACATTTAGTGTTTTCATGATCGGGGAAAAAAAGATTTTCACAATGGAAGGCGAAAAGCGACTTCTCTATCCGGTCCGTTTTACTGTTATGGATTTTATTTCTGTTTTTATGTTTCTCTTTAAAGGCTTTTCCTAATTTTCTCATAGTTATCAATG
>NC_051417.1:36008158-36008442 GCF_015228065.2 Penaeus monodon | reverse complement strand
ACCCACACGTTTTCTAAAATATAGTTCATCACTAGGGAAAATTCGCTTGAAGTCTATCTGTAAATATCCTGCACCAATATTTATCAATATTATTGTGAATAAAGCGTAAAAGGAATACATTTCCTCTGCTGCACTTTATGAATATTTGAGAAAAAATGTTCTGAAAAATATGACGATTTCTTATGGAGCGGAATTTCCTTTAATTACGCTTCGAAGCTATATATTGATATGTTTTGGTTTTCTATAAACCTTTTTTGTTAACTTACGTCCCTAGAGAGCAACAG
>NC_051417.1:36007661-36007997 GCF_015228065.2 Penaeus monodon | reverse complement strand
AAGTTAACTGCACGAAAAGTGAACTTACATTATAAGTATAACCCCACCCCCTGAAAAAGGAACAGTAAACATTCTTATTTTCTAACTGCTATTCAGAATACTTGCTTTCCCAACAATCCTCCAACACACATACACACACAAATAAAATGTATATAAAAACAAATAGATTCAAATGGTACAGAAATACATAAAAGCCATTGCAGTCACAAGGATTTCAGAATTCAGTCCATATTTCCCAACGCTCTAGACTTCTCTCAACCCTCTCGTGTCCGCCCTTACGTGTATAATCTGCCCTGCGCGACCTCACACCGAGTGGGCGTGAAACACCTATGGGGC
>NC_051417.1:36007545-36007628 GCF_015228065.2 Penaeus monodon | reverse complement strand
GCGGTTATTCATTACCATCGTATGCGTTGCTATAACTGATCTTGTTGTAGTTGCATTTCCTTTTTTGTTGAAAAATGGTAATT
>NC_051417.1:36006811-36007295 GCF_015228065.2 Penaeus monodon | reverse complement strand
GTTTTTATAAATCATTTATTTGCCATCACTATTGCTACAATTGAAGCTAAATATGTGATAAACAGTAACGAGTTACAAATGAAACTGTTAATAGCGTAACATTACTGGCTCCCCGAGTCTCTCCACAGCACTTCAATACCCACGCTTTATGGCATAATTCTGATGCTGTTGCAAGGTTCGCTGTACTGAAAGTGTTTTGAGCTTTTATCAATTCAATTTTTTGCAGGTATGTTTGCCATCTGTTTTATTCTTTTTTTTTAATACTTTATTTCATGCTTATTTAGATGAAAATGTAAGTTACAGCATTTTTTTTATAAATTCTGTGACTGGAAAAGTCCCTATTTTTTAAGGTTTGAGTACAGTGAATGTTCTTTTCGTTTTGGGCACATATGCTGGCATATAGATTGACATATAGCATTACATCACGCTATGTTATGTCACCACCAGGTAATGTATAAACACAGACACTCACGCGAAGATATTG
>NC_051417.1:36004855-36005459 GCF_015228065.2 Penaeus monodon | reverse complement strand
GCATCGCAAGCAGAATGCAGAGAACGTTGCGTGGTGAGATTCTCCCCCAGGAAATGACTGCAGATAAAACCCATATAAATTTTTCCTCGAGTTCCTTTAAACGCTTCCAAACGCATCTTCCTTTACATTTCTCTCTATCTCCTCCCCTCCCCCCGTCCATGCATTCCTTTCTTCACTATCTTCCTTCCTCTCTTTCTCTCTTACACTCACACACACTGCATTCAATATCCAAAAATAGCCCTTTATCGCACTTCATTTTTCCTCCATTTTTTTCCCCTCCGGTTTTTACCATCCCTTTCTCATTAGGAAATCCCTTGATGGACTATAACTCAGCCTCTCCTTCGGCCTCTCGAGAAATGCATTAAAGATACGAGGATACGCCTCCTGCCTTGCCTGTGTTAGGATATATATATATATATTGTCCTACTAGAGGCTCTTTAAAATATTTGGTTACTCTACAGGAATCTGGTCTGAAGATGAGTATTTATGTAGCGCTTCTGTATCCTTTTAGAGCAAATAAAATGTTTTAATCTGAAATCTCAATGCGCCTCCGCCCCGCTCCAGTTGCCAAGCAGGGAATAAGGCGATACCATGGCCTTCCTTT
>NC_051417.1:36003570-36004196 GCF_015228065.2 Penaeus monodon | reverse complement strand
CTCTTTCCCTGTGCCTGTTTCTCTCCCTTTCTCCTTATCCTTCATTTGCTGCATATTTTATCTCGTACTCCACTCTTGCATAAAATCAAAGTTCTTGAGAAGCTAACGATCCTCTCCGCATCATAAAGCAGCCATAACATTAACTCAAAGCCTGGACAGCATTACTTCAAACCATCATCAGGTCGAGAAATGCCCATGCCACCGCTCTGTCACTCCAGCCCACCCTCCCGCCCATCCTTTGGCCCTCCGCCCACCCTCCCGCCCATCCTTTGGCCCTCCGCCCACCCTCCCGCCCATCCTTTGGCCCTCCGCCCACCCTCCCGCCCATCCCTTTGGCCCTCCGCCCACCCTCCCGCCCGTCCCTTTGGCCCTCCGTCCCTCCACCTCCGCCCCCGCCAGCGACATCCGGCAGCCGGCCATTCCGCGCGCCCGTCGCCTGCTCCCGACGGCGAGGGCGGCATAATCCTAAACTTTCGTCCCAAACCTCTCCTTCTTTGCGTCCTATTGAGGAAATTGCGCCGCGAGCCTCGTTGGCGGTATGTATGTGAGGGCTTTTATGGCCGAGGTATTTCGCCTCATTATGGCCAGCGAGTGATAAGCGATCGCGGCCGCGCCTGCCGCATCTT
>NC_051417.1:36000603-36002026 GCF_015228065.2 Penaeus monodon | reverse complement strand
CTTCACTGTTAATGTTTCATAATTTGATAAATTTAGGAACAAGAGTAACTGATACCATAATAAAAAATGGAAAATCATAGTTCAATACAAATACAGCCAAACTCTTCTGGCCTTACATAATTAGCCAGACAGATGATTCCAGCAAAAAGAAGTTAACTAAAGCCAAGCTAATAAGACAATGATTAAAGAGAAGGTCTGATGAATGCCGCAAGACACTGTACTCCTGTCCAAACTAGACTTCCTCCCTGGCAAGATAAATCCAGTACAAACACCTTTCACCAACAAAAAAGTTGTTGCACAATCTCATGTCTGACCAAGAGCTGTAGCAGTGCCCTGAAATTACCTATTCAAAAAAAGATATGATGATTATGAAAATAGTGAACAACATACAGCCGCACACTTTATGAGTGCTAGAATAATTTTTTTTCTCTCTTTTTTCTTTAATTATTCATAACCTTTCATACCAGTCACTCTATAGCGTAAACAATTATTACGCAAAGAGAAGGACATAACATGCAACAGTAACAAAAACAGCACTAAAAAGTATTTAATTAATTGACATGGTGCTTTAACGTCTTGACCTAATGGAAATCTCAATAAAATCCATTAAAATACTTTCAAATTCTGTGCATAGTATATAAACCTGCAGTCTAATGCATGTATATTGGACATTATCCATTCTCCCATGACAGAATACAATTACATGTGAAACCCCCCCAAACACAAATCATAACGGATTAAAATAGATCCCGTATAAAAAGGTATTATATCTGTCAGATTCATTTGTAAATGTGGAACTTCATTTCCTTATTACCTGTTGTTGAATGGATCTCAACGCCTCTTCTGTGCGAGAGCTACGTTCGTCCGAGAAATCCGTAGGAGAGAGTGGTGGCAGCGGTCGGTTATCTATGGATGTTGGGAGAACCATACAAAACACAGGGGAATAACCTTCGCATCTCTGCAGCATCTGGATCTTATTGGCATCATTCTGTTGCAAAATCAAGCAAAATGAATAAAGCAGAAAAATCTACTGGCTACCTAAATGCTACATCGACCTTCTTGTGACCAGACTATGTTATGTGTACACGTAAAAAGATAGACTGTATTCCAAGGTGCCCTTTTCCTGTGCTCAGCAAATAACTCACAGTCATAAAGGTGCTAACAGCCAGGGAGCCATTGGTGTTGTGGTAAGCATGGGTAAGGAGGTGGCAGTTAAGGCACTCGTTTACCGTCCAACCACCGACACGAGTGCTGCGGATAAGGAACTTCTGGCCCTGTGAAATTCCGCCGAGGTTCAAGTTGGCCAAGCACGCTCCCTGAAATGAAATTTGCAATAACAGCTACAAAAATCCCTCATGCTGAACATCACTTCCTACAGAATGATCTATAAATAAACAATCAACCAACACATAGATATCTCCTG
>NC_051417.1:36000495-36000577 GCF_015228065.2 Penaeus monodon | reverse complement strand
TCTACCAACATTAACTTGATAATAATCCTCATTCATTCATCACTGCTATTATTGACTGAAAAAGCCAACACTATTTATGGTG
>NC_051417.1:36000366-36000445 GCF_015228065.2 Penaeus monodon | reverse complement strand
GGTTTATATTCCCAGAAATTATAGAATTATCTAATGAATATTATGATTGACTGTGACATCTGTTGTAGATTTTTTTTTT
>NC_051417.1:35999063-35999224 GCF_015228065.2 Penaeus monodon | reverse complement strand
ACTGTGTAGAGCTGGAAGTACTGCAAATACTCTTAGACTTTGTAATTATTTTTAATACCAAAAAGTACCCAATGCCACAAGCAACAGGAAAATCATTACAAAACTACGAGGAGTGCCTGTAGCTGTCCTTGCCACAAAATCCGACCCAAAAACAGAAAAAG
>NC_051417.1:35998376-35999038 GCF_015228065.2 Penaeus monodon | reverse complement strand
GCAACCAGCTTAAGGTACCACAGCACCACAGGTACTTTTGGGGCAACATTCTCAGCGGGCACACGAATCGGTACTTTTCCTTATATGAATTTGCACATTGGAGAAGGTTCAAAATCTTAACCCCACTGATTGCAAATGATACAGCATTATGTTATGGCTGCACTGGAACTGATATGCAAATGGCTCGGTCATCAGGAGCATCTCTTTTTCTGACCGAAACTGTAGCGGTATCAATTATTTGGCATCATGAGCAGATATAGGCACCTAA
Source organism: Penaeus monodon (assembly GCF_015228065.2). NCBI lineage: Eukaryota > Metazoa > Arthropoda > Malacostraca > Decapoda > Penaeidae > Penaeus > Penaeus monodon. Next base: position 35,998,770 of record NC_051417.1, on the reverse strand, counting down.
TTATAAAGGAAAGCCTTCATTTCTTTCATAACATTTTCTTATAAACCCCCAGCTACAAATGAAAAGTTGCCCAAATACTGAACAAGTGTGAAGCAGATGGGGAAGCTGTCGATATGCATTAACAATTAATGGTCAAGTTGTTTTATTCCCGAAGTTTAAAGCAGTGGCATCCCTCCCCCACAAGTGAGGCTAGAGGCACCATCAGTAGTTATGGGGGAGTCTTCTTTGCATCTGCAGTGACTGGTACTTTTCAGCACATCAGTTCATAAATTTTCAGTCTCATACAACCAAGGCTATAAAAATCTTCACTTACAAACAATATATGTAACAATAATAAAAAAAAAAATTGTTTGCCACAGCCTATACATATACATATGCATATACATTCATTCAT
>NC_051417.1:35996413-35997575 GCF_015228065.2 Penaeus monodon | reverse complement strand
AATTACCAAAAGTGTACAAGTCTGCATAGCCAACTCCACATAGCAATATGTAAAGCAACGAGAGCATCTAGCAAAATGATAATAAAGAGATTTTTTTGTTGTTGTTTCTAAACATTTTATGTGTAATAATAAATAAATCACAAATGTCAGTACTGCTTACATATGTGCACAGTAAAATAATTATGCCAAAAAATCAGCAACAAAGAAAAAAGAAAAAAAATATTTCCAACAAAATCTACAGATCTGGGGACAGAAAAAAATTGCTTCATATATAAGATAATCAACAAAAAATAAGAAAATACCAGTTAGCAAACTCAATTCCTTCTCTGCCAAGACAGAAATTTCTCTGTAAATATCATCATGTTTAATGACTGATAATGTTTTCTGACAGAATGCTATATTGCAAGTGATTGTTATCTTACAGATTAAGTATCTGAAGTTCACCTTTCCTCCATCAAGCTTATGATTTTATGTAATGCCATATCTAATGCACACTTTATTCTGCACTTATAAACACAGTACCACTAAGCAGTCCTTGCCAGGGGAGTAAAGAAATATATAATAGCAATGTGCACAAGTATACAGTTCCAGACATGCATTTGTTACCAAATTTAAGAGCTTTCTAGAAGAGAGTCATGCAGATTTTGATGAGGTGTGGGAGGAGTTAGAGCCAGTGTGGGTTGATCTGTAAGAAAGATGCCAGTCATTAAACATTTCTCATTGGAAGATAAGATGTCAATAGGAGTGTTCTTAGGAAGATACTCATTGTATGAACCTCACTGAAGGAAGACCAGGACATGTTGGAAAGGCTGAATTTCAATCAGGATGTGCAAATTCTAAAGACTTTTTCTCACCCTTACTGCAGCAGCAAGTACAAGTGTCAAAATCTGACTACCACTCTGGATAGGGTCTAAATATATACTCTCCAATAAATACAGTATGCCACTTGGCATATGAGAATCACAAAAAGGATATTTATAGATGTTAACAAAGTTTATCAAGATTCAGTCCCAATCTTAAACTTTATGGGTAAGTTCAGATCAAAGTATAGCTTCATGACTATTTCCTAAATACAAGGTTTTCACACAAACATAATGAGACCTTGAAACAGGAAACAGGAAGTCTAATCAGGACACAGATCTGTGAGCCTTAAAAGCTGAAG
>NC_051417.1:35994754-35995637 GCF_015228065.2 Penaeus monodon | reverse complement strand
TATGGCATTAGCATAACTACATCTATACCTATTCACAAAAAACATTGATAGTATATCTACATTACCATTCTTAGTGCACCTGATTTTTGGTGGACCTGTTTTAAAATATATATCAAAACAAACTGTTGTTGGTAACACTTTATACTTTGGGTGTTGGGTAGCCACTTCTCAATCAGTGTGCTTTATCCCTAACCCACTCACAACAGATGACATCCTAACCCAGCATATTTGCTAGGGATACGTCTTATCACATTATGCATAATTAAGCCTGCACCATATTGTGCATGCTAACAATTGTTCATTTGTTTGGCTCTGAGGAGAAACAGTTTCTCAAAAAAGAGTTTTAAAGCCTCAATTTAGCCTCATTTCCTAAGCAATCACTTATGCAATAAATAAGAGCACAAAGAGACAAACATATTTTTCCTACATTTTTTACTTTGTCATTAAAGCAGCTGATTGCATGAGACTCCCAACGTGTGGCTTAACATGAAGCCAGGAAATCCTGTAGTGAGTGGATTAAACTAAGGTGTGCCTTATCAAGATATTTATTCATAGGCCTGTACAGTACCTCTTATCAAACAAATCTATATTAAAAAAAGGCATGCACTTGCAATATTTTGGTCTATGCCTCTCTGGGACTGCACTATGCCCTACTATGCCACCAATCCCTTACATACTGATACCCTGTTTCATTTCAGAATGTTCCCATGACTAAATGTCTGTTTTATATGCTTACTTATTTTTCCCAGAGGTTCTACCATGGTTATTTTTGGACATTGATACTTTTCCTTTCTTTACAAGAGGAGCTGATAATATGGCATACAACATTCAGAAGAACTGTTCTTTTAATGAAAGCATAGTTTTCACTTCTTTATCCACACTT
>NC_051417.1:35992642-35994654 GCF_015228065.2 Penaeus monodon | reverse complement strand
ATATTAAATAACCATTTTAAAATTAAAGCGGGTTTTAATTAAAAATTTTAATTCAAAACGAACAAAAATTATCATTTAAAAAAAATTAAAAAAGATTTGACAAATTGGCAAACAAAAGTCTTCTGCTAAAAACAAAAAACAAAGAGGTAGTCTTACAATGGAGAGATAATGAAAATGTGAACATTAATAATTTAAATTGATTAAGCATTATTAATGATTCCTGGTTGGGCTACCCATTACATTCTTTTCCTATAAAAATGTGTGAGAATGGTTAAAATCCAGTTTTCAGTTAAGTAAAGGTTTGTAAATCATGAGTTTTTTTTTGACTCACAGTGACCTTGTGAGTGCATTAAATACTTTTTAGGTAATCTTTCAAATTAGAACATTAAGCAATGCTCCCATGTTTCCCACTCCAACAAAGACAACAAATCTCTAATGTATATTAAAGTACCAGGGAGGTTTATTGGTCTGTGCCAAAGTCTAAAGCATGTAGGCCATCAAATCATTCAGTGTGAAGATGAATAGAATTTGATAAGCAATATTGGGTTTACTTTTACTTCCTGCAAACTATTAAGTTTGTTTATAATAATTGTGATATTGTATTCCATTTCCACCAAAACCATAACCTAGTTTTAGAACTTCTCCACATGGCCCTCATACTTACGATCTTTATCACAGCAAATTTTTAATCCCACCTTTTATGCAAGCCAGAAATAAATATCTTACAGATCAATACAAAAGTGGAAAGACATTCCCTATTACAGTATATGCCTTTTATTGCTTAATCTTCTGCTTTATATAACTAATTCTATATCATCTATTCATACTCAGTTAAATACTGAATAAAAACACCTCAAAACACCAGGCTGTGAGGATATATTTTCCCTGTATGTCATAGGAATTAAATTCTATTAGTGCAGTCTTTACTTTATGTGATACTTGTCTATCTTCCAAGAAGTTCATCCATCTCTATATTGTCATTCTGAATTACTACTTTTTGTAGCTACCATGAAATCAAATATCTACATGTAAGTCTGCTAATCAATACCAAAATATATAGTGTTTCAGTTTGTGACTGGGCACCAAATTGCTCTGCATTCCTTTATCTACAATGAAACACAAGGTGCCTAAAGCACCGCACTGGTCCAACAATGGCCCAAGGAAGCAAGCAGCCATTAGTAAGTTCATGTAGTATTAGCTTAGTGGTTTCTGTCATTGTCATCCACTGCAATATCATGGCCTTTTCTTACAGAAGCCTACTGTGAAAGGATTTAGTTCAGCATCCTGATGTATGTCATACAACTCTCCTAGTGCCCTTGACAAACTCAGTTTAAATCACCATCCATCTTCCCTTTCTTGTACCTGTCATCAGAACGAAACCTCAGCCATTTTGTAAATTATAATAACACATCCAGATCACATGTTAAATATGCAGGTCAAGTCTTCATTAATCTAAATCAAATTTGCACAATTCCTTTACTATGTTCCAAATAACCAATAATCTACTTCATTATCTTATTACTCATCATCCCAATTAAACTTTAACAATCAAAATACATACTGATTCTAAATGTAATTTACATATCACAACCATCAAACATAAATTATCTTGAAAAAATAAAAATCAAGTCTTATTCATTAAGAAACTTCATTCATATTTTAAAAACATATATAACAAAAAGTAACCAGTATAATTCAAGAAACCTTCATGAAAAGATACCTAAAATAAGCTATATCATAAAACACTTAAAGGGGAAAAAAACATCCAACCACAAAATCTCTCGACCATTAAGAAAAAGTGACATGGCTTCTCCAACAACAGTAGAAAGAATTTTGAAACCAGTTTTTTTATTCTGTTTCACACAGCCATCCAACCCAGCAGATTCATGTGTGACATGAATCTGATGTTCTTTTCCATCCCAAAAGGCCATTTCATGATATAAGTGAGAGCACTGGTAACTCTGATCATAAGTCTATATTACTCCAGCCAACAACCTTGTGGGCACTCCATG
>NC_051417.1:35991738-35991894 GCF_015228065.2 Penaeus monodon | reverse complement strand
GTTTACCTGAACAGAGTAATATGCAAAAGCTAATATATTATATTGAATACAAGAAATAAAAAATAAAAAAAATACAAGATATACACAACTTTTTAAAAACCTAAGAAATACAAGACACACAAAATACACATACAAAAAAAAAAAATCCTACATTAC
>NC_051417.1:35991148-35991642 GCF_015228065.2 Penaeus monodon | reverse complement strand
GGCAATGGGCAAAACACGACGTCAAGATGACCTTCTAAACCCTACAAAGCTCCCCTCGCCCTTATTTACACCTGAAGCGAAATGCAACACGACTACAAACGAGCCCTAATCAGTAAAAATTAATAAGTCGGGAGCAACTGCCCTCTACGCACCATGTATGGGACCGCTTTGAAGACTTGGGAGCGAGAACTAGTGACTAGTGTGTAGCAACAAGACCTTCGTTCGAGTAGCTGCACGGGTGCGTGAGTCGTTCTTTTAAGATCGCGGTGTACAAGTCCTTCCTTTAGCTCTTTTATCTTTTCGTGTGTGGGTCTTTTGTTTTGGTTTTTATTTTTTTCTAAAAAAAAAAAAAAGATCCTGTGTTTGGGAGGATTTTGAAAAGGCGTTACTGGGGTTAGTTGGAATGGAAGTGATTTGGGCAAATTGTACTTCGTGTTATTCCTAAAAGAACGAAGGTGCCTGGATGTTATTTTCCTTTCAGAAAAACGAAGAAG
>NC_051417.1:35990684-35991102 GCF_015228065.2 Penaeus monodon | reverse complement strand
TGACTTCTTCGTTTAATGCCTCATTTTTTCCTGGATGTCAGTGTTCCCCCCATAAAATAAAACGCATTTACACATACGCGAAAAAAAAAAATAGAACTAGTCATGAAAAAAATCTTACCATCATGTACCCTGTAACCCCATAATATTAATTCCAAGGACACATGCACAGCTAAGGAAAGGGCAGCATTATATTTATATATACTTTTTTTTAAACATGCTGCATGACTAACATAAATCCACAATTGCCAACTTGCTCATATAAAGACATGCTTAGACAGTAAAGATAATGTCTTTCAAACCACGCACCGATGGGAGATAAGGATATGAAAGAGTGATTTTGTTTTGCCTTTGCATGGAGTGCAATGCGTCTTGGTCTGTCAAAACAAATGTAAGCAAATGTGAGGAAGAATGTATACTA
>NC_051417.1:35989862-35990008 GCF_015228065.2 Penaeus monodon | reverse complement strand
AGTAGCAGAAGAGAGGAGATGGAAGAGAGAGGGGTTATTTTTTTCCCTAAAATTTGAAAGGCCTGCTTAAAAAGCAAAGGGAAAAGATAAAAAATTTTTTTTTTAAAACCAGACCGTTTGGGAAAAATAAAAGGGGAAATGAAAAA
>NC_051417.1:35989601-35989683 GCF_015228065.2 Penaeus monodon | reverse complement strand
CCCAAAAAATTTTTCCAAAAAATTTTTTTAATTTTTTTAACTAAATGGGGGGGGAAGGGGGGGAAAATTTGGGCCCAATTTT
>NC_051417.1:35989034-35989455 GCF_015228065.2 Penaeus monodon | reverse complement strand
GAGGGAAAGAAATGAAGAAAAGGGAGCGGGGGGGGGGGGAAGGGGGAAAAAAACAAAAGAAACAAAAGGGGGGGGAAAGGGGGGAAAGGAAAGGGGAAAAGGGGGGGGGGGAAAAGGGGAAAAGGGGGGGAAAGGGAAGGAGGGGGGGGGGGGAAAAAAAAGGGGGGACGAAGCCGGAAAAGCCAACGAAAACGCAAAAAGAAACCCAACAGAAAAAGGGGGGAAACAACAGCAGAAGCCAAAAAAGGGGGCCCAAGAAAAAAAAAATTTGGGGGGAAAATTGAAGACCAAAGGTAAAAAAAAGTAGGGGGGGAGGGGGGGGGAAATAAATAAACCATCGGGGTTTACGGGGAAAGGGGGGGAAGGTTTGTTTTCTCCCAAAAAGGCAAAAGGGTTATAATTTTAGGCAGGGTCAGCCAGA
>NC_051417.1:35988652-35988952 GCF_015228065.2 Penaeus monodon | reverse complement strand
TGGGGGGTCTTGCTCCTCTAATTGTTGTTTACGTTTTTGCGGGGAAAATTTTTTTTTGGGGGGGCCCCCTTTTTTAAAAAAAGTGTTGGGGAATTTTACAATTTCAAAAGGATAGTTAAAAAGTTTTCCGGGGGGTCTTTTTTCTTGGTTTTTTTTCCCTCTTCTTTCATTTTTTTTTATTTTTCACCCATTCAAATTACAAAAAAAAATTTCCCTGCCGGGCCCGCCTAGATCTGTCCCCTTGGGGTTTGTATTTTGTGTGGGGGGGGTTGGGGGCGGGGGGTTTGTGGGGGTTTGGTG
>NC_051417.1:35988517-35988621 GCF_015228065.2 Penaeus monodon | reverse complement strand
TTTGTGGGGGTGGGGTGTTGGGGGGTTTGTGTGGGGGCGTTTTTGGTTTTTTTTCCCCAAATAAAAATTTAAGGGAGGTGAAATTTTTGAAATTCCTAAAAAAT
>NC_051417.1:35988329-35988420 GCF_015228065.2 Penaeus monodon | reverse complement strand
ACATCGGGTTTCCTGTCCCCCTCTTGTTTCCCTCCCCTTCGGTCTCTTTCCTCCCCTCCCCCTTCACCCCCAAGCGTCTCTTTGGGTTTGG
>NC_051417.1:35987327-35987450 GCF_015228065.2 Penaeus monodon | reverse complement strand
ATAACCCCCAAACCCACAACAACCACACACACCCCACACACACCCCCCCAAAACACACACACACCACCACACACCACACACAACAACACCCCCCCCCAAAAAACAACAACACACACAAAAAAC
>NC_051417.1:35987118-35987259 GCF_015228065.2 Penaeus monodon | reverse complement strand
AAACCACAACACAAACACAAAAAAACCACCCAAAAAAACCCCAACCAAAAACCCCCCCAAAACACACACAACACCCCAAAACACAAAAATCCCTTTTACTTAAGTTTTTACTGACCGCCGGGGTACACTTTAAAACTTTTT
>NC_051417.1:35986831-35987070 GCF_015228065.2 Penaeus monodon | reverse complement strand
GTATAAGAAAATCACGCAAAATTCTAAACTTAAAGATCGGAGATTCATCCTCTCTGTCCCTGTACTCTCACTTAAATTATCTCTTGCGCGTCTAAAATAGAACACTTTTAAAAAAACTTTTAAAGGGCTACCTCCCAAAACAGCGTATTTCATTAAAAAAAGAAGATGAGTTTTCCGTGCCTGAGTATGAGGACAAAGCCAAAATTTATTTTTTTTCGCCTCCAAAACCCTGTCTTAAT
>NC_051417.1:35985507-35985627 GCF_015228065.2 Penaeus monodon | reverse complement strand
TTTTTATTAAAAATAAATTTTTAAATTTAAATTCATAAATTTCCCCCCTTTCTTCCTCTCTTTTATTTTTGGTTCGGGGTTTTTTTTAAAAAGTAACCCCGTTCCTCTTCATTCCCTTTT
>NC_051417.1:35985120-35985474 GCF_015228065.2 Penaeus monodon | reverse complement strand
GGTTTGGGGTGGGGAATGTTTTTGTCTTTTCTCTTCTCCCTCAAACTTTTTCTCTTTCCAATAAAAAACTTTTCTTCCCTTTTTTTTTTTCTATAAATTTAAATTTTTAAATTTTGTTATTTTTATTTTAAATTATTTTAAATTTGACCCAATATAACCACATGACAGGCGATGGAAAAAAGTCATTTTTTTAGGTTTTATAAAAAGATTGGTTTGTCTTTTTTATCACTTGCTTTTCTTTATTTGGCTGGTATGAGGGAAAAATTTTTTTATAAAACTAATTTGGAAAGAAAAAAACCATTTGTAGTTAAATTGGATAATTTTTTTAAAAAAGTTACAATAGATTTTATAGTG
>NC_051417.1:35984739-35984821 GCF_015228065.2 Penaeus monodon | reverse complement strand
CACGCACAAAATATCTCAACTTAAAGAGTCGGAGATTCATGCCTCTCTGTACTCTCTGTACTCTCACTTAAATATATCATCT
>NC_051417.1:35983122-35983757 GCF_015228065.2 Penaeus monodon | reverse complement strand
ATGAGAAAAAACGATCACTATATAATATTTTTACTCGGTAGTTATCAGCAGGAAAGATATGGGGTTTGAATTCCAAGATGCTGATCACTTCTTTAGCGTTTTACCTTTTCATTTGTTCGTGTATTGAAGAAAAGTAAACTTTTTGAAATATTTAAAATTCTAGTAATTCCCTTGGTGGCCAAGTTGGGGACTGTACAGCTCTACTATTGTATTTTGTAGGAAATTCGGGATATTATTTGAATAAATTAGTGAAGGCCTGAGAGAACGTAACCTACATTCACTTGACCTGAACTTGCATAGACTGAGTAATAAAACACAACAGCACAAAAGGACTATACATAAAATAGGTTGAAAGAATGAGGTGACAGTAGTTTAGAAATCTGATTATCATCGTGTCTGAAAAACAAATCAAAACTGTTGTCTCATCTTCCAATAAACTCATTTTCTTCGCCGTGTTTTTTTTTCTGATACCTTCTAATACTCTTTCCAATGTTGTTATTTTTTCCAGTTTGCTAACAGTGCTGAAGTAAATTTGACCCGAATATCACATCTCCATCATGCACACGGACGACCTGGCAATAGGTAATGTCACTCGGGTATGGTTTCGATATAACAAAGATTGAGTACGTTGTCTT
>NC_051417.1:35982695-35982880 GCF_015228065.2 Penaeus monodon | reverse complement strand
TAGCACTGAGAAGTCTGTTCCTGATGAAAACCAGGGTAGTTTCGAAACAGTTATTTCAAACTATCATAAACCTACTATATACTATTAAAGCTTCCAGTCATTAGTGTTTAGATTTCACAGAGCTGTTCTTACTTAAAGATCAGCCGAGGTCTTGCTGCCGGGTAATTGGTTATCCATTGATGGAA
>NC_051417.1:35978898-35979155 GCF_015228065.2 Penaeus monodon | reverse complement strand
CATTCTAAAAAAGTTTTACCTACAATGAGCAAGAGTTGTTTATACAGTCTGCTATATATACCACGCAGAGAGTTTATATGTATGTAGGCTAGTTCCTGCAGGAAAAACTCAAAATCTTGGCTAATGCTGTACTCTCTTTATCTAACAAATCTGATTTCATCTGAATAAGCAATATGAACTGCTCTAGGGCAATACTCACATTCCACTACATTCTTTTATTACCTTCAAATTTTACTATCATAGTTCACATGAGATAA
>NC_051417.1:35978163-35978868 GCF_015228065.2 Penaeus monodon | reverse complement strand
GGACTGGAGATTTACTTGTGACAGATCTTCATTACAGTAAAACACAGCCCATTGCTCTTCAAACCATTAAGGGATTGTTTTTCTCCTGAACAAGTCTCTAAATCATTTCAGTTATATTATCTCTTATTCCTGGAACAAGATGATTCATTTCTATAACAAAGGTTAAACAAAACAAAAGGTGTAAAGACAAATAGCTTTATTGGACAAGTCAGATAGTTACTTACATGACAAATTCACAAACGAGACTTCATAAGCTACAACCGGAGTCGGAATCAATTGAAAAATCCCTCATATAACAGTGTGCAAGTCCCAGGGACGGTGGAGGCGGTGCTCTACTGCACCCTACACGAGGCAGCAGTTGACTGAAGCGTGAAGTCAGGAGACACAAGCGACGCCTTTCCTACACGACCCCAGCAACCACTGCCCCCCATTTACTGGCACACTGACGCATGGTGGAGACACACAGCCGCCCTGGGGCCCGCCTTGTGTAAAAGTTACGCCTCTGCGGTGGACTCTGTTCTACAACTCATTGGGTATTAGAAACCACTTGTCTAAATAAAAATTCATACCTTGCTTAAGTTTACATAAATTCATTGTATGCATGTAAAATAACAATTTTGTAGCAGGAGTGACTTTGCTGCACACTTGTTTGTGAGTGTGTTATTTGGTGGTGGGGGAGGGGCGTGGCGGGCGGCCCCCCCAACG
>NC_051417.1:35975903-35978119 GCF_015228065.2 Penaeus monodon | reverse complement strand
TGGTGAGCGGCTCCCCGGCCCCCGCCACGCTGTTGCTGCTACTGGCCTCACCCCGCCCTCCACCACCGCGCCCGCCTGCTGGCGTCTCCTGGATAGGGCGCTGTCCTTGGAGAGAGGGTTCCATTTGGCTTAGTATCATTACAGTTATGGAATTATAATGCTACAATTGACACTTCACACTCCCGGAAAAGGGTTTTAAAATCTGACTACTATTTATACTTTATCTTTACACATGTTTTTGGCTGAGAAAAAACTACTACCATTATTCTTTATTAGAAACTTGGACATACAAGTGAGTGTGTGGCCTCACTTGAAAGTCCCTGAAGACGATACCGCGGGGCTGGGTGCCAGCATGAGTCCTGCACCGTACTCCAAGGGCACTGGGCAGGGAACTGGGGGTGGCTGGTGGGCAGAGGCCACCACCTCTCACACACACACAACACAGGGGCACGGGAAGCAGCAACTTAAGCAGAAGGTGCCCCTGGGGTGTACGGAAGACACTCATACTAGCACCCCGTCGCCGACTGACCACACAAACCCATCCCGAACAGGCTCCCACCCACAGCCAGAGGGCCATAGAACAGCCCTGAGCCCTTGCATTTCTTAAAGATGGTCACTAAGAAATTGTTTGGCTGTTCTATGAGCTTCCGGGTGGTGGAGAGAGCAGGGACAAATCCAGGTCTCAGTACCTGTTTGTCTGGTCTTGTTCGGTACCGCCGAGAGGGCTGAGGCCGGACACTCACCGATTGGCAAAATAATCATACACAATTAATCAACATAAAATGAAGGGATAAATAATTAATGAAACTTTCTTACAGGTAACCTGAAATGCTGATATTTGTGTTCAAATTGTTTGGTTCAGCAATCATTGAACGTACGCACAACAAAGCTTTGCTTTCTTGTGACATGTAGGGGAATTCGGGCAGCCACAAAAGGAAATTGGGAGCAGGGCAAAATTAAAAAGGTTCTATGGGGTACAGAGAAAGCTGCAGCTGATTGGGTTCTGACACACAGGAGGTATAGGAAAAAAAAAAAATAATAATTACAGCAGCAGAATTGAGCTAGGATTGTTCTTTGTGTCCACCAATGTCACTGATTTAATCATGAAAATTACCCTTTTGTGCTTTTTTTTCTTTTCCCTTACTAATAGTTGTGCGTAACTTGGAAAATATTTTACGCTCTTTGAGTCGGTGGACATACCTAGGAGCACTTCCCCTCCACTTTTTAAACCATTTTAACATAAAAGGTTTATTCCAATGGGGTAAAAAATAGAACTACATTGTATTCTAATCCTTTTCCATTTCATAGCAGCACTCTGCTCTTTGAGGGGAAGATAATCTATGAACCTGCATCACATTCTACATATATGCAATCTGAGCAATTTGTCAATTAAAGTCATTCAGATTTTCTTTTCAGTAATCTTGTCAACACACATTCCATCTAGACTTTTTGACTGCCATTCAGCACATTTGGCATCACAGATGTTTACTACAATAGAAATAAATGCATGAAAATAACTCAAAATAATCAAATACAGATACCAACAAACACTGATAGTAATGTGATGTGCTCCGGCTTGGGGAGTTCAATGCAAGGTTTCTTTTCATCAAAGAGATAACTTTAGCTTTGGGGCTACACTAATGCAACAAGCTATCATGGAAATATTTCACTGATTACCATCTTAAGAAGACTGAATAAAGCAATATGATTGATTTTCAGATTTGGATTAGCTTAAGGGAGTACAAATGTTCATTATCTAACTAATAATTGCCCAAATTAAAACTACATTGGCAGTTGAGGTCACCATGAAAATGGCACTTAAATCCAAAATCTAAGTGCACGCTCATAATCATTTGCAGGAAGGGTAACTGTATCAAAGATTTCAGCTTCTCTGAACGATTCCAATTTTACACTATCACCACGTGGTCCCAATAAGGATAATAGCATTCCCCTGTTAGATGAATCCATCAATGGGTGCTTGGCCTGACAAGAGCAGAACATGCGCGCAAGAAGCAGCAGTGGAGCAGGGAACATGACAAAATTTTGTCTTACTCAAGCACCTCACTTTTCTCCACACTGACACGAGGGAGTGTAGAGGTTGCCTTAAGGCATTATGAACACATTACCATAGCGTTCACCTGGGCTTACCCCTTTGGCCCTGACCTGAGCTTCAGGCCTGGACAATACAGGTGCAGTCTTCTGTCATCCGCGTGGCA
>NC_051417.1:35973223-35975871 GCF_015228065.2 Penaeus monodon | reverse complement strand
GGTGGGAGGTGTGGCAGCTCCAGGCACAGTATCCTGGTCATCCACCACAGCCACCACAGGACCTGCCAGGCACCGGCTGGGAGGTGTGCCGGCACCCACCTGCTCAAACACAGGGGGCCAGGGATCACTCGCTGGCCACCGCCGCTTCCACGGAAACACTCAGCATCAAAGTCATGCAGCAACTCCTTCAGGCTGACTAGACATCAAAGGAAGAGAATGGTGGGTGAGTGCTGACCCCCGTAGGAACTCAGCATCCCCCACCACTGGTGTGATGCTTGTGATCATCCTCACCATCCTCGAGCTGGCTACACAAGGGCCAGCGCCACCTTGGCTTCTGCGTGTGTGCTGTCGCCACCATCGTTGGGTCACAGCCATGAGGGCCCGTGGGCTGGGGGACACATTGCACTGGTGGATTTGCCCCATTTCTTGCTTGATGATCCAACTTGTCTTAGTGTTGTGCTAGATGCACTTGTGTCCACTAACCCATGGGCCTCTTGTAATGTATTTATGTTCTCCCATTACATTTACAACTCTCACTACCTCATTTACACTCATTTAATTTTTTTCCATATCAAAAAATGAAAAGGAAAGATCCACTCAGGTCCGGCAAGCATGCTCACTCGGTACACAACTACTTAAGTGACCCACATCAATGGTGGCTATGAAGCAAAGAGTGGTGTTACCATAAGCGTGGGCTGCACAGACACACACGCAGGCATGCAAACACCAAGCTTCATGACTGTGTATCCTAGAGAGGGAATTTGGTTCCTTGGGAAGATACTGATGTTGATACTGGAGTGGTGGTGGCATGACAAGCTTAGTTCCAGATCTTGAGGAAGCTATCCCATGAGCCTGTGGCCACTGCCATGCCATCTTCTGTAACACCCAGGCAACTGACGCGGTTGTCATGGCCCGCCAGAACACCTGAAAATGTATATTACAGATTGAGTAAGAAATTCATTGATATAGCACATTCAAAAATAGGAAACAAAGGAGAAAAGACTTACAAAAACTCAATTTAGATATTATTGTTATTGAAGCTCCACATAAAAAAAAAAAAAAAACGAAGTGAAATATTCAATCTTACTCAAGACAACTTTAAAGTTTATACACCTCAATAACAAACAATTCAAATTCCACCCTAGCCAATATCCTATCAATTTTTCTAAGGAATGTGAATCAAGGAAAACCCCACTGCTATTCTTGAGAGAGGAAGCCAGACAACAAAACTCATCTCCCATATGGCAATGGCCTCACACTTACCAGCTCTTTCTGTCCTCATGGAGTCCCAAACGTTACAATTAAAGTCATCGTAACCAGCCAGCAGGAGTCTGCCAGACTTGCTGAATGCCACTGAGGTGATGCCACAAATAATGTTGTCATGAGAGTACATGGCAAGCTCCTGGTCTGCACGAATGTCAAATAGGCGGCACGTGGCATCATCCGATCCCGTGGCAAATGCATGCCCATTGGGGAAGAACTGGAGGAGGAAAGACATCATCAGTAACATCCTAAATACAATAATAGCTTCTACACATACACCACAATAGGTTAGTTACATTTGATTAATAATCAGTTTCTAGATTCTACATCATTATAACATCCTGACACAAATACACTGGGGTCATTCAATGAAAACCAAAGGCTTCCCAGGTACTTACTGTAACTGCATTGATGTCAGATTCGTGTCCTGGGAAGGTCTGGCGGCACATCCCATCACGAATGTCCCATAGCTTAGCAGACGCATCACAGGCACCAGATGTGAATGTGTTCATGTTCGGTGACAGGGACAGGGACATTACATCCCCTGTATGGCCTGTGAATTGCGTGCACTGCTGACCCGTCTCAATATCCCAGAGGGCACTGTAATACAGGGATCAGTATTAGTGCTAGGAAGAAACAAACAGCATAACCATTGCACAGAATGAGTTCTAGTCAATAATCTTTCTCATTTCGTGAAAGCATTATCACAGGAAATGACATTCTCACTACCTTAAAGACATTCAGATATCAAAGACAACTGAAAATAAGTAATATACCTGAAATACATATGACAACTACATATAAAAGTGAAGCAAATTTTGATTACCTAATTATAAGCAAGTCTTTACCGATTTTCCTGCCAAAATGAATTAATAACCATTCTCATTTTAATCTATAAGAAAGGTTGTCAAATATACAATGCTTGGTAAGTCTACCAAGTACAAAACAATATACATTTTTTTGTACATCTACAGCAATATGAAGATACATATTCTATTTCTACATAATGACAATCATACCTCATCAGCTTCTTTCTTTGAAGGTATTATGTAAAAAGTTTTAAAAAAGGTTAATAATCAAAAAGAAAAGAAGTGAAAAACAAGGGGCAAAATATCTTAATTTCCTTATATCCAAGCTTGTCCATCAGAATAAAGCAAATAACAGAGAAAACAGAAACGAAAACGAAGACGAAAATCCCTGCTTACCAGGTCATGTCTCCCGAGCTTGTGACTATTTGGTTGTCGTCTAGGAACCGACAGCAACTTAGGTAACCAGTGTGACCGGGCAACTCCCTACTCACTCTCACATTTCCTTCTCTTGTCTTTAGGCTGTTGAGAAACGAAGAATTAGATTTCACTCTGCTTTCTAGGATATGCAAAATTGAT
>NC_051417.1:35972554-35973192 GCF_015228065.2 Penaeus monodon | reverse complement strand
GAGAGAAAAACATTTTCTTTATCTTAGAATACATCTGTTATCATATTAATTAAACAGTGCATAAAATTAAACACATATACATCACTAACTTAATTATGCTCTCACATGTTCCTTTCAATTATGCTCTCACATGTTCCTTTCAAACAAGGGAGCATGTGATAAGTAAAACCTTTAAAAACAACAGCTTACTCACTTGTATATAGAACAGATGTTATCAAGGCCACCGCAGGCAACGTAACTGCCCGAGGGAGCATAGGCACAGGTCATGACCCAGCTGGACCGAAGGGGAATGGCATGCACCTTGTTTGTAGTGTAACTGTCCCATACTATGAGCTTGCCATCTTGAGATGCTGATACCAAATTCCTGCAAAGGCCGGGAGGTGGACATTCATGAATTGATGGGTTATAGAGGGTTACCAAAACTCAACATTTAACAAAAAGAGACAGGAATCAAGAGAAGAAATAATCAAAGCCACGAGTACTATCAACAGAACAATTACTTGGGTACTGTATATTCAGTTAAATTTGCAGTGTAATAATTCAATCAAACTTTTCTTCTTGTCTTTATTTTATTTGTTTTGGTTCATGGGTGCAAAAATCTGCTAATTTATATAGCTACCCAGAAAAAAAAGAAAAAG
>NC_051417.1:35971877-35972172 GCF_015228065.2 Penaeus monodon | reverse complement strand
AAAGAGGGAAACATTTGCCCCTTTGTCTATTGCTTCATACAAACTACAAATTAGATACAATATGTCCATTATATTTAGTATATTACCTCTGCCTTTTGGTCCACATGAAACAGAAAGACACAAATGAGAAAAAACGTGAACTAAGTCATGGTGTATGTAATATGTTCCCTGCCTGCACACTTTATGGTCTCTGACACCTTTGTACTAAACAGGGCAGGAGCAAGTCACCGTACTACATACATTACACTCATGTGAAAAGTCAAGCAATACTCCAGCAAATTATCTTTGTGAGGCT
>NC_051417.1:35970113-35970238 GCF_015228065.2 Penaeus monodon | reverse complement strand
CATTCCAGCAAAAAACAGAGATCTTACATGAGGAATGACCTATGATTTATAGAAAGTGTATTCTTAAAAGTGGTATGTGGGTATAGAACCACTTACTATGATGAGCACTTAACATATTTGTTGTA
>NC_051417.1:35969597-35970080 GCF_015228065.2 Penaeus monodon | reverse complement strand
GTAATCATAACCAGCAATGTCCACATACCACTAATACAACTGACACCAAACTATATAAAAGTACCGCTTATGTAAAATACCATTTTCGTTATCATCAAGGGGGATGGTAATAAGAAAGATGGAAACTCTGCCTAAGGCTCCCCAGCATGATGGAAACTCCCAATCCATGACTATAAACACACAAGCTAAGAGCTGTAACCCCATATGTCATTAGATCAATGTTTCTGTCATGTGGGGGGAAATCAACACCTTCTCGCTACCACATTCCGACTCCACTCTAGTTGTGGCCATCTCAACATTCCTATTCAGATGGCACAGATGCCTGCCAAGGGGGGGAGGGGGGAACCCTGCTTAGTGTGACATATTATGCCCCCTTGCCCGGGCATAAGGGAGGATCGCTCTAGTGAACCTTCCTCAATAAATGTCTGTCAAAAGAAGATAGGATTTAGTCCATTTATTCACTTATCTTTCAAGTGTTACATA
>NC_051417.1:35968481-35969424 GCF_015228065.2 Penaeus monodon | reverse complement strand
GGGTATCAATGAAAAGGTGCTTTAATGCCTACACTTAACATAAATAACACACAGAAAGAGGAGCCAAAGAGGCAAATATTTATACCCCTGATAAAATACAGTATTGAGAGGCTGTAGTAGCTCATTCCCATGGCCCACCCACAAACACACAAAACAAATAAAATTAGGTGGCAAAAATAACGGAATATACAGTATTTATGACTGAGAAACCACTGCTTTTTACACACCTACTTCCTGTTTTAAGAAGAGGGATACAATAAATAGATGTATACATCTAAAAAATTGGGGAACACTATAATGGCTTGTAGTTAATTGAAAAGTTAGATCATACTTCACATCACAATAATAAAGGAATATTACTTTAAACAATGTTACAGTGATTCATTAAATTATGAGTAAAGATGTTTGTTTGTAATTTCAGTAATGCAATTGAAAAAACTGACCATCTTGCCCATTCTTGGTTAAATACAAATTAAAAGGAAATGGGTCTAATGAAAGGGGACTAGGCACCATCATTTACTAGTTCATCAAAGATTTCCTTGATGCAGAACTAAAGGTCAAGTCAAGGCTGCCTTTAGACATAAAGCCAGCCAGTGTCACATTATGCATGGCTGTCCTCAAAAGTAAAATGCTAACACAAATACTGTAACTTTGGGTGAACTTCCAGGTCCAATATGCACCAAAATGATCTAAGCAGAGAAGCTTGCTGGGCAACCACTACATATCAACATTTGGGACGGTCTGATGCTAAGACAACAAAATAAGGGGGGGGGGGGTATATGGGGGCATAGCAGAATGGGGTGGAGGGGTGTGTGTGCTCCACTTATCAAATGCATGATATACAATTCACAATATCTGAACTTCTGCACCTTGAATTTTAGGTGGTGGTCCAAAGTGTGTGTGGGGAGGGGGATTATATATATAATCATACTGAGAGAGAGAG
>NC_051417.1:35966782-35968439 GCF_015228065.2 Penaeus monodon | reverse complement strand
TGCCATGCAGCATGCTTGATGAAACACATCCATCAAAATGCAGCACATGACAAAATACTAGTATGTGGGGTAAGCACAGCAGATACAGCATCAACTATGCTCATGCAACAACACAAACCAACTGAAGGTCAATGATGATGACTTTATGAAGTGAATCCCTTCCCAGTAACAGATGAAACTTTATGCTTAATAAGAAAGTAGAAATAAAAGCACATATGAAGGGACTGGACACACACACATACACAGACTGCAGCCCTAACGAAAAGGTCTCAAAGGAGATGCTATCAGCCCACGCAAAGGAAAAAAGCCAACCATATTAATGTGGCTACCTTCTTATTCTGTAAGGTATCGTCCACTCTTCTTGGGAGAAGTCTACAACAGATCAAGATCCACCCATAAAGAAGAATAGGAGAATGGGAAGTGAGAGAGAGAGGAGGGATTTTGGGAAAGGGCTAAAAGGGGGACTAAGGGAGGGAGAGAGATGAATCAGAGGTGAAAGACAACCATTTCTTCATAAAAACTATTTAAGAGTAGCAGACAGCTGGTTGACAGTTTTTGCTCATGTTGTAGCCACTGTTCCTTCACATTGAAGCATCTTTTCATAGTTCACAGTCACAAAAAGCACAAGCATAAAAACTCATGCAGCTTGAGCTGCCACTGCATGACCTCAAATTGTTACATAAAGTGCAAAAAGTGCCTTGCAGATCACAGGATTCTCAAGCTGTTCAATGTATTTTCTCTATTACCTAATTCCTAACATGTAAAATCACCAGTAACATGTGCTGCTTATGCACTGTTAAAGAATTTGACATGAAAAACCAAGAACTTCCCTCTTGCATTATTATTATTATTTTTTTTTGGGGGGGAGGGGGAAGCTTAGGTAAGGATAACCCTAGAATTAGACAAATTCAACTGCTTATCCCCTTCTCAATACAATAGCTTTCCGGGAATTCCTTGATAAAAAAGTATGACAAATCAGATCACAATACATTACCAACATCATCCCTCTCATGAAACTATGAGACTGCTCTTTATGCCTGTCATCTACCACAGAAAACCTCTCCCTAAACACTATATATATTTTTTTTCTCACTCTCTTTTCAACTAATCACTTTTATCATCTATGTAATCTCCATACTCTATTAACTTCTCTTACACCTTAAAGAGACAACAAAAACCAGCAGAAGGCTTCTGGTGAGGAACTGATGGGATTACAAAGGAATTGTATATCTAAATGTTTCCACAATGAGAGGGAGTAGGAAATTAACCTTGAAATCCAAATCATTATTACACATGCACACATACATAGCTGTCTATGCCACAATGAGTGCAGGTGCTTGTTTGCATGTGGTTGAAGTGGCTGTCCTTCAAAGTGGGATGGCTAGGAGGCAAGGACTTCAAAAACCCTCAGGAAAGCCACAAGGACACTCAAGAAGAGGAATGGCATCTAAACAAACAAGTATATAAATCAGCATGGAAAAAGGAAAAGTAAGGGAAAATTAGAAGTGAGAATATGAGTTTGTAAGAAAATGCATAATCTCTGATGACTAAATTTTCTGAGGAATGGGAAGACCAAGATGGTACAAAAACAAACCAAAAAGAATTAAAGTAGCACAAAGAAGGACCTGACAAAGACTATAAGCTAAGAACAAATTGA
>NC_051417.1:35966619-35966747 GCF_015228065.2 Penaeus monodon | reverse complement strand
GGGGGAGAAGCACCTCACCTCAACATGACCATCACCTTTCCCTCCCCTGCCCTCCTCCATCCCACCCACCACCAGTAATGGGGATGTATCATGCTATGTTGGAGAACCTGCTCAAATCCCACCTTTTC
>NC_051417.1:35966431-35966575 GCF_015228065.2 Penaeus monodon | reverse complement strand
GCCAGCTGCCAAGATAATCCAGTCTAAATATAGGCTCACCACCTGACCTGTGTAAACAGGCACCGGACACCCTTCTCAGAAAAGCTCCCAAGCTCACAAATGGGGTCTTGCATCCAGCATGCATAACACATACATACGTATATG
>NC_051417.1:35966340-35966408 GCF_015228065.2 Penaeus monodon | reverse complement strand
ACATATATTTGGTCAAAACAAGACAATGATAGAATTTTAATATGGAATACACACAACTACTTGGGGTG
>NC_051417.1:35965275-35965890 GCF_015228065.2 Penaeus monodon | reverse complement strand
TGGTGATGGTAGCAGCAGTCCAACAACAGACAAAAACTATGGTCACCAGCAGGATGGAAGAGAAGATAACACACGTTCTTGTACTCACCTAGAGTCCGACCCCCAGTGCATGGCATATATTTTGGCTAAGTGTCCCCTAAGCGTTCTCCTGGTTCGCATCTGAATTCGGCCAATAGGGTCCATGCCGGATGTGGCTTGGACCAAGGTCGTGTCAAGTGCATTTTTGCGAGCATCCTGGAAAAGAGAGAGAAATAGATAATTAGAAACACTGCTTACAAGAGAAATTCTTAAAATCATAACTCAGTAATAAATTTTATATAAAGGAATCCCTCACTGTATGACCAATGAATGTATGACTTACATCAGTGCTTAATAATTTCTTTACTTCTGTTTGTTTTCTTTAAGTCTTATTTCACAATATTCCTTCCTTTCCTTTAAATAAACTCATGATGCTCTCAATAATTGTTGGAAACAAATGCTCCAGATTTGCTTGAAGATTATTGATTACAAATCTGGCATTACTTTCGAGTGCCAAAACACATACCCTACTTAACACACATAATAATATCAGTATGAAAATGATTCTTATATAGCAAAACATGTCTGTGCAAGGAA
>NC_051417.1:35965137-35965233 GCF_015228065.2 Penaeus monodon | reverse complement strand
TACAATCTAAAATTCCAATTTCAATATTCCATGTAAAATCTGTCTTGGGTCTCATACAGATTCAATTCTGCATCCCTCCATATATATAAAAAATCA
>NC_051417.1:35964233-35965046 GCF_015228065.2 Penaeus monodon | reverse complement strand
CAAAGTTTCTGAAACCTTTCTTTCACAATACCCCCAGCCATAATTACAAACAGTAACGCTACACCTTCAAATCCCCTCCTAAAAGATTTCCCACACTGCCATCTTCGGTAAAGCCTCTGGTAGAAGTTCCACACTTAATCGGCCATATGCATCTGTATCATTAGCATATGACTTGGAAAAATTGAAAATGCATTTAGGCAAAGTGTCAGATACAGGCTCTGTTCTTTCTTCCATTGTCTTCTCTGCTTGTGTGATGCGCCGTGTACGTGTCTGTGCGCGTCGACGTACATGTACGTGAATGCCATACGAATGTTAAGCGCCGGTGACCTTTGCTGCGACATTCGATCAGTGTCGAACCTTGCGCAGAACTCGCATCGCGGTCACGTCTACTACGGAATGCGGTGTCAAAACCTCTTAAAAGCATCGAAAAGTAGAACTGCGTCAGTAATCTCCTGCATTCATGTGGTTTTCTTCTTGATTCCGAAAAAATGGGGCGGAAAAAGTAGTCGCATGACCACCGGCCTCCCCTCCCCCCCTCCCCGGGCCTAATCCTGGATCTCACGAGGAATCACTCTCCCTGCAACGAATCCATCTGCAGCCTCTCCCGGTAGCGTTTTAAACGGTGATCGATACAGCCTGCCGAATATCCAATAACAGAGCGCCATTCCTCTTTATTTGCCGTTTAATCAGCCAACCGACATCAACGGCTACAAATGTTTAAATACCTACTGGAGCCAAAGGTGTCTCAAAACGTGCTTATAACATATATTCTTATCACACTTTGGATCAACAGGCGCACACATCAGACGACAC
>NC_051417.1:35963675-35964189 GCF_015228065.2 Penaeus monodon | reverse complement strand
CCATTCCGCTTCAATATAACCTTCCTCAACTTTCTGCCACTCCTCAGGGCACTCTCCCGAGAAGACTTGGAGCACAGGTAATGTTTTGCTGTGTCCAACCCTGCCCACCTATCTCCCACCATACCTTGCTCCTCACCTTCACGCTTCCTCCCCAGGCTATACCAGCGTTGGGGGGTGGGGAGGGGGGGTTCGCCACACCCGACGCTTACGGCACCTGCGGGAGGGATGCCGTACCAGCGCGCTCCTCACGTATACTTTAAGCTCTCCTATGCGTTGTCTCTGGAGTTTATTTTTCCACCTCCTGGAGTGGCGTCGAGGAGGAGAAATGGATAGAATTCGAACGAACCGACGCCAAAGAAAAAACACGTGAAAGATAAGGACAGACAAAACTGAAGAACCAAAACTGAAGAGGGGGAAATAGAAAATAATCGAAATCAGAAGCACATCATTGTCCACTGGTGAACAACATATATAATGCCACATTTCGTTAGTTTCAATACCTTGTTCTTTAAAG
>NC_051417.1:35963180-35963603 GCF_015228065.2 Penaeus monodon | reverse complement strand
TAATCCTGAAGACCGTCGCATAAGCACAGGACGCGATCGGCAGCAGTAGCAACAGCAGCAAAGGTTCAATTTCCCTTGACGGGGAGAGAAAGGCGAGGGGAGACGGGGAGGCAAGGGAGGGTAATGGGGGAGGCGAGGGAAGGGAGACGGGGTGGCGAGGGAGGAGGAGAAGACGGGGTGAGGGGAGGAGAGGAGAGGGGAGAGGGAAGGGAGGTACGGCGGGGAGGGAGGGAGGGAACTTGAGGATAGGGAAAGAGTCGGCTACGTCATTGCTTACGTCATAGCCTGCTGGCGCAACGCTCCCTTCGCTGTTGCTGCTACGGGTTGCCTCAACTTTTTTCTTCTTCCGTATGCGCCCTTCCCCTCTTTTTCTCCTTCTATTGCTCTCACCCTTCCACCCAGTTTTTCCGCTCCTTTATTCTT
>NC_051417.1:35962835-35962975 GCF_015228065.2 Penaeus monodon | reverse complement strand
TTCGTGCTTAGAAGCAGCCAGACTGAGCACTTGAGGTCATCGGATAAGACGGAACGCGCCATAAACCGAGGTTTGTATAAGTAAACAAACTGTATGAGGGGCCAAGGGGGGAGATGAAGTGGGGGACCGGGTGGGGTTGA
>NC_051417.1:35961180-35962692 GCF_015228065.2 Penaeus monodon | reverse complement strand
TTGAACAGACAAACAATAAACCTTTAACTACCTAACACAAAAGAAAGGGATGCGAAGGATATGTCTAAGGCGAAATAAATCGACCGAACTCCATGTGATAGGTTCATTAGAAGTAAACGAAAGGCATAAGTAATAGTAGAAATATAATGTAAAGGTTAGAATCAACAATTAAATAAATAATGAGTGTATGAAGGGCCTGAAAGCAGTTGAGGGAGGAAAATAGAAAAGGATGGGGGGGGGGTTCTCGTTAACTTTTCACACTTGACCCAAACGTCGTCACGTGACACCGCTACCGTCCTTACGATCACACTCATTCACGCTGGCAGTAAACCGCACACAAACTGCACGCCAAAAGCTCCTAATTACTTCTGACCGTATCATTATTAAATCAGGGAAAGGAGATATAAAACATATATCATCTGATGTCAGCGTAAAAATGGGAAAACCAGAGGCCTTTCATCGGCTTCGACGTGGGCGCGAGATAGAAACAGACAGAAAAGACAGGGTAGGAATATACGTCCTGCAACAATGTACATACACCAAGTTCGCAGAGGACGAAACGAAGATCAAGAAGCGCCAAGTACTGGTGCTTTAACAATAGACATATCTAGTAAGTAACCACACTCCGTAGCCATTCCCAATAACAAAGTCTCTCGTTGTTGAGTCATGGGAGTTCCAGATACAGCAGAGTCGAGCACATCCGCATCCTAAACGAGAGGAGAAAACTAAATAACACAATAAATAAACACTCTCGGAGGGATGGCTGTGTGGCCAACACTAAATCTCTCTCCAAACACCCACCAATGCGCCGGCGCAGGCACGGACAGCTCACCTGGCACGACTCTTGCTATGGCCGCCGGAACAGTGCCTTTGCGGAAAATGGAGTCCTAACTGAGCCAGCAGCATAGGATTGAACGCTGCCATAAAATAACAACGTCCATTAACGAAGTGTATCATGGAGTAAAGGAAAGGTAAGAATACCCCCCCCCCGTCCTAAGCCCTTCCAAAGGAGTGAATCATCGGTTCATCCAGCCTCGCTCCACGGCCTCCGGAACAATATCTCCAGCTCGGATCTGGGATCGCAGGCGAGTTCACGCGCAGTAAGTGGGGACTCCAGCGTTATCACGCACGGAGGCGGAGGTTTGACTCACAAGTGTTACAATCAGATAACAACATCCGCTTCACAGTAAACGCAACCCCAGTGACATTTACTCCGCCATCGCCGCCAGCACAGAGGGAGACTCATTTCGTCACCGCGAAGGGTTAAAGGTCTAATGCAAAATTACCGAAAAAAAAAGGTCATCTGGCATTAACCATCCGTGAGGAATTCCCTCCATCCCACCAATCTAATCTCATGGAGGTGATCTGTAACTCCACATTCTCAATTCCATTTCTTTATCAGGCCTTTCCCCTCCACCTCCTCCTCTTCCACATTCTAATGGCTCGCACAGCATCGATCCCGCGACCCGAAACCAGAACGGTGCCCCGATCCAGTCGCATTTTGTCTGTATC
>NC_051417.1:35960731-35961144 GCF_015228065.2 Penaeus monodon | reverse complement strand
GTTGACTGTTTTCTGCACGAACGTGGCATGGCCTATCGATCTCTGGCGTAGAAAATGCGGTCATTAGATCCCTGAATAACAGGGGTGGTAATGCAACGACGAGGAGATTAGAAACACGTCGTTGAAAATGAATTCGTAGAATTTACGAAATAAAGAGATGCGGAGAGAAGAGGGAGGGAGGGGGGGGCATGGCACCGACAATCCATATAACATACTTTTTGTTCGCTAAATCAATTTAGCAAGGACAAAAAACAAACACATAACCATTTCCGTTAACATTACCAAGAACAATATTCCCCAAAGCCTAACCTTTAACAAGGGTTATCTTCCCATCCTAAACCGAATGCTGTTAGACCAACCCACGACCCCTTCTGTCACTGCCGCAAATTACCTAACATAGTTTCACCCCTATA
>NC_051417.1:35960378-35960654 GCF_015228065.2 Penaeus monodon | reverse complement strand
CCATTCTAGGGTGACGTCATCACATCGTAAACTCGGCAATGGTGGCGGTAGGTGCTGGTGACCAACAGTTAGTTCCGTGAGAACAGCAAGGGAACAAACGCACCAACTGATAGATAAAGCGTGGCCCGCTAGATAAAGACTTCAACCCGAGAACAACATGCGGTTGCACGGGCGTGGCAACGGCTGGTCCCCGGTCTCTGCAGTGTCTGGGTCGATATGCCCGCTACACCCTGCTTACACCCTCGCTACCTCCACCACTACACACTCGCCGACCGC
>NC_051417.1:35960100-35960331 GCF_015228065.2 Penaeus monodon | reverse complement strand
TTGTAGCCTCCAGAACGAACTCTGCATACACCATACTCCTTCCCGTCCTGTATATGGAAACACGTTCCCCATCCCGCCAGCCATCTCCCGAACCGATTTCTCCATCCCCTGTCTTCACCCTGGCCCAAGCCGTCTCGCACTTGCCCACATTCTCATCTGGCCGGCATGATTGGGGGGAGAATGGACAGAGATATAGAGAATAGAGAAAACACCTACAGGTAGAGGCGAGAG
>NC_051417.1:35959461-35959890 GCF_015228065.2 Penaeus monodon | reverse complement strand
GCGACCGGCAACAAGCGGGCTTCCTTCTTAAAGACGAAGCTATAATTCGGGAGGGGAGAACCCAAGAAGTTGGGCGCGTTAAGCTGGTACCGCCATCCACTGTTGCTGTTGTTTTTCCGCCGTTATCCTTATCTTTCATCTCATCCTTAATAAAGGAGAGATTTGTTATCCCTGTTTTCAACTACTCTCTGATCATAAGGTACCAACAAAAAGAGAACGCTCATCCTTTCCCCCACCCGTACTCTTCCCTTCCCCCTTTCCGCCTCGATTTTATCAATTTATTTCAACCCCCACCCCCTTCCACAGTTCCAATTCTTTTCAGTCCATGATGCGTCTCTTTTTTCCCTCTTTACGTGCATCCACTCCCTTCCATTATTTCTACTGGGTCTCGTATTCTAATAATAACCACCACCATCACCATTATCAACC
>NC_051417.1:35959160-35959370 GCF_015228065.2 Penaeus monodon | reverse complement strand
TGATATTGATCCCAGGCTATTGTAAAGATCAATAACCAGTCCACTGTTATCGACCATACCACGCCGCCGACTTACAAAACATAATGGGGGGGAAGCTCCGGTATCAACCCACCGGCGTCTGGTCGCTGAGGCTGAGGTGACGTCGGTGGGGTTGGGGGGTCAACTGGAGGCGGTTGTAATGGGTCACGAATGGTGGTGGTGCGTGCGCCT
>NC_051417.1:35958816-35958897 GCF_015228065.2 Penaeus monodon | reverse complement strand
GAAAGATTTTCAACCGCGCGAGCCTGACCAGCCAAGACCTGCCAAACATCGAGTTAATGGTTTACCTGACCTCATTTCATT
>NC_051417.1:35958562-35958753 GCF_015228065.2 Penaeus monodon | reverse complement strand
ACGGACAAACGCACAGACAAGCAAAGACACTAGGACGCACAGACACAGGCACGCACGACGACGGGGCTCCGCACGCAAAGCACACATCATATCGAACCGCCTGGCTATAAATAGATATTGGTCAGCAGTTTATGTGTGGGAGGAACACGCACGGCTGAAGTGAGTGTCCATCAGTATACCAGGATATGCGA
>NC_051417.1:35957704-35958373 GCF_015228065.2 Penaeus monodon | reverse complement strand
ACACACGATCGATCCAAAGCCGACTGACAATTACAGTAATAAAAAAAGAGCAAAGTTGGCCCTGAATAATAACAGTGAACACTCATACTTCCAGTCTGACTAGAACAAATGACAATTAAAAAATAGCAAGTACTATAACCCCAAGAAGAACAGGAACCATGTAGTTCAACCTTCCGAGTGACTCATCACAGGTGCGCGTGCTTTCGACGGTACTCTCCCACACGTGTAATTCAAACGGAAACTCAATCAGCTGCCCCTCCTCCCGGCTTCCATACTCGCCCTCTTGGCCTCCCCCTCCCGCGGTATCCAAATCCATTCCGTGAAAGAAGAGAAAAAGAAAAAGAAAAACCCCATGCGCTGCGTGTAAAACAAGCACACAAAGCAGAAACAAACACACCCAAGACTGGGAAAAGTCACCGGATGTTTCGAAACGTTCAATGTTCTAGCTTTGAACTCCACTTCACTTTTCTTGCTTTATGGGGTGTGAAACGGGCCTGTGCGATTGGGTCCGAAGTGAAGGAAAAGTGTGTTGGTGGCAGTAATGGGGGAGGGGGGGGGGAGAAAAGAAGAAAATGGAAAAAAAGGGGAGACGATGGAGATGAACATTTGGGAAGTATTTAGGGAATGAGATTGAAAAACGCGAGGACGAGAAAAGGGTGCCGGTCTTAC
>NC_051417.1:35957453-35957555 GCF_015228065.2 Penaeus monodon | reverse complement strand
CCCTTCAACAAACGGTCGATCCAAGCAAGTCACACGACGAAACAGCGGATACCATCATCATCACGGCCGTGGCACGAGGCTCGGGGAAAGACCCACGACACG
>NC_051417.1:35957277-35957405 GCF_015228065.2 Penaeus monodon | reverse complement strand
TTTCAGCCTTGCCTTGACCTCCCCCCACCCCCCACGAGCCGATGACCATTTCTTTTCCCTAGCGGTGTTTCTACAACGTAATGAATGAAGGAGAGACGTGTTTTTGCAATTATTACATTACTCCAATC
>NC_051417.1:35956947-35957249 GCF_015228065.2 Penaeus monodon | reverse complement strand
GTCGACGCTCAAATTTCTCCTTAGCGCTTGACGTTCCTTCCTCGCAAACGGAAAAAAAGAAATATTCCTGGCCATATGATCAAGCCCGTGGTAGGAGATCTGGTCGGGAATTCCTGCTGAAAAGAGGCTGAAGGTCAAAGCCGCCCGCGACCGCCCGACACCGGATGGACGCGTGGCGACAGGCCTAGATGACGTCACTAGCCCAGGGTAGGGCATGGGGTGGGGGCGAAAATGGCGGTGGGAGGGAATCTACTCTTCCCCCCCTCCCCCTCACCCAACCACAAATCATCAACTTGCTTACT
>NC_051417.1:35956767-35956912 GCF_015228065.2 Penaeus monodon | reverse complement strand
CTATGCTTGAGTGTGAGTGACGCGCGCGCACGCCCCGAAGCCACGAAATCCGAAGGAAAGTGAGACGGAGAACAAGACATCCGCAACGACTAAGAAACCAGGCTATCACGACAGCAATGCCCACCGCCCTCAACGCTGCGCAACC
>NC_051417.1:35956619-35956739 GCF_015228065.2 Penaeus monodon | reverse complement strand
GACTTCCCCATTCCAAATCCATAATAGTGAACCGTTTGTCTCTATCGCTGCATACTTGCCATGAATTCGGCCACGGATGAAAAGAAAGAAAATATGTAGTGCAAGTTCCATTCAACCTCA
>NC_051417.1:35955792-35956448 GCF_015228065.2 Penaeus monodon | reverse complement strand
TAGAGGTAGAAGAGGAGCAACAGGTTGAGGGGGTGGAAGGAGTGGAGACAGAGGAAGAGAAGGAATACAAAAGTACTAACAAAGCGTTACTTCAAACCACCACAACTTTCAGGGTGATGAAACGAAAGCTCTCATAAGGGCACCGGGGATGAATACTGATAAAAGCAAACGAGGCTAATGATAATGCAGTTACAAATGCCAATTCTTAATAGCAATAACTACTACAGTAACATAAGGCGACATCATCTTTGCTCTATAGCACCCACCAACACAAGGGCAAGCAGCCTCAAAAATAGCTCAGATCAAGCGTTTCCGTATACATTCCGGTTATTCTCCCAATGCTGCTGCTTTTCCCAACAAGGAAGGGTGTGGGGTAAGTGGGGGGTAAGGAGGGATAAGTGGGGAGCATGTGGGAGGGAGGGAGTGAGTGGGAGCGAAGGGGAGGTGGTGGTTTGTGGGAGGAGGGGGTGAGCACGAGGAAGGGGTAGAAAGAAAGTGGGGAGGGCGAGGGGGATGGGTAGGAAGGGGTGCATGGGAGTTAGGAGTAAAGGGGTAGGAGAGTAGTGCGTGGGAGGGAGGAGGAGCAGACACAGTGAAGGAAAGTTCCTCCTGCCGCCCACTTGTTCCTTCCTTCCCTCTCCGAAGACAATTTCCAG
>NC_051417.1:35955265-35955636 GCF_015228065.2 Penaeus monodon | reverse complement strand
GAAGGCAAGCTGGCAATCAATATACATGTGCTTTATCAACATTCTCCAGACATCGGGGCGCACAATAGAGCCCTGACACTCGTGTTTTGAGTCACAACACCCGCCTTCTCGCTTTGGCTCACTTGTTGCATCAAGCTCCCGGCGATCACCATCATCATCATGCTTCGCGCCGGATGCTGGACGACCCCCAAGGGCCACCTCTTCCCCCCCCCCCCACCAACCTCAGGCACGCTGGAACCTCTTCAGGCACAGCGGGACAGGCGGCGACGCCCAGCACCTCCAGGAGGACGGGGGTCGCCGGGTGGCCTCGAACGCCTTTCGAGTTGCTTCCCATTTCCCCAGATGGGCGAACGAGGGATCGGGAAGCATGA
>NC_051417.1:35955099-35955229 GCF_015228065.2 Penaeus monodon | reverse complement strand
TGTAGCCATCGAACCCTTGCCTGTCACACGTGTATGACGACTGGCGTCATGCCAAGTGTCAAATGCCAGCTGGACTACTCTCGACCCTCAATCTTTGACCTCTCTAAATGGTACGATGAAGGTAACGACG
>NC_051417.1:35954415-35954927 GCF_015228065.2 Penaeus monodon | reverse complement strand
TCATCAGAATGGAGATATGAAAAAAAAAAACTTTTCTTGTTTTTGCAAAGGAATTAAAAATGAAATGCACAAAAAGCTGCCGAGATATAGCACGCCTGGGGCAAGCGCGGAGAGTTCGTTGCCCGTGAAATGACATTCGAGGGAAAGAGAAAAACAGGGATGCTCATTGGTTGTGCCAGTGTCAGCTAAACAGCAACAGGTGCCAGCCAGTAGTGGGGGCATTGGCGCCACACAGGTTCACATCTTGTGACTATCAAAATTAAAAGTTCCTTTGAAATACAGGGCAAAAATGATCATAAATAGAGATGAAAAGCACAAGATGAAAGCGATGCGAAAGGGGAACATATGGCAAGAGCGACTGGGAGAGAGACGGGGAGGTTGACTGAAGCTATCTGTGGGACCTACTAAAGGGAGCTTTGCACAGGGTAGGAGGGGCAGGGGCGGAGGGCATGGATCATATGGGCGCCGGGTCCACGGGGAGGAGGGGTACAATTGGGTGGGCATCCTTTCTT
>NC_051417.1:35954225-35954372 GCF_015228065.2 Penaeus monodon | reverse complement strand
TATATCTATCACTATCTGTCTGTTTGTTCCTCTCTTCTTTCTTCTCTCTACCAAAGTCGCTCATTCTATATCTATCACTGTCTGTCTGTTTCCGTTTTTCTCTTTTTTTTTTCTCTCTCTCAATAAGGCTGTGTATGCGCGTCCATA
>NC_051417.1:35953949-35954143 GCF_015228065.2 Penaeus monodon | reverse complement strand
CCAACCTGCCTCCTGTACGGAAATGGTGCCCCCCCCACCCGTCCCTGAACCTCCCCTCAGCAGCCCCGCCCTAAACACCCCTACTTCCTCTCCACCTCCCATACAAACATCCTTATCCACCCTCCACGCCGGGGAACGATGGAGCAGCGGGGAAAGTGGAGCCCACTTGAGGGCGACTTTGTGCTGCGTTCCGA
>NC_051417.1:35953858-35953922 GCF_015228065.2 Penaeus monodon | reverse complement strand
ACGGACGGCGCTCGTGGGGAGAGGAAGTGGCTGTGAGGGGATGGGGAGAAACACTAATCTATTG
>NC_051417.1:35953242-35953507 GCF_015228065.2 Penaeus monodon | reverse complement strand
AATTAAACGAGAAGAGAAAATGCTCAAGGAGCCGCCATGACTCACGGCGAGCGGGTGGTGAATTCCCTCCTCCCCAACGCCGTCCCCGCCGCGATATACAACCCGTATGGGTGGAAATGTTTCCGACACGCCCACACCCACCCAAAACGTCACTCTCGAAATAGACCACTTATTACATCCCGCCCACGCAGGACAGGCTTCTGCTGGAGTTTCTTCCCCTTAGTTTCCCTATCTTTGCCGTTGGGTGTGTGTGTGCGTGTCTCAA
>NC_051417.1:35952660-35953208 GCF_015228065.2 Penaeus monodon | reverse complement strand
TCCGTATGTGCGTGCGCGACCGTGATGATGCCAGCGGGGGTGGCCGCCGAGGGGAGAGAGGCGCGGGGAGGGGCTCGGGGAGACTCGGAGGGAAGGGAGGGGACTGGTCCGCCACGGTCGATACGTGCAGCTGCCGGTGTTGGCCAGGCACCACTCGTGCTCTCGCCTCCCGCGTGTGTCTGTTGGCTGCCACCACCGCCGCCTCAACCTTCGCCCTCGCCCGCCAGCCCGTCCAGACAAGTGCAACGCCGAAAAGATCGAAAGATCGAGGAAGGGGAAGAGAGCGTCACCCTCGGGCCTCGAGAGCGGGTCAGCCTTCCCACTGCGCAGACGCCGCTTCATCAACTTCCGAAATCATACCCCAGTGAATTAAAAAAAGACGCTTATAAATCTGGCAGATCATAACAAAACAAAAGAATGAAAAGCGCAAAATGGCACATGTCCGAAATCACTGGCAACCCTTCATCGCCCGCAGACACATACCTGGAATGGCAATGCTGGCCACAACAGTAGCAGGCATTTCCTCCCAAGATTACGTACGTACGTGT
>NC_051417.1:35952418-35952571 GCF_015228065.2 Penaeus monodon | reverse complement strand
GTTGAAAATATGTTGAATATTCAACGGAGGGACTTGAATGTCTAAGAGTTCATGGTTACGGGGAGGGGGGGATGCAAAGGGGAATCTGTAAAGGATGCAAGAAAATGAGGGCATTTGAGAAAGGGAGTGAGGAAAGGTGGATATGGAGGAATG
>NC_051417.1:35951966-35952387 GCF_015228065.2 Penaeus monodon | reverse complement strand
GATTGAAGGAGGGGGGGGGGTCTCTCTCTCTTGAAAAGAAGCGAGATGAGGCGTGGGGCGTCCCCAGCGTGGCATCCTCGCACAACACAAGAGGCCTCACATGATCAAGAAACTAACGTCAGTCACTCCAAGACGCCCGCCTTAAACCTCCCTATTCCACTCCCTCCACGCAACAACCAAAACAAAACGAAATGCACTGAAAAAAAGAAAAAACGGACACTCATCAACAGCACCCTAGTAACAACAAGAGACGCGACGCCGAGCCCTCCTTATCAGCTCTGGCACCCGATCGAGCTGTGCCACCGATGGCGAAAATTGGCACCGGCTCCAGCATGGGGCACCTGGTCCCAGTGTCGCCCGTTTCCTGGACGCGGGAACAAGGGGAGGGTACCAAAAAAAAGTGAGACTATTGTGAGGGCTC
>NC_051417.1:35951797-35951869 GCF_015228065.2 Penaeus monodon | reverse complement strand
CATAACGAGAAGACAATAATGAAAAAGGCCATGCGTACGATCCCCCCCCCTACCACCACCACGGACCAAGAC
>NC_051417.1:35951322-35951753 GCF_015228065.2 Penaeus monodon | reverse complement strand
GGCCTGACAAAAATGCAAGCAGACGTTCGTCACGGCAGGGTCTTTAATTCGTACGAATAAAACAACCGCGCAAGACGTCGCATTGTCCTTGAGGTTAACGTGACGAATCATAATATGGAGAATACGTAACAGACGTGTGTACGTGTGTGCATGCGCGCGCATCTGAATCTAACAGTAATATGCGTCTGTATATGTGACTGAACGTGCGTTCGTACATGCGTGCCTCTGGTAAATGCATGTATTAATACCAAGAGTTTAAACAGTAGCGGGTCTATGCGGGCGCCGAGAGGCGGGGGCGGTGTAGTAAGGCACGTAACGCCTGACACTGGCACTGTGCCAGGTTGCCAGAGCTGAGGTAACCGCCTTCGTGTAAGCCTTCAAATACGCACCCAGCTTCCAGGAGCGATAACCTGTCACTCAAAACTTGTATC
>NC_051417.1:35951129-35951298 GCF_015228065.2 Penaeus monodon | reverse complement strand
CGTGGGTGGGTGTGCGCGTAAACACATATACCGTTGGTATGCGCATGTGTGTGTGTGTATGTGCTAAAGGATATATGGTCGCACTTACGGATGCAAAGACCCGACACTAATACAGTAATATAACCACATATATAAGACAACCCCCCCCCACCCCGCCAATTCCCCATCC
>NC_051417.1:35950973-35951094 GCF_015228065.2 Penaeus monodon | reverse complement strand
AGTCTACGCAACAATACATGAACTCGAGTATAACCTATTCAACGCAGCGTGTACCTGTTTCATGAGAAACCAGACAGCTAGCAGGGTGGTGCGGGGGCAAGAGGGGGCAGGAAGAGGAGAT
>NC_051417.1:35950437-35950742 GCF_015228065.2 Penaeus monodon | reverse complement strand
AGCAGGCACCGGCTAGCAAATCAATCCAGTGACCGGCAAGGGCGCGTCACGTGACAACAATCTGGAGGCAGCAGGGGTTAGGCACGTCCCGCCGACCTTCACCTAACTAGGAAACCCCGATACACACACACAAACCAGCTACAGCGGTTAAGAACTCTTTAGATCAGCCCATTCCCCCTCCCCCCTCCCATTTTTCAACCACTACCTTACTTGTGACTATCCCCCCACCCTCTCTTCTCTCCCCCATCCCGGGAAGCACCTTCGAAGGTGATCTCGTATACACAGTGCCCGCCGTTGAAATATCA
>NC_051417.1:35950103-35950273 GCF_015228065.2 Penaeus monodon | reverse complement strand
ACAAGGGCTGGTACTCCCTCTCCACTCCCCTGGGCGCACGGGATCTTACAAGGGCAATACATCTGCGGGGTTTGTATTGGCTCTTCGGGGCGTCGGCGGGAGAACGGATTCGAAGAGAACCAGAACTACATTGTCTCGAAGGCCCTTAATGGGCACGCCCTCGTTCCCAC
>NC_051417.1:35949788-35949884 GCF_015228065.2 Penaeus monodon | reverse complement strand
CCAGGTCCCCGTGGGATGATCACGACCTAGTCCCCGGGGTTGGTGCACCAGTCTTTGGTAAAGCCTCCGCATCACGTAGCTACCGAGGTAATCCAT
>NC_051417.1:35949373-35949449 GCF_015228065.2 Penaeus monodon | reverse complement strand
TGCACGGCGAGTGATCGACAAGAGTAAACAGGAAAACGGAGAAACTGAGAAATTATAATGCACAACCACACACAGC
>NC_051417.1:35949075-35949202 GCF_015228065.2 Penaeus monodon | reverse complement strand
ATGGTTGTATAACAGCCAAGCCAGGGACACCAACACGCACCCACTTCTCATGACATGCCATCCGAGTCACTCGTGCTCCGTCATGTACTATAAAACGAATCAGAGGCCAACGTTCATCTCATTAATC
>NC_051417.1:35948404-35948522 GCF_015228065.2 Penaeus monodon | reverse complement strand
ACTGAACTATTTTCAAAATTTGTATACATAGTTATAAATACAATTCATCATCCATCGTTTTCAGTAACAGATAATTCTAAGCAACCAATAAACCAGAAATAAATGAAACAAACAAATT
>NC_051417.1:35948088-35948368 GCF_015228065.2 Penaeus monodon | reverse complement strand
AGAGAAGGGGAAACTCTGGAAAACTTGAATGCAGTCAATGCGCGTGAGAGGAATCCCAGGGAGGCAGGGGGGGAGGGGGAGACTGGAGGGGGAGGGTGTGGGATAGTGTTGTGGGGGCGAGGGAAGAAGAGTGGGGTTTGTTGGGGGGGGGGGAGTAATATGACCGGTTTTACGAAAAGAAAAAAGCTTCTAGGGCGAGAAAATCTGAAGTATAAGGTATTCTCCTATAAAAAAGGGACACAAATGAGATAAAAAGATAAAGATCGAGATATTTAATTAA
>NC_051417.1:35947937-35948053 GCF_015228065.2 Penaeus monodon | reverse complement strand
CCTGCCCCTCCCTCCATCCTCCCCCTCTCTACCCAAGACGCAAACGAGTTCATGGAACCTGCATACCTTGGCTCAAGACGCAAGCTACTGGGAAGCCAAAGATGAACCTGCCACGT
>NC_051417.1:35947730-35947894 GCF_015228065.2 Penaeus monodon | reverse complement strand
AGGGACGAGAGAACAACTCTGAGAACCACAACAAAGGAGAGAGAAAAAAAATAGTCTGGATGCGCTGCCAAAATCAAGGACAAATTCGCGGTTAGGTGCAAGCATTCGGGGAAAGGATGCACCGAAACCTATAAATACGGAGAGATAAAGCGAAAAAGAAAAAG
>NC_051417.1:35947075-35947624 GCF_015228065.2 Penaeus monodon | reverse complement strand
ATGAAAGATGTGGCAAGCAGACTCACCGCAATCTTGACAAGTAAGTGAAAGCAAAGATAACACGTGGATCCCCCCCCGCCATCCCCACCCGAAGAAACCCGAAGAAACCCGTTTGAGTCCACCAGAAATACTTAAAATCCTGGGATGATTCCTTTTAAGAGATCGCAATAGACGTCTGCAGGTGTGTTTTAAAGGGTACTCTTAATAGACAATCTCTCTCTCTCTCTCAAATTTAACCCAAGATGAGAGACAAAAGGTATGTATTGAAACACGCATGAAAGAAAGAAAAAAACACGCATCTCCGAGCTTCACAACCATTCGGCACTAAGACGCGAGTGGAAATAAAAAATTGCCATTTACCCCCCCCCCCCCATATCCCATTTACGTCCATGAACAACTTCTTGACTAGCCTCTTTTCCCTTTCCTGCACCAACCCTTCCCTCTACCGAGACACCGACATCAAAATTCCCTCCTTCTTCAGCGCTTTTCTTATTTTCCCTTTCCCATTTACCCCCCCTCCTCCCCGTCCCAACCCACCTAAATCGCCGA
>NC_051417.1:35946716-35947029 GCF_015228065.2 Penaeus monodon | reverse complement strand
TCCCTCCTACATTCACCTACAATACCTCCCCACCCATCTCCACCAATCCTTAACCTTTCTCCTTTTTCCCCGCGTACCCCACACACCTCCACCCCCACCACTACCCCTTTGCCACTCCCACACCCCTTGCCTCCGCCACCCACACCTCCCCTTTCCCGCCGCCTTGCCCTCCCCCCCCACGGTTTTCCTCCCCCATTCGCCTCCAGAACGAAAAGGGGGAAGGAAGAGTATTGACCTGACGCTAGAGTTATTCCGGTAGCACGCGAGCGATTCCGCCAGCGTCCGTCGGCTCGGGCAAGTGGACTATTAAGAT
>NC_051417.1:35946492-35946621 GCF_015228065.2 Penaeus monodon | reverse complement strand
AAACTCAAAGTTCAGGGTAAGCGTAAGGGGGGAAAAGACTAACGAATGGGGAATGAAAGAGAGAGCTAAAGAAACGCTGGAGAACAGAAGGCGCAAAGGGGGAAGAGAAAGAGGGATATATATATATAT
>NC_051417.1:35945919-35946398 GCF_015228065.2 Penaeus monodon | reverse complement strand
ACGAAGGTAAAAGAATATAAAATAATGAGAAGAGGAAAAACACACGAAAAGACGAAATAATGATACTAAGAAAGAGAGGGAAGACGCATATGCAGAGGCCAAATGATAATGATGAAAGAGAATAAGAGAAGAAACAAACGGCAAAGCACATCCAACAAAAAGAAAACAAACGGAAGTAGAATCAGAAGACAAAGGGACAGGAAAAAAAACGAAAAAGAAAGAAAGAAAAGAAAATGAAAATAACAAAACGTATAAAGACAGCAGAAGAGACGAAGTAAAGGCAAAGGATAATAATAAGAAAGAGAAGGAAGAGGAGGTTGTTGTGTCCGCGGCAGGGGATGGAGCCGGGCTGTGTGTTCGTGAGATGAATCAATACCACAGGGGGATGTCAGAGGACAGAGTTTCCATAATTAACTGTTATCGACCACGGACGCTGGGGGAGAGAGGGCGGGGGAGGGGGAGAATTCGGGGAAACCCAC
>NC_051417.1:35945641-35945772 GCF_015228065.2 Penaeus monodon | reverse complement strand
AGGAATGTATTGTGACCCTACGTAGCCTGATGGTATCACATGTCAACCAACCAAGCAGGATATGTATTTATTGAAACCCACATAGGCCTTCAATAAAACTCACATGGAGAGAGACGGACCGCAGAGACACA
>NC_051417.1:35945097-35945282 GCF_015228065.2 Penaeus monodon | reverse complement strand
AGAAATGCATTGATGAGAAAGAATTTAGAGATCGGGTAGCGTGTGGGGGAAGGGGGAGGGTTTGGGCTGAACAACATATGGAAAAAAAGAGACATAGATATCCTAAAACCTGATTGTGAAAGCCACGCGCCAAGACTTTCCAAAAAATGACGTAAACCATGACCAAAAAAAATCCCCCAAACACA
>NC_051417.1:35944309-35944468 GCF_015228065.2 Penaeus monodon | reverse complement strand
CTCCATGCACCTGCCGGCGATCTAGTTACTTCTCGCTCTTGACGTAAATCACAGGCCTCTCTCCGGCCTCGCACCCTGGTGACGTCACGCCTAGACAACACCCCACGTCACTTTACCCTCCCTGTCTCCGCTCAGGCCTAATCCCCATTTCTTTATTAA
>NC_051417.1:35943777-35944280 GCF_015228065.2 Penaeus monodon | reverse complement strand
TATGATGAAGGGAAAAGGTATAAAAAAAAAAAGAGGTAGGGAGGAAGAATCGAACGAGACGGAGTGAGGTGTAAGGAAAAAAAGAAGAACCTAAGTTAGCACAGCAGCCAAAGCATGAAAACTAAATCATCGGTACGGTAAACACAAAAACAAAAACAAAAAGTATAACTTGAGACGAAAAAATATAAATATGGTGGGTAGATGGGGAAGAAAAGGGAGCAAGGGATGTGATAAAAGGAGGGAGGGTGAAGGTCGAGGCGTTGAAAGGTGAGGCGATCTGAGGGGAAGGAAGGTGCGAGGGGAGTCGGTAGAGGGAGCCACCCCCTTCACACGCTACACCCCGGCGACGGGCAAGAAACCAAGAAAAGGGTGTTCCAATACGGTAATCTTAGCGATTCCCCCTGTCGTCACTTGCAAAGGGAGAGGAGACGGTGAAGACGGGACTAAATTAATAGACATATATAAAGAAAGTTCAGAAAGAAGAGTGGTGAAAGAATATACCC
>NC_051417.1:35943472-35943687 GCF_015228065.2 Penaeus monodon | reverse complement strand
AAGGGAGGAGGAGAACGTATGCCAAGGACGTGGCCTGAAAGTATGTTCCAGATCAGTACGTTGATCCGTAATCAAGTTTCAAAGCACATCGACATTGCCAATTCTGGGAACCCAACCCAAGCCGTGGCCCTGGAGGTGGGGAATAGAAAGGTTTCAAAACCAAGGGGATGGGAGAAATAAAAATCTGGTGAGGAAAACATAATAGGGTTAGGGTT
>NC_051417.1:35942957-35943360 GCF_015228065.2 Penaeus monodon | reverse complement strand
ACAGTAAAGTGTTGGGAATGAATTTCCCGCGAACGTGTAATGCAAACGTCAACAGTGACGAAGGAACAACGAAAAAGACAAAAGAGTACTACAACACAAACACGACAAATAGGCACCGCTCACTTCCAAAAAAAAAAAAAGACTGTGAAAACCGGCCCGCGCACAAAGCAGCATCGCAATCCCGGCCAACGCGAGAAGAGACGCGCAGAGACGAGACGCGACGACGCCCCGACAGGTGCCGCGTCTAATGTGACGGACGGACAGCTGATGATGCGCGTTACTTGTAAGGCGTCACGTGACGGGGACGGGGGAGTATAAGTAAGGCTAGAAGAAGAAGCAGAAAGAGGTGAAAGTTCGAGAAGTGATAAGGTAGAAGGGCGGGGAAGATCGAAAAAGAAACGGG
>NC_051417.1:35942575-35942832 GCF_015228065.2 Penaeus monodon | reverse complement strand
GGGGGGGGTGAGTGAAAGCGGTGAAAGAAAGAAAAAAACATGTTACACAATGAATCAGATACGTAAACCGAACGTTCAAACATTTTTTCCCTAATCGAGCTTCTACTACGTGACCCTCAGTTACACTCGGCGCATCAAGATTCTAGAAAGACGAACACGTCACCCCACCCATGGACGGGAATGCGTGCACGCGCGCTCTCCCTTACAATAACCAAGGGGAAGCAGATGAAGGGAACTCCACTGTTTGTAGCGAGATA
>NC_051417.1:35942447-35942517 GCF_015228065.2 Penaeus monodon | reverse complement strand
CAAACCGACTCCACAAATATTCGCTCCTACACAAACCCCCACTTCTACTCCACCATTACTACTCCCATAT
>NC_051417.1:35942117-35942411 GCF_015228065.2 Penaeus monodon | reverse complement strand
AAAGGACCACACGACCCCTCTAGCCCCCCTCTCTCCCTCCCCATCCGCCTCTCGAAACTTACAGATCATGTATCTACTCGGGCCCTTGATTTATTCCCGAGATAAATCAATTCTCAATCGAAACCCCAACTCCCCCCACCCCCACACAATCCCATCTCTCCCCTCTCCCCCATCTTTCCCTCCTTCCCACCCACCAGAGAATGCCATTTCCGCCATTTCTTCCGTGAACACCACATACTATACACACAAATTACAAAGGCCAAGCTCATCTCCATCTTGATGAGTGGAGAACTT
>NC_051417.1:35941726-35942032 GCF_015228065.2 Penaeus monodon | reverse complement strand
TAACATGATAAAAAAAACAAGGCCGAGAGATTACGACATCGGCCCTTTCCTTATCTTCCTTCGATTCAATAAAGGCACCGACCGTTCACTGTTATCACAACAACGGTCATTATCACATGCATAAATACGAAGGTGAGGAAGCAAGGGCAGAGAAGGGTGTAGAAAGGGTAGTGACAGAAGGGTGAAAGTACGCGAGGGAGAGTTCTTTCATATATGAATGGGGAGGAGAAAAGAGGAGAGACAACTATATATAGAGAGAGAAAGGGGGGAGCAAAAATGAATAGAGCGAGAGGAAGAAGAGAACAC
>NC_051417.1:35941544-35941637 GCF_015228065.2 Penaeus monodon | reverse complement strand
CGAGGAAGAGGTGGGGGGGGGGGGGTACGAAGTGCCTCCTGCCCACCCAGCCACAGAGCAGCAGATGGAGGCACCTGCATAAACAGCCCTTAA
>NC_051417.1:35941449-35941514 GCF_015228065.2 Penaeus monodon | reverse complement strand
CTTACCAGGAAATACTCTCGAGTTTAAACACAAATGTCCAAATGGGGAAGTTATCATGGGGAGAA
>NC_051417.1:35940905-35941124 GCF_015228065.2 Penaeus monodon | reverse complement strand
GGTTGACCTGAGATCAATAACAATGTAGTACTTACTCGTATTGTGTTCTTTAGTCTTTCTGCTTCTTGTCGTAAACTATCCAAATCATTCATTTCTAAAAATTACAAAACTAAAAAATCTGAAAAGAGAAAAGAGAAAACACATTAGTGTATGTCAAGGATCAATATAAAACATTACACCTTAAAATTACAGATTTATATCTCTCTTTATCTCTCAAGG
>NC_051417.1:35940643-35940766 GCF_015228065.2 Penaeus monodon | reverse complement strand
CTGAACGCAATTTCATTCAAGAATACTTATAACAGTACAAAATCGCCCAACAACTTACACCACCACAACCATTAGCTACATGTCAAAGGTAAAAACAAATATCCACTTCTTTGCAGTTGTATA
>NC_051417.1:35940292-35940373 GCF_015228065.2 Penaeus monodon | reverse complement strand
TCCAGGAACAAGCACGAAGGCGTCGCTGCAACTTCCCTCCCAAATCCCCTTTCTCTGTCTGCCACCAAAGACTGTGTGTAG
>NC_051417.1:35939996-35940153 GCF_015228065.2 Penaeus monodon | reverse complement strand
TCTATAGCCCCACCCCGCCAGTGGCCCCGAGAGGGCGACGGAGGTAGTGTCCGGGGGAGGGCGAAGTGGTGTGTGCTGGAGATCTGCGACGGTGCTGGTGGCCGTTCGTGGTGCTGCTGTAGTTCTTTTCTTATGTCAGCTGACTGGCTTTATCTTC
>NC_051417.1:35937383-35938001 GCF_015228065.2 Penaeus monodon | reverse complement strand
CCTATGTCCACACTATTCCTACTGTATGACCAAGTAAAAAAAAATATTATTTTCTAAACTCAGGTACAGCAGCAAACCTGATATCTGCTGGTGATGTGCTGTACGATTGCAAGACCTGCTGATCTAACAACAAGTTGCAGATAAATTAAAAATTTACACCGAAGGTAGTAGAGCAAATTCTTATCCCATAACAAAATAACAAGTGATTACACAAGGCTAGCTTACACAGGTCACTGCTGCACGCGTCAAACTGCAGTGCCCAACTACCGCCTACGTGAAAATAGATATCTATATATACAATATCCTTTACCACTGTACTAAGCTGTAGCATAAAAGGGTGTGGCAATATGGCACTGTACTAGGGTGACGAGGCCGTGTGATATATGCAGAGACGTTTAAAGCAGTAATGTGTGCTGTGGGAATGTGCTGCGATACGTAGGGTGTGGCGGTCGTGTAGTATAAAATCTTATTACTTAAAAAAAAGGGGGGGAAGAAGGGAAATTCAAATGATGGTATTAAAGGGAGCCCAAGAAGGTATATATAGGTACTTATTGCAATGACAGGTGGAAAAATGGACAGAAAGGGCAAAAAGGATGGCTGTAGATGGGAGATCGAAAC
>NC_051417.1:35937126-35937305 GCF_015228065.2 Penaeus monodon | reverse complement strand
CTATCGATTGGGCTCAGGGTGTTGGGATGGGTTACAACTTCCACAGCCCATGCACACAGCCTGGTTTGGTCTAGGTCAAACTCACACTACGAAAGCGAGACGGGGGAAAAATGAACCTGAAAATACGCCAAATCATGCTTCAGACTCGGGCGGGGTGCTAATCAAGAGGACTGAGGATT
>NC_051417.1:35936392-35937005 GCF_015228065.2 Penaeus monodon | reverse complement strand
GACACAGACAGACAGTCGACAACTTTCATAAACAGAGCGACCCCATGAAAGGACTGACATTGAGCCCAATCAGCACAACGGGACTTGGACCGAGCAGCTTAAAGACGGCAAGATAAGCAATCGTCCACCAGCGCGCCCCGTTACCTTCCCTGAACAAACAGCCAGCAACGTCTCGTCCGCTGGCTGGTGCTTCCCTCTACCCTTACGCAAGTGTCTGAACCTATCCTCCTCGTCCCACGGGCAATGGCGCACTCGGAAAAGAAACCTAGAAAGCAACCCGAGGTGTCTAGCGAACAGCGAGCGAGCCAGCCGCTGTAGCAGACAACATCATGGCAGCGGTTTGGGTGGCGGGTGGCGGGGCGATGGCCAGTGCAGAGGCTTACCCAGGGGAGTCGAGGCAGTGCAAACTGCTATGTGAGGTCACAGGGGCAGAGGAGGCGCTCTCATGCTGCTCCCCCAGGGTCCCGGGGCGCGGGCGGCCGCGGGCGGCACACACACACGGGGGCGTGAGCCCTGCTGGGACTGAAAAGCCACGGGCGCACTGTGGCGGGCCAATCTACTGAAGGGCCATGTTGTAACGACGCGGAATTGGACAGGACAAGCGAGTGGAACC
>NC_051417.1:35936268-35936339 GCF_015228065.2 Penaeus monodon | reverse complement strand
GGGGGGAGGTGCCAGGGAGAGGGGAGTGTGGCTCAAGATGGCGGTGCACGGCGGCGGCGGGCGATCAAGGG
>NC_051417.1:35935974-35936231 GCF_015228065.2 Penaeus monodon | reverse complement strand
GTGACCAGTGTCAGCACTTGGGCAGGGCTGGGCGCGAGGAAGGGCGAGCGAGGCGGCCTTCCTAAGGGTGTCCTCCAGGTACCAAAGCACTCACTCCACTGCGACACGTCCACTACCACTGCACACTCCGCTCCGGACTTCTTCACCTGGCAGGTAGCGCGGCGGCGGACCACCCGATCGGCACCAAGTCTAGAAAGTAACTGAGTGAGGCGCGTGGCGGTGCGCGCAGCTCACCCCGCGCAGCCGCACTGCCCCGC
>NC_051417.1:35935427-35935781 GCF_015228065.2 Penaeus monodon | reverse complement strand
TCGGTCGCCCGCCTCTCAAATCCACAAGCCTCGCAAATCCACAGCCAACATCCTGCATATTAAAGACAACTGAAATATGCCAACCGACAGCACCTCCCCCCCCCAAAAAAAAAAGGGGGGGGCGATGATGCTAATAAGACGAAGATAAGACAAAATCTTTAGAAAGGGAAGGAGAGAACGGAGATAAAGCCACTCCACTGATTCCGAAGCCACACCCGCCGAGGATGACATGAGGATGGGGGGGGGGGGGTCTTGACAACCTGCCCGAGAAGCTATGGGCGGACGGCAGATTAGTGGGCGGCTGGGCGGGGTGATCTCGTGATACCGAGACGTGGGTAGGCGGGGAGGTCCCAT
>NC_051417.1:35934438-35934773 GCF_015228065.2 Penaeus monodon | reverse complement strand
AGGTTGTCGGGGTTGATCAAAAGGTTACGGAGGCTAACGAGAGGTTGGCGTGACATGCGGAGGTTGTTTGGAGGGGAAGAGGAGGGAGACGGGAAGATGAGGATGATAGAAAAAAAAATAAAGAAAGAGGATGAAGGAATAAAAGAGGAGAAAATAACCGAAGAGGAATGAGTACGAGAGAGAGGGGGGGGAGCAAGCACAAGAACAAGAGGAAGAAAATAATAAAAAAAAAGAAATAGGGTACAGGAACGCCTCTTTGTACATCCAGGGCAGGAGGTGCCCAGTACCCTATTCCACCTGGACAAGGACGAGGCAGATATCGGGACAGAACAGTC
>NC_051417.1:35933935-35934390 GCF_015228065.2 Penaeus monodon | reverse complement strand
GGCACTGAAGATAGGGCAAAACCTCCAAGTCACCCGAAAAGGGGGGGGGAGGTTCTATTAGCGAGGGGTTAAGCGGGGGTTGAACGGGCCTAAGGGGTTCGAGGGAAAGAGGTGTGGCTTGGGAGATCGATTTGCCGGATGTGTGACTGCGAGGAGTGGAGGGGGGAGTGGGGGGAGGGGGATATCTCGTAGTACCAGACGTAAGACCGAGGGGCGGGAGATGGGGGGGGGGTCCAGGAGTTAAAGATGGGGGAGCCAAGGTATCAGACAAGAGGCGGAAGAGGAAGAGGGAGAGGGTGTGGAAGAGAGAGCAAAGACAAAAGGAAGGGACCAATGGACGAATAGATAGATACACAGCGAAGGAAGAAATGGAGAGGGGAGGGTGGGAGAGGGAGTGGGAGAGAGAAAAGGGACGAGAGGATGGAGACTGAGATAGATTGAAGCGAGAAGAGATG
>NC_051417.1:35933474-35933669 GCF_015228065.2 Penaeus monodon | reverse complement strand
ATGCCCACAGATCCAAAAAAGCATAAAAAAAAGAATTGGGGCTCTAATGGTAACGGTATAGAAGGATGTGCCAAGGGGCTTCAAAAGATGCAAGTGCAACAGGCCGATGTGACGAGAGCGGGGAAGCAACTGAACTGAACCGAATCAAAGGAAGATGAACAAAAATGGAAATAAGAAAAATGAGAATACGAATAA
>NC_051417.1:35933266-35933447 GCF_015228065.2 Penaeus monodon | reverse complement strand
ACACAAGTGAAAGGAATAATAATAAAAGGGGAATCCCGGTAACCCAGGAAAGTGACAAGGTGGGCAGCGAAGACAAGGGCACGAAGGCTGCAGGAAAGCACAAGAAAAAGGGGGTAAGAGTAAGGGAGGGCGGGGCAAGGGAGTGCCTGAAGAAAGTGGGCACGAGGCGAAGGAGTGCCAG
>NC_051417.1:35932746-35933063 GCF_015228065.2 Penaeus monodon | reverse complement strand
TGAGGAGAGGGCGAGTCGTGGAAGTGCAAAAGAAAAAGAACGGTGTTATTTCAATATGAGAAAAGGTCAGGGAGCGTGTGCAAAAGCGTGAAGGTGTTGTCATGTTGACCTTGTCTGGAGTACATTTGTGCGCGCATTCCTCTGATTGGTAAAGCTACTTAACGGGCGCGCGATCCTCCGATCACGAGGAAGAGAAGAAACGGGAGGTTATATAAAAAGAGAGAAAGAAATAAAATGGGGAAAAAATTCTCTCGAGCTCTTTTAAAAAGGAAGTGCCGAAACCTCTCCCTTCCCTCCTAACGGATCCACGGGTCCAC
>NC_051417.1:35931987-35932146 GCF_015228065.2 Penaeus monodon | reverse complement strand
CCTCGCGGGGGATACCTACAACATGACCGGAAATCGCATACCTGAACGTCCGTGGACAATCAGCGGCGCGACTTGCCCTTTCCCGACGACGCTAGAATGCACCGTCGCCTCTCCAGTCGTGACGTCATGCGTTATTGGAACACGAACAGGATGGCATGC
>NC_051417.1:35931749-35931891 GCF_015228065.2 Penaeus monodon | reverse complement strand
AAACGGGGAAGTACCGTAAAGACGGACAGAAGAAAATAATGATTGGAGAGTAAAAAGTCATAAAAGAGACAAGCATAGGGGATAAGATACAAAGAGAAAAAGAAGCCTTCCCAAGAATAATAATTAGCAAAAAATATCAGGG
>NC_051417.1:35931522-35931639 GCF_015228065.2 Penaeus monodon | reverse complement strand
GTTCGGCAGTATCACATAACAAACGCAGGTGTTGACTTTCAGCAGGATCACGGCCACCAGAGGACCACCTGTTTATTATTCTGCCTAACGCTGGAATGCCACAGACACATAGACACT
>NC_051417.1:35931231-35931419 GCF_015228065.2 Penaeus monodon | reverse complement strand
CCTCTCCCTCTCACCCAGTCACTGACTCATCCATACCAACTCGCTTGCAAGCCCATCTTTATACCTTTAACCTGTACTTCTGTACTTGCAAAGGCAAGGCGAGAAGGACAGAGAGGGGTGGACAGACAGACGGATTTGAGAAATGGGATGATGACGAAGAGGAAAAGAACGACTGGCGTGGAGAACTC
>NC_051417.1:35930962-35931182 GCF_015228065.2 Penaeus monodon | reverse complement strand
GAAACCGAGGCGAAATGAAGGCAAACATCGACAGTGGGGGACAATATTTTTTTAAAAGTGATTGGAAGATATAAAAACAGACAAGACGACGAAAAGGAACGCCCGGACCTCACCAGCTACCGCAACATCAGCTGTGAGTCGACGCTGTCTCACCAGGTACCGCTCCCCGCCCAGTCCGAGCCCACGACATTCACACGCCGGCGCATACCGTCCGAGGAAT
>NC_051417.1:35930268-35930360 GCF_015228065.2 Penaeus monodon | reverse complement strand
ATACAAAATCCCACGAAACGGATTTCCCTATAAAACCGACATCGATAATTCAGTTTCTATCACCTATTTTCTGTGTCTGTCTGCCCTCCCCT
>NC_051417.1:35930067-35930182 GCF_015228065.2 Penaeus monodon | reverse complement strand
GTAAACAATCCCACCGCAACCTTGATAATTTCACCAACAGGAGGAAGCAGGCCAGTCAAAGCCAAGCGACCAAGACAGAAGACGGGAATAGATGAGGTGGAGAAGGTAAAGAGAA
>NC_051417.1:35929818-35929942 GCF_015228065.2 Penaeus monodon | reverse complement strand
CCGCTTAATCCTCCGCTCTCCATGAATGACCCCAAGTGCTAGTCCGGGCTGGCCAAAGCATTCGCCGCGGGCACAACAGTTACCAAATATTCGACAATTACACCTTTTACTCCACACGCTGAGA
>NC_051417.1:35929571-35929684 GCF_015228065.2 Penaeus monodon | reverse complement strand
CCAAGGAATCAGGATTGGTCAGCGTTACCAATCGCCCTGCTTGTGTTATTAAGAGATATATAAAGAACTTTAAGGTGTAGAGAAAAACAATAAGGGGATAATATATAAAAATG
>NC_051417.1:35929312-35929396 GCF_015228065.2 Penaeus monodon | reverse complement strand
TAAACGAGGGTGACGCTCTTAATGTCAGCTTTCACCTAGCCACATTTCGTGAAGAAAGTCGTGTAATTGCCACACAATCTAGAT
>NC_051417.1:35929112-35929183 GCF_015228065.2 Penaeus monodon | reverse complement strand
TAATCTAAAACCGCATCCAGATGTTAGTCAAGGACGTGAAAAATTAAGATACGGTGACAAGAAAAGAACAG
>NC_051417.1:35928326-35928471 GCF_015228065.2 Penaeus monodon | reverse complement strand
ATCCCCAGCGTGGAGGAGGCCTGCAAGCTACGTCAGCGACGGGGACTACCTCTTGCCTCTACGTCCCGGAATGCGGTTAACGAGCACTCCCTCGCAGCGCCCCGGGAAAATGAACTATACATTGCGCACGCCGGAGCCTTGTGCC
>NC_051417.1:35928164-35928277 GCF_015228065.2 Penaeus monodon | reverse complement strand
TTATTCCTTCTTAGTCGTTTGCCGTTCACTATTCGACTTCCTCTTCCTTGTACTTAAAAAAAATCCACGGCATCGTCTTCCTCCTATTCCTACTCCTGTTGTTGTTGTTGTTT
>NC_051417.1:35927897-35928131 GCF_015228065.2 Penaeus monodon | reverse complement strand
AGCCCCCCACTTATCCGTCATCCTACCCACTCCTTCGCCACACTTTCCCAAAGCCCTAATTCGTACAGCGCTCAGCACCTACAACCTCACGTGCCGTCAGGACCCGAGATGCTGGTGACGCTGCATTTTCTTCTGCTGCGGTGCTCGGAGGCTCGAAGGCAGAGTTTGCCATTAGGTAAGCTTTAAAAGAATATTCACGAAAACCTACTCTCCATAGGGGGAGAAAGCGAGAAT
>NC_051417.1:35927018-35927587 GCF_015228065.2 Penaeus monodon | reverse complement strand
CAAGTGGAGACATAAAAAAATAGCTATATCCATGAATATACTTACAATAGTGCACAGAACTGACTGACAGACACACGCACACACTTAATCCACAAAAGGAGGTAATCTTATCAACTCAATAAGGTATGCCACAGCTGATAGTCGGACTGTAAGCTTAGGTAACTGATAAACGAAATCTCCGGCGACTAACGTTCAATACCAATTAATAACTGACACTGATTTCATGCATTTCAAATTATTATTCATACAAAATTTTCATTAACTCTAATTTCAAATGCTGATCGCCCACAAGCGAGTTGTTACTCTAGTTTAGAATTTCAGGGATAAGGTGAGGGGGACTGTAGGGAGGAGGTAAGAGAGGAAAGGAGAGGTGAAGGGAGTAAAGAAGAGAAGGGAAGAAAAGAGAGAAGGGGGAAGAGAGGAGAAGGAAGGAAAAGAGAGAAGGGGGAAGAGAGGAGAAGGAAGGAAAAGAGAGAAGGGAGAAGAGATGAAAAGGGGGGAAAGGAGAGGAGAAAAGGATGAAAAGGGAGGAAAGGAAAGAAGGGAGAAGAGATTGAAAGGGAATACAT
>NC_051417.1:35926690-35926833 GCF_015228065.2 Penaeus monodon | reverse complement strand
ACTAACCTCGTTCTTGAATTGCAATTCTTGTGAAAAGTCTACCAGACAAATTATTCATTTAAATGTCCATCACACCTTATTCCACAATTCTCAAACTTGAACTACGGGATCTGATGACAAGCAATTAATCCATTTCCAAATTG
>NC_051417.1:35925512-35926621 GCF_015228065.2 Penaeus monodon | reverse complement strand
CTGGCCCATAACTATGCACAGGGAATAACAAATCATTCCAAATACATCGGGTCATATATATACACACAAATATCACACTTCCTTCAGGTAAACAAACCAAAGGTGCAACAGGAGGAAGAGGAAATCAAGTGAAATGACATCACGGTAACTTCCGAAGTGGTGGGGATTACTGCAGTCGTTTCAAGGACGAGAACATTGGCACATCTGACCACAGCCTGTTGTGCTACTTGAACCAATTGCACGAAATTACTGAAGTATTACTCTAAATAATATGAGCTTGGAATAAAATTATTGCTTTTATATAATCAATAATATATTTTTTGCCTAAAAAAAGTTACCCAAATAAGGTGGGCATTTTAGTGCAGCCCTCAGGCATCTAGAGTTTGACTGATGATCCTCTTAAATCAATCAAGACTTAGCCAGACCAGCCATAGTTCCAGGACTTTTGCAGGGATTGTAAGTGTACACCAGGAGAACAGAAACAGAAGAAAAAGTTGAAGGAAGAAAGAAAAGGAGTGAGTGAGGGTTAATGAATAGGAAAAAACTGTGCAAGCAAAGGAGGATGAGGAAGATGAAACTGTAGTTGTGGTAAACAGAAGAAGGAGAAGGAGAAGGAGAAATAAGTAAAAAGATTTTGGCATTATACCATCCTCTATCAAATTTTCTTTTCAATACAACTATCAAGTAAATAAATAAATACAAATATATCCAATAAAAGGAAA
Organism: Penaeus monodon; assembly: GCF_015228065.2. Classification (NCBI taxonomy): domain Eukaryota; kingdom Metazoa; phylum Arthropoda; class Malacostraca; order Decapoda; family Penaeidae; genus Penaeus; species Penaeus monodon. The sequence goes on along the minus strand of NC_051417.1, from coordinate 35,925,899 downwards.
AACTATGGTACTCTCCGTGTAAACATGAAACTAAATACGGAAAGGGAAATTCAGGTATTTTCAAGCCGAGGCTTAAAATATGAAAATCACCTCTGGCATTCCAAAACCAAGTCATCCCTGAAGGAGGCTTCATCACGTTCCCTATTATTCATCATGCAGAATCATGTTCCTTCCATGAATAATTTAAAAAACGGGCAGTTTATAATTACTGTATACTTCAAATTGAGTAATTAGATCAGCTAACCTCATTGTTGCATTGGAAAGAAACAAACTTTTAAACTTTTAAATTGGCCTCTGAATGGTCAGTACCCAGTATATCCAACACTAGCAACTTAAAAACAAAAACAGGATTAACAATGTTCACCTCACAAACTATGCATTAGCTTT
>NC_051417.1:35924959-35925117 GCF_015228065.2 Penaeus monodon | reverse complement strand
TGGTGGCATTGGCTTAATAGGGGTAAAATATCTAAAAAATCACCTTTAGGTTATTCTGAAAGTGATCAGATATATCAAAAACTTCCAAAATTGCTGATATACTCTTAAATATAATATCCTAGCAACTGAATGTAACCAGTAATATATGCTACACATTT
>NC_051417.1:35924760-35924895 GCF_015228065.2 Penaeus monodon | reverse complement strand
ATTTTTTTTTTTCTTTTTAAGGAAAACAAAAAAAGCAAGTTATGATATATTCTACAAATTTCAAGGAAAATAAAGATTAAAAATATAACATACTGCCTTTCTTATTCTGCAAAACTCCTTTCATATATGCTATCA
>NC_051417.1:35924352-35924568 GCF_015228065.2 Penaeus monodon | reverse complement strand
TTGTTCTATTTTTTCTCCTTTATTCAAACTTAAATTCACAAATGAGCACCTACACATTATACTATTTTCTCAACTACATTTTGTGTTGTTTTTCATTATACCTCAGTGTAAGTGCACACATACATCTTTACAAATGTGCATACTCATACACTAAAGAGTAGAAATGAATGTAGCACAGATGTACTTTACATGGAAAGGTGCAGATGCACGCACATG
>NC_051417.1:35923857-35924277 GCF_015228065.2 Penaeus monodon | reverse complement strand
CCTGTATGCATTAACATCCTACATATAACTGATACACATCATAAGGTACTACTTTTCCTTCACCTGAAAATATTAGGCTTTCAATAGCAACTGCTAATAACAATAGGAATAAAATACACTGTCAGAGCTGACAGCAACCAGCAACTTCTGCCTGAACATCTTCTCTTCCCCATACTTTTCCCAATAAAAAGCTCATAGTCATACATACAAGAGTCTGCAAACTGTGGCTTAGATGACAGACTAGGCACAAGAAAATGATCAATATGTATGTAAAAAATAATTCAATAAACAAACATTATTATTTTCGAATACAAAAGAAATAGGACAAGCCCTTAACATGCCAAACTGGCATCCCATAATCCTCAGTTTGTCAAATTCACACTTGGTACATTAATTCTAGTGTACAGTTTTAATGGGAGT
>NC_051417.1:35923383-35923692 GCF_015228065.2 Penaeus monodon | reverse complement strand
GGCCCTTATGTTACATCTACATAAAAAAAATAATAATTTCCAGTAATCAAATTATAATGGTAAATCATAGGAGAGGGGGTGAGATGAGGATATGGACAAGAAATATTATAAGGAAACAATTGAAACAAAAAGTAAAAAACTTGTGAGTAAAAACAAGCACACACTGGCTTACCTCCATAAGTGTACCTAAAATTGCAGTCTGTGGTAAACCTTGTAACAGGCTATCCAATAGCTGAATGTACAGGAAACTAAAACTGTGTCACCTAGCCACTTGTTACCATGAATGGGGTCTTCAAGGAATGAGTCTGC
>NC_051417.1:35922371-35923070 GCF_015228065.2 Penaeus monodon | reverse complement strand
AATATGCATAACTCAATATTGACCATCACCTAATCATTGTAAAACAGGGTACTGAGTAAAAACATCATATGAAAGTCTTAGTAAAGCTATACTTTGCTAAATAGCCAAAATACTGTACATACAGTATTTTTCCTTCAGCTAATGTACTGTCATGATGCACTTCCTGGTAACACCACAACATTTAAAAGACGTGTGATGTATGGTTGAATACTACTGCTTAAGGCTGAAGTATAGATATATACAGTACAGTACATAAGCAAGCCAGCAGTACAGGCACTTGTGAGTTCCACGACATGTATTCAAAGATATGTATATGCTGCACCACTATAAGCCTTGCAACACAGTTGTTTAGTATACAAGAGACACAGATACACATACTGCATACAGGAAGTGATTGCGATTCCTGTGTCCATTTAGATTTGCTCTGCCCCATTTCCTGACAGGAGTCTGGGTTCTATTACCATCTTTCGTGAAGTTTCTGCTAACCAAATTAGGAAAAATTTAACTGATATGTTTATCGGAAAGATCATACTTTGTTTAAGAACTTGCAAAAAAAAAAAAGAGTATGATTTACTTTGACCGCAAAAAGACTCTACATACTTGCACTCCTTCCACTCTTTCATACAAAACCAAATTCCAAAACCCAAACCAACTTTTGGACTTGGACCTATTTACAATTCGACAGTGCCAAAAGGACAC
>NC_051417.1:35921913-35922261 GCF_015228065.2 Penaeus monodon | reverse complement strand
TATTTAAATGCTGTAAAATTCTATGACAGCAAGTTGAGCAATGTAGCTGCCTTGCCATCAGCCCATGAAACTGGCCATATTGACAAAGCTCACCATCAGTGTCTAAGTAACAGGTACTGGGAGGGAAACACACCAAGGCCATCAAGTCAAGTCTCACTGCCTGTGACTGAATTGAAATATGCTATTAAACTGGTTTAATCAGTTCTTTCATTTTATCTTTTTATCATATGTCTTTCATTTTTCTTAATAAGAAGATGCGTTCCAGGCTTCTTATGACAATGATAATCCACAAAAAAACAGTCAATTATAAAGACACGACTTTAGATTGTAAAAAAAAAATAATAAAAA
>NC_051417.1:35921346-35921868 GCF_015228065.2 Penaeus monodon | reverse complement strand
ACCATAACCAAAGCAGTTCTTTACCCCACGAGTGTATCACTGTTATCCCAGTTTTAGCCATTACCCAATTACGATTGGATGGTTGTTTCATTGGGATCCCGATTATGGAACTTTAAATGTACACTTCCATACTCCCTACCAACTGAAAGTGAGGAACTAAAATAAAACAGGCCTTCAAATTTGTCTCCAAAATTATACTAGATGTGGTTACAATGTGGCATGATGTTTGCCAGGACTTCAGACAATAGATTTCATGATGCAGCACACTGCCTTTACCTACCATTACTTTGCAGAGCTTAAATTGACAAACACTGTACCCAACTCCTGACCTTAACTACTTATGCAGTTTTATTCATGTTTACACATTACTAAAAATTATTCATAGCGACTTTCATCTAGATATTCTCTGCTTAGCTTATTAAATATAAAATGACTTTACAGCCTGAATAATCATAAAACCTAAAATGACAGGTGTATAGTCTAACCTTTCAAATTAAAAGCTTAAAACTGAGATGACAGAGT
>NC_051417.1:35920748-35921214 GCF_015228065.2 Penaeus monodon | reverse complement strand
CAACACCATATAATTGTGATAAAACTAATCAGTCACATCAAACAACAACGAAAAAAACAACTACTGGAAAATAACTTGTGTTCAACTCAGAACAGATGGAAACTTTACTCCCACAGAGAGAATAAAACCTTACCAGAGACTTTATGCCAATAAAAGAAATGTTTTCTATCTCTTGCTAACAAAATTTTCTGTTTGCTTTCTTCACCTTCTCTTGATGGTATACAAGACTTCAAATAGTTTTTAATAAAAACAAATAAGTTTCCAAAGTATTGTTTTACACATCTACTACACAAGAACAAAATAACAATACATATGACAAGATTCCTGAAATATTCATACAAAGACGGACTAATTGACAAATAGCCACGAACATTTGTACACTTACTTACAATTTCATAAAGTTTCAATAGTAAGATGAACTTCACACATCCCATATCCACAGACAATTTCGGGGAGAAATTATTGA
>NC_051417.1:35919621-35919787 GCF_015228065.2 Penaeus monodon | reverse complement strand
AATTAATAATAATATAAAAAAATAATTTATTAATGATGTATGTATAGTATATTATTCTATGATAGTTTTGTAGTTTATATATAAGTGTATTTATTTATTTATACTTATTTGATTTTATGTAGTGTACTTATGTATATAATTATGAATTAATATTATTGCGATTACA
>NC_051417.1:35919323-35919521 GCF_015228065.2 Penaeus monodon | reverse complement strand
CCTGAATTATATACATTTTTTTTAATAGCCTTCACTCCATTCTAATAGCTGAAACCTACATCACTATTCAATATTAACCAAAAATATGCTTAATAATTTGTTGCTCTTCAAATTCTTGAGTGACTTGATGACTTGTGTCCAACATAAGGAGTTTTAAAAGAACTGGAAGCATCATTCTCTATTAAATTAACCCATTTT
>NC_051417.1:35918155-35918769 GCF_015228065.2 Penaeus monodon | reverse complement strand
AAGTTTTATTCCTCCAAAAAGAATCACAGAACATGGGGTTTGACTGGATACACATCTCCACCCACAACTAAATGATTGAGAATGAGTAACAAAAAAATACAAATTAGCAGTGAAGTATCGTTACTGTAAGGAAATTGAAAAGAAAATTGACAAAAACAGTTAATGAAAGATATGTATATTGCAATACAATCAACTGCCAGTCTCCCAAGTAGTGTATATTGTTGCTCACCTGTTCATTTTTTACGATGATGCATCTTTACAGAGTTCAGCTTTACCTGAAACAGGGCTTTTCTTTTGCCTTTTACCATGGACACTAGATGTGCTGCCACTACGCTTAGAAGCCATTACTTACACTTTAATAGAAGATTCTTTACAGATTGAACATACACTTTGTGGGTAGTGAGTCACGGGTAGAAAATACAGGCTACCGTGCAACTTAGTCACATGATTGCACTGCGATTCAGATCATATTGTTGATCAAGGGGGTTTTGTGTATATATGTTGGGGGAGAAAATATAGGATTTAATCAGTTGACAGTGATTGATTGTATAGATGGATACAGCTTTCCGTAGTTTATTTTACATGATGCAATTTTTTCTGCCATTGTTTCAACA
>NC_051417.1:35916957-35917731 GCF_015228065.2 Penaeus monodon | reverse complement strand
TAAGCAAACGAGTTGATTCTTCCCTCAAAGCATTGGTAATTTTTAAGCCAACAATAAAGTTACCTTTACTGTAATCTTCACACATTTCTGCCATTACTTACCATACTTCATCATGGCAAATATAAAGGAAGCCTCACTACTCGCACTTCATTGCATTGCCTCCATCCTGCTATTATAATGACCATTACCAAATATTTCCTAGTATTACCACTTCTATTTACAAGACTTTTCTGATTGTAAGAAACAAAAAATCACATGAAAATACCACACTTGTTACAAAGTTTGCAACTGCTGTGACAAGTTTTAGCTATTATAAAATGGTCTAAATGATGCAAAGAATATTTAGCATTATCTTTATCAATTTTATCATTATTCTCATGTTAGTTATTTTTCAACCCAATGTGCACAGGGTTTTTCGGTGGCAGTGCATTCCGCTAAATGGGATATCTGTATGAGCTGCTTCTGTAGGCATGCCACCCGTGAACAAGGGTTAATTAATTAGCTTTGGGGGTAGTAATGCTGATTTTATGATATAATCACAATTACCATATCTCTTGTTGAAACCTACAACTCTTAATCCATTTTTATTATTACTTGTTTTCTACTTGAATAATTTTATCCTCATTATTATTTCATTGAGTTTTACTGTCAGTATTAGATTGATGTAGATTTCTTTTTATTGATATATTCTTTTAATTTTTATTAATATAACCACGGCATTTTTTTATTGTTGCTATTATTATTCATTGTTAATAAAAATAATAATAATAATAA
>NC_051417.1:35914663-35916911 GCF_015228065.2 Penaeus monodon | reverse complement strand
TCCTTTATCATAATAATGATTGTTGTATTGCTATTGTTGATATTGTACTTGATTTTGTTAGTTGTCATAATTGGCCTATTTATATTTTTATCATTTGATAAAGTATAGGGTTTTTGAAATTACATAAAGTGTTTTGAAATCACTCCAGAAAAGTGTATAATTCTTAACCCTTTTCTGTATTTTGACACAAGGTCATTATGAAAACAATATGACTACATGTTTCTGATCATCATCCAAAGTAATTTCAACTTGTATCTGCATTCTTACCCCATGTATGAGATTTTTTTAACCTATGTATCTGTCCAAAAAAGTGGTCCAAGATTGACTATTTAATAATTGGGATTGCTACAAGCTCTAGAACTGACTATCATAGTGATAGTAAGGGAGAGAGTGGCACAGGTAAATTTAGGTGGATCAGTCTGTACTCATAAGAGGCTAAACATTAATATTGGCATTAGACCAATAGGTTGCCATAGGTCAGGTTCTGGGGTGGCCTCGGGGTTTTAACCCTTCTCGTAAAGTGTTTCGGTATCTGCTGTTGGGTATAGCTCATACAATGTTTGTTTTGCCAGATTTTAAATTATTCTTTAATTGTGCTCAGTCATCCTATTTTTAAAGTGTCAGATATTGAACATGGGATGGACGATGAAAAAAGTATGCAGGACTTCAGTTAAATTAATTCCTGATCAATGCATCATATGATTTGTAAGGTTCAGTAATGTTATTTTTACTTGTGCAATTTTTTAAAAACAAAAGTGCTTTTGCAAACGCTATCGAAAACATTAGAATTATCTTAAGATAAATAGACTTGTCATATCACTCACAGACAGTTTTATGTACATGTACAAATATTACTTTAACAAGTGATTCTGCAAGTGTAGCTGAGCTTCATTTTCACTGTTGTACATGATTTGACCAGTTTCACTATAGATATACAGCTTCAGTGAGTAGGGCTAGAGACGGCTAAAGTTCAGGGATGAATGTTTACAAATACATTGATCTTTACGAGTATGTAAGTGTGAGAGAGGATTGGATTTTAATGCTTGGAATTAAATGTGTAATCCAAGCTATACATACATGCCTTGTACACTGTGTGTATTATTCTTCTGATTACAGTTAGTAGTACTGTCAATAATTATTATATTACCCAGTCTGGAAAATGTTAGTTGTGAAACAAAAAGGTCATTTTTCTTTTAGTTACTAGCACACCTATGCTGGTGTTTTGTTATCATGTATATTTTTAAGTTTATGAAATTTTGAAATATTTGAAATTAAACTTCCAATTACTGAATACAATTAGAATATGGACTAGATTTGTATTAAGGGTTGCATTTACTTAAGAAGTGGGCCAACTTACCAACTTACTCCAATGATTATAGGTAAAAAGACCAAACACATTAGCCTGTGCCACTACATGTCTGGGCAATTGATGAGTTTGTTGTGGGTTGTATAAAGCATCTTTTTGTTCCAGTTATGACCAACGTTGTTTGATATTTGATACTTTTGCAATTACTGTTTAGATATGAAGATGTAATTTCACTTCTGTTGTGTTGTTATGTATTAGTAATTAGGGTGTTCAGTTTGTAAATTTATATTTTCAATTAGTATGGCTCTTTCACGTTTTAGTTTTTTATATATTTTTTACTTTTGTGCCAGGTGGAAGCAGAATGTTCCAACTTACCAACTTACTCCAATGATTATAGGTAAAAAGACCAAACACATTAGCCTGTGCCACTACATGTCTGGGCAATTGATGAGTTTGTTTTGGGTTGTATAAAGCATCTTTTTGTTCGTTATGACCAACGTTGTTTGATATTTGATACTTTTGCAATTACTGTTTAAATATGAAGATGTAATTTCACTTCTGTTGTGTTGTTATGTATTAGTAATTAGGGTGTTCAGTTTGTAAATTTATATTTTCAATTAGTATGGCTCTTTCACAGTTTAGTTTTTTACATATTTTTAACTTTTGTTGTGCCAGGTGGAAGCAGAATGTTCCATATTATGTTGAAATTTAGAAAGAGACTTTATAAATGAAGGTGTAAATATAGATATTTGTCTAATTCAAAATGCTTACTACTGTCATGATACTCATGCAAGTTGATTTGGGAGGACTAGTAGTATGCGGGAACAGGACGAGACCATTTGGGAGGGGCTATTTATTGAATTGATTTAGTCGTGTAGTGTAACCCATATGGTTGGCTTGGATTTTGCATATTTGATGGCAGGTTAATGGAAAGTTTGGCTC
>NC_051417.1:35914318-35914635 GCF_015228065.2 Penaeus monodon | reverse complement strand
ATGTTATGTAACAGAGAAACCTCACTTGTAATGACAGGTTTGGAAGTTAAAATTGTTGTGCGTGTTTATCATACAAAAGAATAAGTAGAAAATTAGGCATTATCAATAGAAATGTAGACTCCAAATAAAAAAGTAAACAGCACTTAAAAGTAGACCTGTAGCTTTGCCCCTTTAAGGCTGAATCATGCTGTAAGGGTGGCATTTATATTTCAAAGTTCAAGACCTTTATTATTTTGCTTATGGCAGTAATTACCTTTATAAACTGTGTGTGGATATACAAATAAGGTTTTGCCTTGGAAGATTCTTTATGAGCTCAG
>NC_051417.1:35914128-35914278 GCF_015228065.2 Penaeus monodon | reverse complement strand
GGGATTTGGACATTGGAATTGTACAAGTAAGGCTTAGCAGGAAATCAATATGCTACCATATTTTCCTCTATTGTAGAAATATTCTATCTGAATTACCACAATCATTGAAATTGTGCAACAGATAATAGGCTTTGGTGAAGGCATTCCTCT
>NC_051417.1:35913379-35913985 GCF_015228065.2 Penaeus monodon | reverse complement strand
TTTTTTAATGCAATATGATTTTTGCTTGTAATTGCATAAAAAAACCACTAGTTGAGAATCTAAAACATCCAATCTAATGGAAATATTTTTGGGGATTTTTTTATTTTATTTTTTTAAGTTGAAAAATCTCTGGCATTGGCTAACAGCAGCAATTTTATATTGTTGTGGTTGAGGAAAGCTTAGGGTTGGGTAGTGAATGGCGTTGTTTCTACTAGGTTATCAGGGTTGTGATAACGGGTGATAAGGGGAGATATTGAGCACACTGTTGGCGGCTATGATAATGGAATTAATGAAAAGTTTTAGTGTTGTTTGCGATACTCTTAGTGTTTGAAAATCCTGAATTGTTAGTTAATTCTGGATTCCGATAAGTTATTATAGTAATTGTTCTGAATGTCTTTTTTTTTCTTGTGATAATATATTAATCCCTTTTAAGAAATTTGCAGTTTACTAATGATAGTTTTCTTTTTACAGGTGAGTATCTGGGCATACTGATGGTGACGAGGTTCAGTAATAGTGCTGGAAGAATTAAGCTGCCTCTGAGAATCATTCGACAACGATTGTTCAAAGAAACGCGAGTATATTATTGATTTATATTTTAATCTTTTT
>NC_051417.1:35911586-35912052 GCF_015228065.2 Penaeus monodon | reverse complement strand
CTCGCGTTTCTTTGAACAATCGTTGTCGAATGATTCTCAGAGGCAGCTTAATTCTTCCAGCACTATTACTGAACCTCGTCACCATCAGTATGCCCAGATACTCACCTGTAAAAAGAAAACTATCATTAGTAAACTGCAAATTTCTTAAAAGGGATTAATATATTATCACAAAAAAAAAAAAAAGACATTCAGAACAATTACTATAATAACTTATCGGAATCCAGAATTTAACTAACAATTCAGGATTTTCAAACACTAAGAGTTTTCGCAAACAACACTAAAACTTTTCATTAATTCCATTATCATAGCCGCCAACAGTTGTGCTCAATATCTCCCCTTATCACCGGTTTTCACAACCCCTGATAACCTAGTGAAACAACGCCATTTCCTACCCAACCCTAAGCTTTCCTCAACCACAACAATATAAAATTGCTGTGTAGCCAATGCCAGAGATTTTTCAACTTTT
>NC_051417.1:35911473-35911566 GCF_015228065.2 Penaeus monodon | reverse complement strand
TCCCCAAAAAAATTTCCATTAGGGTTGGATGTTTAGATTCTCAACTAGGGGTTTTTTTATGCAATTACAAGCAAAAATCATATGCATTAAAAA
>NC_051417.1:35911069-35911371 GCF_015228065.2 Penaeus monodon | reverse complement strand
TTCTCTGAACAATCACATTATTATCAATATCTTATCAAGAGATATGCCTTTACCAAAGCCTATTATCGTTGCACAATTCATGAATTGTGGTAATTAGATAGAAAATTCCCACAATAGAGAAAATAATCACATCATCATCATCTTTATTTAAGAGGAAATGCCTTTACCAAAGCACATTATCTGTTGCCCCAATTTCAATGATTGTGGTAATTCAGATAGAATATTTCTACAATAGAGGAAAATATGGGAGCATATTGATTTCCTGCTAAGCCTTACTTGTACAATTCCCAAAGTCAAATCCC
>NC_051417.1:35910732-35911033 GCF_015228065.2 Penaeus monodon | reverse complement strand
ACTGAGCTCATAAAGAATTTCCAAGGCAAAACCTTATTTTTATATCCACACCCCAGTTATAAAGGTAATTAGCCATAAGCAAAAATAAAAAAAGGTCTTGAAATTGAAATATAAATGCACCCTTACAGGGAAAGATTCAGCCTTAAAGGGGCAAAGCTACAGGTCACTTTAATGCTGTTTACTTTTTATTGGAGTCTACATTTCTATGATAATGCCTAATTTTTCACTTATTCTTTGTAGAATAAACACGCACAACAATTTTAACTTCCAAACCTTCATTTCAAGTGAGGTTTCTCTGTAC
>NC_051417.1:35908464-35910700 GCF_015228065.2 Penaeus monodon | reverse complement strand
GAGCCAAACTTTCCATTAACTGCATCAAATATGCAAAATCCAGCCAACCATATGGGTTACACTACACGACTAAATCAAATTTAATAAAAAGCCCTCCCAAATGGTTCGTCCTGTTCCCGATATATAGTCCTCCCAAATCAACTTGCATGAGATCTGACAGTATAGCATTTGAATGACCCAAAAATCTAATTTTCACCTTCATTTTTAAAGTCTTCTCTCAAATTCAACATAATAGGAAATCTGCTTCCACCTGGCACAACAAAAGTTAAAAATATGTAAAAAACTAAACTGTGAAAGAGCCATACTAATTGAAAATATAAATTTACAAACTGAACACCCTAATTACTAATACATAACAACACAACAGAAGTGAAATTACATCTTCATATTTAAACAGTAATTGCAAAAGTATCAAATATCAAACAACGTTGGTCATAACGAACAAAAAGATGCTTTATACAACCCAAAACAAACTCATCAATTGCCCAGACATGTAGTGGCACAGGCTAATGTGTTTGGTCTTTTTACCTATAATCATTGGAGTAAGTTGGTAAGTTGGAACATTCTGCTTCCACCTGGCACAAAAGTAAAAAATATATAAAAAACTAAAACGTGAAAGAGCCATACTAATTGAAAATATAAATTTACAAACTGAACACCCTAATTACTAATACATAACAACACAACAGAAGTGAAATTACATCTTCATATCTAAACAGTAATTGCAAAAGTATCAAATATCAAACAACGTTGGTCATAACTGGAACAAAAAGATGCTTTATACAACCCACAACAAACTCATCAATTGCCCAGACATGTAGTGGCACAGGCTAATGTGTTTGGTCTTTTTACCTATAATCATTGGAGTAAGTTGGTAAGTTGGCCCACTTCTTAAGTAAATGCAACCCTTAATACAAATCTAGTCCATATTCTAATTGTATTCAGTAATTGGAAGTTTAATTTCAAATATTTCAAAATTTCATAAACTTAAAAATATACATGATAACAAAACACCAGCATAGGTGTGCTAGTAACTAAAAGAAAAATGACCTTTTTGTTTCACAACTAACATTTTCCAGACTGGGTAATATAATAATTATTGACAGTACTACTAACTGTAATCAGAAGAATAATACACACAGTGTACAAGGCATGTATGTATAGCTTGGATTACACATTTAATTCCAAGCATTAAAATCCAATCCTCTCTCACACTTACATACTCGTAAAGATCAATGTATTTGTAAACATTCATCCCTGAACTTTAGCCGTCTCTAGCCCTACTCACTGAAGCTGTATATCTATAGTGAAACTGGTCAAATCATGTACAACAGTGAAAATGAAGCTCAGCTACACTTGCAGAATCACTTGTTAAAGTAATATTTGTACATGTACATAAAACTGTCTGTGAGTGATATGACAAGTCTATTTATCTTAAGATAATTCTAATGTTTTCGATAGCGTTTGCAAAAGCACTTTTGTTTTTTAAAAAATTGCACAAGTAAAAAATAAACATTACTGAACCTTACAAATCATATGATGCATTGATCAGGAATTAATTTAACTGAAGTCCTGCATACTTTTTTCATCGTCCATCCCATGTTCAATATCTGACACTTTAAAAATAGGATGACTGAGCACAATTAAAGAATAATTTAAAATCTGGCAAAACAAACATTGTATGAGCTATACCCAACAGCAGATACCGAAACACTTTACGAGAAGGGTTAAAACCCCGAGGCCACCCCAGAACCTGACCTATGGCAACCTATTGGTCTAATGCCAATATTAATGTTTAGCCTCTTATGAGTACAGACTGATCCACCTAAATTTACCTGTGCCACTCTCTCCCTTACTATCACTATGATAGTCAGTTCTAGAGCTTGTAGCAATCCCAATTATTAAATAGTCAATCTTGGACCACTTTTTTGGACAGATACATAGGTTAAAAAAAATCTCATACATGGGGTAAGAATGCAGATACAAGTTGAAATTACTTTGGATGATGATCAGAAACATGTAGTCATATTGTTTTCATAATGACCTTGTGTCAAAATACAGAAAAGGGTTAAGAATTATACACTTTTCTGGAGTGATTTCAAAACACTTTATGTAATTTCAAAAACCCTATACTTTATCAAATGATAAAAATATAAATAGGCCAATTATGACAACTAACAAAATCAAGTACAATATCAACAATAGCAATAACACAATCATTAATTATGATAAAGGA
>NC_051417.1:35907630-35908418 GCF_015228065.2 Penaeus monodon | reverse complement strand
TTATTATTATTATTATTTTTATTAACAATGAATAATAATAGCAACAATAAAAAAATGCCGTGGTTATATTAATAAAAAATTAAAAGAATATATCAATAAAAAGAAATCTACATCAATCTAATACTGACAGTAAAACTCAATGAAAATAATAATGAGGATAAAATTAATTCAAGTAGAAAAACAAGTAATAATAAAAATGGATTAAGAGTTGTAGGTTTCAACAAGAGATGATGGTAATTGTGATTATATCATTAAAATCAGCATTACTACCCCCAAAGCTAATTAATTAACCCCTTGTTCACGGGTGGCATGCCTACAGAAGCAGCTCATACAGATATACCCATTTAGCGGAATGCACTGCCACCGAAAAACCCTGTGCACATTGGGTTGAAAAAATAACTAACATGAGAATAATGATAAAATTGATAAAGATAATGCTAAATATTCTTTTGCATCATTTAGACCATTTTTATAATAGCTAAAACTTGTCACAGCAGTTGCAAACTTTGTAACAAGTGTGGTATTTTCATGTGATTATTTTGTTTCTTACAATCAGAAAAGTCTTGTAAATAGAAGTGGTAATACTAGGAAATATTTTGGTAATGGTCATTATAATAGCAGGATGGAGGCAATGCAATGAAGTGCGAGTAGTGAGGCTTCCTTTATATTTGCCATGATGAAGTATGGTAAGTAATGGCAGAAATGTGTGAAGATTACAGTAAAGGTAACTTTATTGTTGGCTTAAAAAATTACCAATGCTTTGAGGGAAGAATCAACTCGTTTGCTTA
>NC_051417.1:35906591-35907205 GCF_015228065.2 Penaeus monodon | reverse complement strand
TGTTGAAACAATGGCAGAAAAATTGCCATCATGTAAAATAAACTACGGAAAGCTGTATCCATCTATACAATCAATCACTGTCAACTGATTAAATCCTATATTTTCTCCCCCAACATATATACACAAAACCCCCTTGATCAACAATATGATCTGAATCGCAGTGCAATCATGTGACTAAGTTGCACGGTAGCCTGTATTTTCTACCCGTGACTCACTACCCACAAAGTGTATGTTCAATCTGTAAAGAATCTTCTATTAAAGTGTAAGTAATGGCTTCTAAGCGTAGTGGCAGCACATCTAGTGTCCATGGTAAAAGGCAAAAGAAAAGCCCTGTTTCAGGTAAAGCTGAACTCTGTAAAGATGCATCATCGTAAAAAATGAACAGGTGAGCAACAATATACACTACTTGGGAGACTGGCAGTTGATTGTATTGCAATATACATATCTTTCATTAACTGTTTTTGTCAATTTTCTTTTCAATTTCCTTACAGTAACGATACTTCACTGCTAATTTGTATTTTTTTGTTACTCATTCTCAATCATTTAGTTGTGGGTGGAGATGTGTATCCAGTCAAACCCCATGTTCTGTGATTCTTTTTGGAGGAATAAAACTT
>NC_051417.1:35905031-35906037 GCF_015228065.2 Penaeus monodon | reverse complement strand
AAAATGGGTTAATTTAATAGAGAATGATGCTTCCAGTTCTTTTAAAACTCCTTATGTTGGAGACACAAGTCATCAAGTCACTCAAGAATTTGAATGAGCAACAAATTATTAAGCATATTCTTGGTTAAGTATTGAATAGTGATGTAGGTACAGCTATTAGGAATGGAGTGAAGGCTATTAAAAAAAAATATGTATATATAATTCAGAGTAGCAAAGGCAGGTATAGTTATAATGGTAAGATCAGTGTTTTTCTATTCACTCAACTCTGATAAATAGAGCCAAGAAGCCTTTAAATCAAGGTTACTCATTGGTTAACGTGATTCTGATGATCATGATGAATCTACAAATTTTACTTTAAAACAAAATTACATTTGTAAATTGCTCTCAACATATGCAGTCAGTTCACATTAGCTTAAAAAGTTTACTATTATCAAAGAACATTGAAGTTGATTATTATTATTTTTTAAACGAATGTAAGTCATTATACATTTTGACAAACCAACAAGGTTATATGACCTTGTAATGCAATGATGTAATTTTATGGACCTGTACTTTAAATATTGGTTAGCTGCCTTTTTTCAGGCATCTGCAGAGAAATTCCAGTTACAAAATCTTGTATGTGTTATGAAAAATATGCGCAAATTTGTCATTTGAAGGGCTACACCTGGCACCAGTGTGTTACCTGCACTCCTCTAAATCATCTGAATTAAGACTTTCAGATAAGCAATAATGTGCTTTGCATGGATACTAAATTTCAATAAATACAAAATCAACCAAATGATAATTCTGTAATCTCGTACAAACTCTAGGTAATGAAAACAGCAGTACTTATACACAAGGAAATAAAATAACTAGTAGTAATAGTATCATCTTGTTGCTTGTATTGTTGGTCCATAGATGGCAAGAGTGTATATACACCTGCAATGTCAACAGTGGTTTTGTTGGTCCACCTATTTATCCCATTGTTGATTTCTCAAAAAAAAGTTTTCACTTTTAACAGTATTTT
>NC_051417.1:35900034-35903246 GCF_015228065.2 Penaeus monodon | reverse complement strand
AGTATGATGTAATCTATGGATAATGTTGAGGTGTAGGAGAATAAAGGACTTCTTGACAACAATAGCAGTAGTATCACTTAAGTATAGAGTTACTGCTCGTCTACTAAGGAAGTATTACATCACACCCAAATAAGAAATTTGCATGTGTTATTACGACTATTGTCTTAATTGATAATCAAAATACTAAAAATAATATATAACTTTCAGTACTAATAGCTAAAGTGGAAACTAATACTAGTAGGCAAATTAATATATAAAAGGTCATACAGTTACTAACATAAATCTGTAATATATAGTTGTCTTAATTACTAAATCATTCACAGTATTAGCAACACAATCTCCTTTGAACCAATAGTAACACTACAAAGTTTCAATCGTAAGAAAAAGAGAAAATATTTTGAGTATGAAATATATTAAAAGATTTTTTTTTAATGTAAATGTCAAAGGCTTTTCCCACTTTCTACAATAACTGCATAATCGACAAAAACCACTATTATCTAATTGTACAGTTTCACTATGCTTTTAAAGAATAACTGTTTAATAAACCTCTAGCACTCCAGCAAAGGCCAACAAGTCTCCACAACATGTATTCTGGCATCAATAAGGAACCAGTCCAAGCTCTTTCTAACCAGAATATGTGTAGTGCAATTTTCTTGGCCTTGTTAAAGTGCCAAAGGTAATGGTAATTCCTGGAGCCACAGCAGACATATTAATAAATCCCCCCCCCCTCCAAATGAAGTTTTCTAACCTGTAGCGTTAAATCAACAAACTCTGAGTTTCTAGTTCCATAAAACTGCGCTCTGATCGTATTCACGAGTTTGAGCCAAACTGCAGATACAAACACAATTTGATTTAAGCTCATGAATCACCCTGAAAGAATCATGTCTCGGAAACCATAAACTTTAGATATTAATGATCAAGAGCAGTGCAATTATACTTAAGAACCAAAATTATAAACCAAACGAATTCAGAGTCAATAGCTATGGATGTCATTAATCAACATAAACCTGAACTCCGTCATAGCCCTTACCAATAATAGGACTCGAAACAACTGATGGACAACATGGGACAAGACTTTCACAAATTTCTCCTAATAGCAACATGATTCAAATCTGCCACAGGCAAAAATGACATTACGTGTAGCAAATATCAGGAAAATTCTGAAATGCTTCAAAAATATCCATGCTTTTGAATACCCTCCCCCACTCCTGGATTACAAAATTACACAGCCAGCATTTTCCACATGAGGTAATATTAAGAAACAAATCTTACACATTTCATCCCTCACTAGTTTTCTGATATCTTAATGCAAATAACATGCTTATTGATTGAACAACAAAGGTGAATTCTGATGTCTCCATACACCTCATAGACGAGAGTAATATGATATACCACAGTGTCTTACAAAATTATTATTTCCTCATAAATATACATTTTTTTATCCAGTTCTGCTACAAGCTTAATGTGGCCTACAATAACCTAAATCCAACCCAACAGTGGCTCAGTGTCAACTAATTGCTGTGGCCTATATTCTTTAAGGACTCCAGCAGAGGCACACATTTCAATCAAGAGAGAGCTAGGGTTGGTTCCCTATTTGACAATATATTTGAAGAATAGTCAACAAACTTTATCTTGCAAAGTTATATGACAGAGAGGTTTGTTGATATTTGCAGTGGTGCCAAAGACACAAAGGTCAATGGCAGATGTGCGGGCGTGTCTATGGTTTACAAATCCAAGTTTACTTGGCCTGTCATCTTTATGTAGCATTCCCTTTAGATTTAAATAGTAAACCCCTTAAGTTCACTTTCTAATATCATAAAAATGGAATAACTTTATCAAAATACTTGGCAATGCTAAAAAGATACTTGTAAATCTGGTCACAGACATCAACACAGGCCTTGCACCTATTGGTGTTCAGGCAAAGGCCAACAGACTTCCACTAAGCATATGCTTAAAATATAAAAACTTGTTGCTTTTCTTGGCAATTTGCTGATATGGAATCACTCTAAGGTATACCTCACTAGATATAAATGTGGAGGCCAAGGCAATTTCTTGATAATGCATTACTATCATCTCCAGTGTTTGGAAACCCTTTGCAACTGTCTTCTAGCTATTTAACCAATTACTGATCAGAAATTATAGCAATAATAACTCGATATAGATTCCAACAACAATGATACGCCCCATACATTCCGATGACTTGGCATAAACTTTGCAGCAGCTACGGACAATTTTAGAAGTCAAATCTCTTACATCAGAGGCCGATTGTGTTTGCATATACTAAGCACAATTCCAGACATGATCTTCAGCCTATTTCACTGAACGGATAGTAAAATTTGTTACCAGTGTACTAGCCCCAATACACCATCTGTTTTGGTACTGTTATGCTGTTTAGGCACATGTGATAAATATTATCTAAATCAAACAAAAAATAAAAAGGTAGCCTGTAAAATCAGCATTTCCATAATAACCAATAAACAAAATTCTCGCACTAAGCACGTTCACCTTCGATAAACCTCAACATTTTTACACAAGCCAGAAATGTACATCCCAGACCCGTGCCGAGACTCGCTTCACGCTATCTAGAGCTCACCAAATCAAGAAACGGGAAAGCACTGTAGAAAAAAGGAGCCGGAGTGTGAGAAATCACAGCCTATAACCCATTAACAGATCCTCGGTCCATCTCCATAAATTTCGTTTCCACTCAAAGCCAGTAAAAGCAGTAATCCGTCAAAAATATTTGCAATCATCTTACGGGTAAAGCCTGCTTACAAATAAAATTGAACGCGTCATAATCTGCACGGCAAAATAAGTAACAAGCAGGTAATCCAAATCCCACCCAACCACAAACTAAATTCCAAGACACAACAAATGCAAAAAAAAGAGAATAATTCACTCCACGTAAAGCCTGCTTCCCGAATAGTGCACGGATCCTTCCGCGGAATGAAATAATCCACACATGACGGGTAGGCCTATCATCTGCCTTCCGAAACCGGTGTTCCTTCGACATGAATTGCGGAAAAAAAAATATATTTCTTCATGAACGTGTTGCTTCTAGCCTAGGCCTATAGAAGGAAATCAATAGCACAGGTAACAGGTAAGCATCAAGGTTTAAGACCCCCCCCCACCCCCTAAAAAAAATAAAGGGGTTGTTAAAATCCTTCCACAAAATGCATCAATGTCCAGCACCAGCAAGGTCACAAGCCACACCT
>NC_051417.1:35899451-35899911 GCF_015228065.2 Penaeus monodon | reverse complement strand
CAATCCACCATGACACTTGACAGGAGGGTCCATTTGGGCCTCGAAAGCAGGTCGGCCTCGAGCCCCGCCGCCCCGCACTCCCCCTCGAGGCCAGGCCCTGCCCACGCCCAGGGCACGGGCACGCGGGCGTCCGCGGGCGTGAAATGGGCGTCGCGTGTCCCCAGAGCCTCACCGCCGCCCCTCCCACACCGCGGGGAAGCACCTCATTTGCCTCACTTTTCTCGACGAAGCCGCTTCTGCTCGGCCTCAGAGTGCCTCCTGCCTCGCGCCCCGACGAGCACCCGACCTCTAGTGCGTGCCCAAGTGCGCCAAAGTGCCACGGAGGGCGAGCAAAGTGCCGAAATCAGAAGCGACTCGACAGGGAGGCGAGAGCGATAAACATGGCCGCCGCCGCACGCACGCAGCGCCCATTCCTCGCGCCCCATTTCCACCCCTTTTCCTCCCGCTTCCCGGCCGCCTG
>NC_051417.1:35899281-35899402 GCF_015228065.2 Penaeus monodon | reverse complement strand
TGCACAGGGAAGGGACGCCATACCTACTCTAACGCGGCCCAGGGTCTCAGCCGAAACACACAACCACTATCAAAACATCGGCCAAAGAACTGGAGGAGGAATCGATCAGCCTCGGCGCCGC
>NC_051417.1:35898858-35899099 GCF_015228065.2 Penaeus monodon | reverse complement strand
AACTTACGCTAGGAAGATCCACAGGGCGAGACGCGAGTCAGGGACACATAAAGCCAGCGCTCCCGTCCTTCTCGGCGGCGGAGAGGGAGTCGCAATTTTGGTGGGAATAGTCGGGAGGAATTTTCGAAATGGGGATCGGCTCCGAGGCAGGCGGGGTGCGGCCCGTGCGCTCCTGGGGAGGCCCCCCCCTCACGCGCTCGGCCGCGCTCGGGCCCGCTCGGCGCCGCTCGGCTCCCGGCCA
>NC_051417.1:35898409-35898826 GCF_015228065.2 Penaeus monodon | reverse complement strand
CCGCTCGCTCGCGCCCGCCTCGCCGGGAGGATGTGCAAAGCTTTGCACCTGCTTGATAGCGGAAACTCATAGATAATTAGGAAAAATAATCAGGATTTTTTTTAATCGTACAAATGACCCGCACGGCAGTCGCCCTCCGTTACTTCGCGCTGCCGCGCGATGCCGCCACAAAACTTTCGTCTGCTGCATTACCACACCCTTCCATTGAAGAAAATGGTTAAAGCGAAAAACATGAGAGAAAACGGTTACCGACTTTCGCAGGCTTCTCAATGAATATGTTAAACGTTTCTATTAATTCAATGGTAATATAGCGAATCATCGTAACTGCCCCAAATCGGTCGCATTACATATTGTGTCTCAAAATTCGCACCTTGAAATCCTTCTGTCAAAACGACACACAACAGCGGTGACAATACA
>NC_051417.1:35898003-35898195 GCF_015228065.2 Penaeus monodon | reverse complement strand
CTTTCGCACGAATATGATATGCCCTAAATCTCAATAATCGATCTAAGATGATAGGAAAAAAATCGCACAAAGGTCATATTTCCGGGTATCAGGCTGTTGCAATATTCCCAATGTCCTTCAAGTGTGAGCTTTCACAAATCATAAAATTAAGTTCCCTCTCCTAAGATTTATCAACGATTGCGTTATTCCCCG
>NC_051417.1:35897839-35897973 GCF_015228065.2 Penaeus monodon | reverse complement strand
ATAATCATTGGTCAGCGAACTGGGCATAAAGTTCTAAATCTCTTAAAAGTTTTTTTTTAAGTAAATGTCAAATAAAATGTATTTATTCGATTGCTTTGCAGAGAAACTTCCGAGATTTAACTGCAATGAAATGT
>NC_051417.1:35894997-35895340 GCF_015228065.2 Penaeus monodon | reverse complement strand
AAAGATGGTGGTAAGATGAAAACGTCGTCATCATTATCAGTACAACAAAATAACGCAGTCACCCTAATACAGGTAGTAATGAGAAACATGATGACGTTGAAAAAAGGTGTTTATAATGATGATTGCTTGTTGCCAAACTCATCATGATCGTCATAATACTAGATGTGATGGATACACTAAAGGTAATGGTCGTGGTATTATCAAAACACTAATAAAGATTAGTTTAATGATGGAAACGCTTCAACCACGATTTCTAGAATGATTGTGATGCAGGTTCCAGTTTGGATGAAGACATTAACGTGAATCATAACATCATCACTTACGATGATGATGAATGTTATGA
>NC_051417.1:35893237-35893619 GCF_015228065.2 Penaeus monodon | reverse complement strand
AGAGAGTGTAGTCGTGCTATGACGTAATAAATATTTCCTCTTTCATTATCATCCATACGTTTTGATTCATTCGCAAAGCGCCCACATGGGGGTGACGGGAGCTGGTTGCTATGGTAATGCCTACGCGACATATGTGGTGTTTGGATAGGCCTATTTCGGCCTCGACTTCGAAGATTCCCCTCATTTCACTCTGTCATATGTTTCTATTTTGGTTTTGAGAATGTCAGTCTGTGTTTAGAAGTAATCGTAAATAAATTGACATCGCGGTTGTCGGATAGAAATATAAACATGAAAGCAGGAGCGTGATTATGTATTTTTCGCAAAAAAATAACCGAACGATCCCGAACACAATGAAACATGAGCGCGTATTACAAAAAGCGC
Organism: Penaeus monodon; assembly: GCF_015228065.2. Classification (NCBI taxonomy): domain Eukaryota; kingdom Metazoa; phylum Arthropoda; class Malacostraca; order Decapoda; family Penaeidae; genus Penaeus; species Penaeus monodon. The sequence continues at coordinate 35,893,238 of NC_051417.1, read as the reverse complement.
T
>NC_051417.1:35891511-35891769 GCF_015228065.2 Penaeus monodon | reverse complement strand
GTTCACGCTTTCGGTGTAAGCGCGCCATGACGTCATTGACACGTCATAGTCACCCAAGGCCATTTACCGGCTGATAGAAACTGCCTTTCTACTAAACTGCAATAACCATAACTTGCTCTAAAAATATATTTCCATATCTTATTTCGTCTTTTTTTTCAAAGGACAAGTATTTTTTAACCTATAGAATGTTTTGGGATTTTATCAATGAAATGTTTCTGTCAGGGTTAGGTAGGGGGGGGGGATGAACAGGAAATCTAA
>NC_051417.1:35889784-35889871 GCF_015228065.2 Penaeus monodon | reverse complement strand
CAGAAATTAAAACAAAAATGAAAGCAAAAAAGGTGAATAACAGAAGAAAATAAAGAACAAAGAAGGATAAAAATAACTTAACTGGAG
>NC_051417.1:35889355-35889491 GCF_015228065.2 Penaeus monodon | reverse complement strand
GCATCATTGTTTTCATGAATCTTATCAACAGGCTCGTGATCTCCGTGGAGTCAGACGGATGAGTGACGTCACTTTTCAGTCGATCTTGTAATATATATATATATTTTTTTTTACGAAAGATGTGGTGAGTCATGTT
>NC_051417.1:35888333-35888523 GCF_015228065.2 Penaeus monodon | reverse complement strand
TTTGCTGAACATGAGTCAGATGTACGAGTATATACACTGCTCTGTCATACTAAGCACCGCATGTGTAGTTACGATTAATTTTAAACTTTTGATTAATTTATATATCATTTTCTGAAATTATTATACCTGAGTCAATTTCCCTCTCACAAAATATGAAAATAGTAACATTATTCATAATTATCATGATTAT
>NC_051417.1:35888012-35888135 GCF_015228065.2 Penaeus monodon | reverse complement strand
ATCGTTATTTCATGAAAATATCTTCATAAGATCAGTTCTTCATTCATTTCATTTGATATATCGAAACAGATTTAAAAATATTTTTCCGGTGTCAATCACCGGTTTTCTGGCCTGTAAATATTT
>NC_051417.1:35886802-35887845 GCF_015228065.2 Penaeus monodon | reverse complement strand
ATTTATAGTTTTTGGAAGCTTTTTATATATTTATACATGTTTTCATCTATAGGTCCGCGATAAATCTGAGTGTTACACCAAAATCCCTTATTCAGAACTATTAATTAGATTTCAAGAATTGTAATCTGTTGCAGTACATAAGCTAGTTGAAATCTTGTCAGTACGAGAGTCCAAGGGTCGCTGATGCTCTTTTGTCTATGTTTTCACATATTTTGCTACCAGTTATTTCCTGTAAAAGAAGAAAGAAGAAGTTATTTCCTGTGCGTAGGCTATTCATGATGCAACCAATAAGTTCCCAACAATTTTGTTTTAATCGTGTATCTGCAGTTATATGCAAACAACTATTCTTCAGATAAGCGAATTTCGAATTTCAGATGGGCATCTTGGCTCAAAGAAAACAAAATGGCCGTTTCCGCGCAAGAGGGAGGGGGTGGGGGGGATAAGGTGATACAATTTTTTTATTTTAATGACCGTACCTCCGTGGAACTCATGCAAATATGCTGCGGAACCTAAGTCTATTTATTGTTTTCAGTAGACGTTGATATAATGTCATTTGTGTCAATATCATGAAACTTCTCGAGCTTAGGATTCTTTTCTTTGAGTATGGACTCGATATTTCAAAAGGCAAGCTTACGTAATGTTTTCTCAAACCTGGTAATCTTAAGAGATGTGGATGACCGAGCTAAGCTACTAAGCCGAGAAATTACGAATTTATAAGTGAGAAATTAATTACTGGTTTACGGGTGTCATCATCTGACCTCACATATAGTAATGTGATCCTATTAATTACATATTCCTTTTTGGTCTATTCATAGTATTCTCTTCTCGATGAAAACGTTGGTAACTCTTTGTTTGTAATGTACTTAAAGTAATTAGCAGATGAGAGTGGATTCTACTAAAAAGCTGTTTTTTGGTAAGTGATTCTAATAAGAACGATAAAATCTCATTGTGTGACAGTAAACAGGAGTTCATCTGGTTTACAGAAAACGATCAGCTTTTCATCATGGTCATGATTATTGAATTGAAGTGACAAAGAAACAGCG
>NC_051417.1:35886295-35886744 GCF_015228065.2 Penaeus monodon | reverse complement strand
CATACATACATATGAAATTCGTATCACGTTAAAGTAGCCTATCTGAATGAATACGCATTTATATATCCATGATCAATACTAATCTGGTACATGAAAATTACAGTTATATAAAGATTAATGAGAAAAAGAGACGAAAGAACGTTGTTTGAAGCAAAATATGCATTCTGGCCACAATTTCTCTTTGCAATATAAAATAATAAAACTTATCCAAGTTTAACTGCGATGGGGCTGCTAAGTCTGAAAGAAAACGGAGACGTTAACGGGTAAACTAATATGTGATGTGAATATGAGATGTGCGTCGTATTTTATTTTACCGAAGTTTTATTTGACATTTACGATTAATAGTTAGAACAAATATACAGAAGAACACTAATTTGTTATTGCTTAAGGTCCGTATGTTCATGCACAGCCACATCCATAAAATACTAGTCATGATATTTCACTCACAC
>NC_051417.1:35885034-35886160 GCF_015228065.2 Penaeus monodon | reverse complement strand
AGTCTATTAAAAATCAATAGGAAAAATCAAAAAAAGATATAGCAAACAGGATATTGCTCTTTTGTATTCCCTTTAGGTGCAAATCCGCTTCACATAGAAAAATGGCTGAATATTGTAATTTAATGTTTTCTTTTCTTTCCTGATCTTTAAAAACAAAATAGCATGAGGTCGACCTACAGAATGTGCGTCGTTAAAATATCTAAAGGTTCGGAAATTTTCACATTCACATTAAAACTTCCATACTCTTAAAGAAAATTAAATTATATGACAGCTTTGAGACAGACATTTACACATATAGATTACATTTCCAGTCAATGAGGGATGAGTCAGCAAAATGAATAAATTGTTAATTAAACTACTTTGTTTGCGTGAATAGTATACTCCATGCGACTTTACACTTTCCCAAGAACTACAACTTAGGGATGAGGTAATGACTGAGACATTAGGGTAACCTATCTTCAACGCTCCAACAGTCAGGTTAGGCTTTAAAAGGGAGGGACAAGCTGAAAAAAATGACAGTAGTAAAATCACTCTTCCTGTGTGACTCTCTCTACTGTTTTAAAGGTAAGGCTTTTAATGATATTCAGACGTTGAGTTAAATATTTTAACGTTTCGTTGTATAGTGATTCAACTAAAATCCACTGCGCAATAACCACACAATAAGTAGTCCTGGGGTACTAAAAAAATGACAGTAGTAAAATCACTCTTCCTGTGTGACTCTCTCTACTGTTTTGAAGGTAAGGCTTTTAATGATACTGAGATGTTGAATTAAATATTTTAACGTTTTGTTGTATAGTGATTCAACTAAAATCCACTGCACAATAAGTAGTCCTGGGGTATTATTTAACATTTATTTAGGTACGGCAAGCTATGCTTGGGAGGACGGCCTTCACAGTGATTTAAGACAATTTCAAAGGCCATTTAGTTGTTTTATATGTACATAGGTCAATATCAAGCAGGGATTGCTCTGTTTACTCAGTGAGATGTTGAAAAAGTCTGGTATTAACCAAAGGTCTCTCAGTAACACCATTTATATAACAGAGTTTTAAAGTCTTCCCTTACAGACTTTACGCCATTAATAAAATGAATGTTTATAGCAATACCTTCTTTACTTGAAAGTAAAGGA
>NC_051417.1:35884214-35884416 GCF_015228065.2 Penaeus monodon | reverse complement strand
TAAAGACAGATAGCAAACGATAGTTGTATGTGGCTAGTATTCGTGACTCATTGTTGATATGCTCGTAAATAAAGCTTCAGATGCAGGTAATCTTCTCATACGAAAGTGTACGATTAAAGACGGTTATATATCATTGTAGCTAGCCTTAAAAAGTTGAAAAGCTCAAAAATATTATTTAAACCACATATTACGAGAAAAAAAA
>NC_051417.1:35882780-35883987 GCF_015228065.2 Penaeus monodon | reverse complement strand
TAGTTTCCTATTTCACAAAGAGCTTAACAAAATGACATGAATTGCAATAAAATATTAGTGATTAAACTACTACTACACAATACCGGTCTTCTAGATTTGATTGGTACATGGAGACATTATCATTTCATCTCCATCGTGTCAGTTCTGGAAAACATCGCCCTTTTCCTTTAAAAGAATTATATTTTCATTTTCCTACTGATATCGCTTATCCGATTCGTTCGATAATATTTAGCGCCCATTTTACGCCGTTTTTTTTTAGTGTCACGGAAACGTGCCATCCCCTGTGGTCACGATGCCAGTTAGTAAATATTGCAAGTAAAGTTCTCAGTCATGACTCTACTTCTTGTCAAACCCTTACACTAACAAACAAAATACATTTGATTATATGGAAAATTACCAAGGAGAATGAAAATCTATACACCAGGAAGATAATCCACCGGGAACTTTTCCAAAGAATATAATATCAGTCGTAAGGGATGGCAGTATCACACAAAGGGGGAGCGAGGGAGGGTCTGCTGCTGGAGAAGTGCCTAGTGACTGGCACTCTACCCTGAACTACGAGCAGACACGGTTGGTGAATTTTTTTTTGTTCCATTCTTGACACGTAAATGAAGTGAAGTCCGGAAGTCCGCCTTAGTATGTTATTCTCTGCATAACAACGTGGCGGTAATGGTATAATTGAATATTGGAACAACATGCTGAGTACTTACATGGAAAACTTAATTTGACAACACACATAGAGCGTTGCCAGTGCGTTCTTGGTGCTCGCTGATGACAGTCGATGTTCAAGGTCGTTATGATGATCTTAGAGTATATTTGTTAAGAGATAGGTACAGAAAGAAAGTAATTTTGTTTCCTGGCGATGTAAGATTATGTTTTCGAGAGAGATATAATTAGGGCCTTGTTCAACAGTGACATTCAGCATCGTTATGCTAGTGACACTGACCGTCATAGAATATTTTATGAAAAATTTATTAACTGTTAGGTATATATACATGCACAGTCTTTTTTTTATTGTTTTATTGTAGTGTCGTGGCCAAAGTCTTGTAAGTGGGTGGGATTTTAAAAATATTGATACTAATGGATACCAAAGGGAAACGGAACAATCATAAATCAGCTTATAGGGAGCTGCAAACCCTATGTCGGTGTGCATTGCAATAACGCATTTAGCGCAGTCCAAGAGGGTTCTTCTGCATCGCTTGTGCAT
>NC_051417.1:35879328-35880114 GCF_015228065.2 Penaeus monodon | reverse complement strand
CTTATGAAAACGATAGCTATTTACTCATTTGAGAGAAAGCTCGAGCGTACTAAGGATTCCACCGTAGATGTATGTACCCCATGACACCCTTGGTAACACTACGTGAGCCGCGGAGGAATACACGTGGTCCTATGGGAAGGCCTTGGGAGCCGAGATAGACCTACGCGCGCAGCCCGGTAAGAGCGAGGACGCGACGCGGCGACATCCGGACGACACCGTGAAGTCATACTTATGGAAGTTAGAGCGAAGTCGGGATCAGGTAGAATAACTCTTGATGAATATAAATGAGAGAGAGAGAAGGGGAGGTGTGTTATCGCTGAGTGTCATTGAGGAAAGAGAGTCGGGATTGATAAAACTGCATAGGATCAGCTGACTATTGCGTAGCGAGTGTTTCGAGTACAGGATCAAGGTGAGTGTAATAGAATAACCTTAATTTAGTTTCATCTTTACCCATTTCCTTTATAGAGTGCATTATTACATGTCGCATTAGAATTATATGTTTTCTCCCTTACTATAAATATAACTTCTTTGTGAATATGGAATAGGCCTGTAGTCTTACAGCCCTCAAGGGGTCATTTACGCAATGATAATAATGGGTATCTGAAATCTTATCACGAGGATAATTCCCCAAAATTGCTTAATTGGAGGGTCAGGGCAGCTGCAGCTATGAATTTCAGCGGCTCCTCAGTGCATATAAAGCACTGAGGACCCGCATATGATAATGTTTAGTAACGGTGGGTTAGTATATCGGATCTGATTGATATTCTAATAATAATGATAACGATA
>NC_051417.1:35878590-35878735 GCF_015228065.2 Penaeus monodon | reverse complement strand
TTGTGTGTGTGTCGGTCTCCGTCCACTTCATGTTCGGGGGAAAGAGCAGCAGATATCCTATCCTGGTGTATCTTGGAGGGGAATTAGTTGTCCAGCTACTGATAAGACCTTCTAGTATAAGTAGACCCAGCAAGCATGACTTTGT
>NC_051417.1:35877882-35878141 GCF_015228065.2 Penaeus monodon | reverse complement strand
AGCTAATTGTCGGAAATCACAAAAACACTGGAAATATTCCAAAAATAAATATGTGAAAACAGTTTGTTTTAATTTGCCGCCAGTTGAGAAGCATAATTTGACACGAAACTTTACGTTTCTGGTTTTCCTTTTATCATCGATTCTAGTAAGCTAATATCTATTTATCGTCAGTTTTCTGTCAATCTTCCATGAGGATAGATGTTCAATCATCATTTTCTATTTCATCAGCAATACCCAGGTAGCCATGATGGAGCGGAAC
>NC_051417.1:35877540-35877773 GCF_015228065.2 Penaeus monodon | reverse complement strand
GGCCAGGGTTTTCTTTAGCCTGTTTGGGGTTCCGTGTCCGGGCACGTCAACGTCCGATTCTGCACCAAGCGACTCATTTTTTGTTTTTTATTTTTTCATGGCGAAATAATCATATCATCCTCTTGAGCTTTGTGACACACCTCAACTTTTTTTTTTTTATCTCTCAATTGCATTCATCATCTCTCAGGGTTAAATATGCATCTTAATATATCATCTTAGTAAAATATCTTTCT
>NC_051417.1:35876095-35877465 GCF_015228065.2 Penaeus monodon | reverse complement strand
CGAATCCTTCTCACGCAATTTTTCTTTTCTCCTCACTCATTGTCCAAGATGTCATGAGGCTTGAGGATGGGTTTGTCAGAGTAATAGCTGTAGGCGTGTTGGTTGAAGGAACGAATAGTCACACACAAATAGTTATGGTTACGGAGACAGTTGATGGAGAAAAGGCCTATGGAGATATGAAGAACGAACTGAAGGAATTAATACATATCGTGAGTAAGTTATAAACATCCTTCTCTTTTCCAGGCTTCTTCAGAACAACAGCCCGGTTTCCACGATGCGCGAGCCGATGGAGGCACTCGCTTGGGTTTGGGCCAACCTATCAACTTGTACATGGACGCTCTTGCTGTCAAGTGTGGTCCTGTACTTTTATCGCTGGGTGAGAGAACGTCGTCAGTATCACTCCATATTTTCGAAGATGGGCGTTCCATACGTAAAGCCTCACATTTTATATGGCAGTAACCACCAGCTCCGCGGTAAAGGCATCCTATCCAGTGAGGTTATTGGTAAATGGGTAAAAAAATATGGCAAAGTCTTTGGTTACTACATCGGCTGGAAACCGACGCTTGTAGTAAGCGATCTGGACATGATCAAAGACATACTCATTAAGGAATTTCACAACTTTGCCAACCGCCCCAAACTCGTGATCGAGGCCCAGCCCGTCGTGCACACTGTCGTAGGCCTACGTGACCAGCGCTGGAAGGACGTGCGCTCCATCCTGGCCCCGACCTTCTCCATGGTCAAGATGAAGCACATGGCAGGGATAATGAACGAAAAGGTAGACGAACTGCTCAGCATCATAGGCAAGAAAAGTAATGCCGACGAGCCAATAGAGTGGTACTCAACTTACCAGGGTCTCACGCTGGATGTGATCAGCGAGTGCGCCCTTGCCATGAAAACAACCTGCCAAAGAGACCAAGAAAAGAGCGAATTTTTCATGGCAGTCCGCTCCTTCCTCAAGAACGCGGTAAACCCGGCAATTCTTGTGGCACTGTACTTCCGGGGCTTCGGCAAAATCCTGAGCTACATCAGCAATAGATTTGCGCTGTCGGGCCGCATGACGCAAATGATCGTCAACCACCTGGAGACCGTCATCAGCATGCGACGAAACGACTTGCACACCAAGAACGTTGACGTGTTGCAGCTAATGTTGGAGGCAGCGGAGTCCCGTGTCGATGCTGATGGCGCCGCCTTGAACGGGGTGTCCAAAGAAAAACCAAAACGCAAGCTTCTCTCTGACGAAGAAATTATCGCCAACGCCTGGGTGTTCCTGCTGGGGGGCTTTGAAACCACTGCCAACTCCCTCACGTATACCACGTACTTGCTGGCCAAGCACCCAGAAATACAGGACAAGGTCTACCAAGAGCTCCAGG
>NC_051417.1:35874943-35875790 GCF_015228065.2 Penaeus monodon | reverse complement strand
CGTGCGTTTATGTGATGTTAAATGAATACAACTAGAATTCCTGTTATGTACAGAAACACTATAAGCGGGTGTGATGGAGATATGAGGCTTCTAATAAAAATACAAGAATTTGCTCTAAGATGATTAAAATAAGTGTTAGGATAACTTACTTGAATGATTTCTTCCTGCATGCTTTTCGAATATTGACAGTGGTGATAACCATAATAATAATTAAATAGAGAAATACATAGAAGTTATTAGATATGTTAATAATTGAGCATATACATATTTTTTTCTTTTTTTCTTGGTATATAATATATAATATATGCAGGCTGACATTTATAATCACTTGAAAATGACATGCAACAAAATAGCGTTGAGCCATAAACAAAGTTAATCATAATGGTGCAACAGCTCAGGCAGACGAACACAACTGAAAGATATTTACGAGCACGAGTTCATCTAAGAGTGCTTTTGAAGGAGGTTCACTGACCTATGGTAATATAAATTATCTACCTGATAAGTACCTGTACATACAATCTGGGCTAGTTATAGTTGCTTACAGTGTTTTCTTTATATATTTATATAATGTAACCCGTTTCCCATTTCGTCTTCTTATAGTCTAACGCAATACCGCTTGTTATCCAGTATTTTCTCAAATATTTATCAATACGTTGGTTGCGGATGGCTAATACTGTAATATAAATTTTACATTTGAAAACTCTCAGTCAGCTCCGCGATAATGTAGTGATAAAATTACTCACTACATCATGGATGTTGTAATGCCCCGTAGCAGAAAGTCGAATTTCGTAATCGGCTCTTAAGCTATCTCTGAAACGGTAATTAGGTTAAGAAATCTTGCTGTGGT
>NC_051417.1:35874769-35874873 GCF_015228065.2 Penaeus monodon | reverse complement strand
AGCTATCTCTGAAACGGTAATTAGGTTTAGAAATCTAACGAGACTGTTCGGCACGAACTTTTCACTGGTGTACATTGTCGTCGAAAAATAATGTAATGTAAACC
>NC_051417.1:35874545-35874649 GCF_015228065.2 Penaeus monodon | reverse complement strand
GGTTTACATTGCATTATTTTTCAACGACAATGTACACCAGTGAAAAGTTCGTGCCGAACAGTCTCGTTAGATTTCTTAACCTAATTACCGTTTCAGAGATAGCT
>NC_051417.1:35873975-35874471 GCF_015228065.2 Penaeus monodon | reverse complement strand
ACCACAACAAGAGGGTACACTTTACTCAGTTAATCGTGCCATAGTGTTATTTCTAGATGCGCTCTTGATAGGCTATACTTTATTTTCTTATCGTGAGATAGCAGAAGCATCAGTAAATAGCAACTGTTATCTTACTGTGCATTTAACACCAAAGTGAAGTGCGCCATTCAATATTTTCGTACAGTGGCAAAAAAGGAAAAATACAACTTAATAAATGTATATACATTTTAAATTAACTTTTTTTCCTTGGCAGGATGCAAACACCAATTTAACGTACGAGCAGGTGCACAAACTCACTTATCTGGATCAGGTATTTTCTGAGGCGCTGAGACTACACCCGCCTGTTGTGACCTTCCTGACGAGGGAGGCAGCGGAAGATATGCAGGTGAGTTTGGATTTTGTTTGGTAGATACGTTTCTGTAGGTATTGTTTTTGTTTGTTTGTTGTTCGTTATAAAGTCAACCGTTATTTAAAAAAAAATATCACTGGCTTCTTC
>NC_051417.1:35872207-35873920 GCF_015228065.2 Penaeus monodon | reverse complement strand
CAGTGTGGTGCAGCGTGCATATTTGCAACCAAATTACCATTACCCCTATTTCAACCATAAAGAAATCGACCTTCATTTCGATTGCGTAGCATTAAAAAAAATACCACTTTTCAGATTGGCAACGTACTCATCCCGAAAGACATGACTGTGCTCGTTCCCATTTGGCTTCTCCAGCGAGACCCAGAGCAGTGGACTGACCCAGAGAAATTCGACCCAGACAGGTAAAAGTAGCAGCCCCATGTCTCGTTTATCTGTGATTGGGGAATCTCCATAGATGAGCGTATACAGTGGCGCAGTTAAGGGTGGGGGTGGGGGGGTGGACAATTCTTTTACCTCCACAGGGCTACCAGTAGAGATGGTCCCCCCCAGATGGCGCCTGATGAATGAATCGGAAGCAAGTTAATAGATAAAAGGAATTATTACACAGGGAAATTAGACACTGATATTTTCTTAGATAGAATGGTCTAGGTATGTTAATAATCTTATAGTAATACCACCTTGAATTTTCCTTATATTTGTCACGTATATTTAACATTGTCCTTGCAGATTTTCTCCGGAAGCCAAGGCAAACAGCACCAGACATCCTATGTCTTATATACCCTTCGGAGCTGGTCCAAGAAATTGTGTTGGTCTGAGGTTTGCCCAGCTTGAGGCGAAATTAACACTAGCAAGAGTATTGTTGAATTACAGGTGTGTGGGAGCACTGCTATGTTTCATAGTATTACCTTGCCTAATTGCCTTGAAATCTAAGTAAGGTTAAATTTGCCATCATCGCCAGTGAATATTTAAAAAATAGCTTGCATATGAACTTAATTTTAGTATGTTTCAGTATTCTGCCAAGGATAAGTTTATTATCCAAAATTAGTTAAAGTATTCTTCTTAAACTCTTATACATAATATGTAGTATCTTCTTACCTGCCACAGATATATTTTTACTTGTAATAATGATATGTTGATATTCTTACTGTTATTACTGTGTACCGTTATTGTAACTTTAAAGTATTTATAGTACATCTGTATTATTTTCTTTTTCTACAGACTGGACACTTGCCAGGAGACTCCAAACCCTCTCAAATTTGAAATTCCTACCGTGGCCATCAACCCAGCCGAACCAGTGTTAATCAAAGCAAATCCGAGGAGTTAAATCAGTTGTTCTCAAATTATTGTTATTATTTTTTTTTTATCCCATTGTAAAGTATGACAGGCTAGCTTTTTTCAGATTCCCCCCCCCCCCCCCCAATTTAACATCTGACTGATTTGGATTAACCCAGCGTTAGGTTTTACTCGTTATTATGCAGTAAAGTTTATTATGCAAAAGTGCAAGTTAATTTACGAACCCCAGCATAAAATTTTATTCCTTGTTATTCCAATACCTTATAATGCACAGCACAAGTCTGCAATATTAAATTATGAACAAAGATTACTCCTTAATTTTATTTAACTGTTTTGATATAGAAAAAAAAACACCAATTTACAAATGTACTTGTAGTTTCATTCTTTCTGATATGGCAAGCAGATTATCATAGTTTTTAAATTAGCTTGAGAACCACCAGATTTAGCCTTTAATGCTGAAGAAAGATTAAACTATTCGTGTTTTTATATTAACCTGATTTATGTCTTCCTTACTCAAAGCTTAAGATCAATGCAAAATTATATATAATGTCAGAAGATGAAAATAGGGAGGAGAAATTTAACCCATTTCGAACAAGATTT
>NC_051417.1:35871724-35872032 GCF_015228065.2 Penaeus monodon | reverse complement strand
GTCGTTATCAGTCTTGGTCCATATTCCGAAATAGATACATGAGCAAGTTGAGACCGCACTATAGATAAGGTAGTGAAAACCGCAATCATACCTGACTGTATTCTATTTAACAATAAGCCATGGCAAGAACAACATTCCCTATATATTTAAAACAGTTACAATGCATTTTTCGCACTGTTCTATATTATGGAATAAATGTATATACTCTATAGCAATATTTGATTATTTTACCTGTAAGGATAATATAATTTGTAGTTTAAACACGTATCTAATGATCCTGCTTCAGAGACAGTACATGGGGTTACTTT
>NC_051417.1:35871255-35871438 GCF_015228065.2 Penaeus monodon | reverse complement strand
CCTTTCTCGTATGCTGTCATTCGCGTCTTTTTTTTGTCCCTTTCATTCATTTATTCTCTATCGCCTTAAATTCAATTAATTCTTGACATTCAAAGTAAAACAGAAAGAAAGTAGATTCACATAAAAATGCGCACACTCAGACCTACGGTATGTGTATATGTGTGAATGAGTGGGTGATATACC
>NC_051417.1:35870430-35871178 GCF_015228065.2 Penaeus monodon | reverse complement strand
CTCCCCAAAATACATATCAACTGGCGTGAGTTGGGAAAAACAAAATTTCTGCCCCCTTCCTTCCCATTTTTTCGTAATATTAGCCAAAGTAACGAAGCAGGCATGGTACATTTCCGGAAGCATAAAGTACTGGCAACTGAAGGTAACTGTCTAAACTGGAATACAAAGAAATCAGCGTAGTTTTGCTCACAACTTATACATAGGATGTGTCATTTGAATGAAACACAACCGCGAAATTATATCCATATTATGCGATAGCAAAAAAATATAATATTATAATAGTCACCCTTGAAACAATTTAGTTTATGTGTATTAGGGTTAACTATTATATGTGTTCACTGGCGTCCATAAAATGTTTTTTTATCACTTTATTCCGTATATCATTAGAAATCTTTTGTCACAGACGCTGAGCCTTACTAACAGATAAACACGTATAACTAAAAGTGGTCTAATTATTTGGACACCAAGAAGCAAACAAATATGGAAAAAAACAGTGAAAGTGTTGACTATTCTTAATCTTAAGAGTAAACAAAAAAATAACATGTATTTAGAAAATCACATGGTTATCAAAGTTTCCTTTAACTCTTAAACTCACAAATATGATTTCCTATTCAATTTAAACTCGGATTATTACCAACACTAGTGCATTTGTCAAAGGTTTTGTGATATTGCAGTATGATCCCTTGTATAACTGGTGCTACATACCAGTTGTACAAATAACATATAGCATTACTGCAATAAACTAAGG
>NC_051417.1:35870096-35870363 GCF_015228065.2 Penaeus monodon | reverse complement strand
TCCAATTCGTCTCATTTTATTCAACAAGCCAGTTATTCATGTTTTATTGTGTTACTCGTTTTTGTATTCACCAACATTAGGGAAGGGATAACTAAAGCAATATTTTGAATTTAGAGTGCTCATTCTTTTACCCAACAATAGATACTAATATTCATACTTTCAAGTTCGGGATGAGAAACATATATATTAGGCCTCTAATATAAAACCTCAGTAATAGTTTCAAAGACCAAATGGACATTTCTAAAAATTATGATAAAATATGGGTAA
>NC_051417.1:35869966-35870043 GCF_015228065.2 Penaeus monodon | reverse complement strand
AGCCTAAAATTTTACGTTTGACATTATAGTGTGCTAAGACAGAAAGTAAGAAATATAAGTAATTAATGTAGTCAGAA
>NC_051417.1:35869599-35869803 GCF_015228065.2 Penaeus monodon | reverse complement strand
ATAGATATTATTCTTTACATGTAAACAATCGTAATTGATCTACAATTATTCAATCATAGTGAAAAAGTAAATTTTTATTTCGGGGAAGATGAAAAGTATACCATGCAATCTGTCTGTTGTTATTTTTTCTTACAGCTTTACCGTGAATATGGTAGGAGAGGTAGGATGGGAAAAGAGGGCAATGTATCTCCCCCCCCCCCCCCC
>NC_051417.1:35868391-35869470 GCF_015228065.2 Penaeus monodon | reverse complement strand
AGGCCCCAACGCATGCGTCCTTTAAGCGTGACCCATACCATATCCCTCTCCTCTGACCAGGGACCTTGTAATATGATATCTGGAGGAGCAACTAAACTTCTGAGAGTAATGTATTCATCTGGAATATGATGTATTTCCTAGAATATGGTATATATATTTTTAGAAACAGTATATTTTTAGGGGAAAAGGTGTTTTTTATCTTGCGAAAGTATATCTATTTTTCTTTTATTTTCTTTTTAGGGAGAGGATAGCGCATCTATTATTTATTGACAATTAAGTTCAAATAGTGAAAACATTATCTGTGGATATAATGAATAGGAATGTGCATGGGAAATACCTTAAAATAGCTTCAGCCAAGATGTTTTCTTACAGGAAATATGTTCATATTTTCTACTTAGTTTTTTTTCTAAGGGGTTATATGAATAGTTGAATAAGTCTTTCTGAAACTTTAGCATGTTTTATTTTTTTTACCCCCCCCTCCCAAAAAATAAACTTCCGGTTTTTATTTCAGAAAAGGTTCCGTTAAAAGTAAAAAAGAAAAAAAAATATATTTCGACAAATTACCTTAAGGGAAAGACTAATAATAATAATGAAATGAGAAAAACAGATTAAAATGTATTTTACTATAAATATTAGCATGGAATGGAGAGTTATTTTTTTATCGAGTTGATAGAAATTATGATCCTTTTAATCCTTATCATGGGCTCTATGGCCCCAAAATTATGATATCGAGATGAAAAAGTGAAAACTAGATGAAAGGGACAGTGATGAATACAGGCTTGCGTATGTGTGGTTATAAAGGCGGTGGTCGTTTAAGTCAATATTCAGTCTCTCTACTTCTACTCTGCCAAAGGCATTGCATCAAAACATATGATATTGATACGCACAATACATATATATTTCATTAGAATAGATATGATCTGAGAGATGAATTCATCGTTTTCAAGGTAAACTCACTGAAATCATCAACCTCCCCCCGTCACACACATAGAAAAAAAGGAAAATATACATACAGTTGTACGAAATCCCAAAATACGTTTAATCCTCTTATTTTATTTCCATCGAGAAAAGTCTAAGAT
>NC_051417.1:35866714-35867949 GCF_015228065.2 Penaeus monodon | reverse complement strand
AGATCAGTTGATGGAGGAAATGCAGATGACATGCTATAGGAACAATTAATTTAGTGTGTATTGGGTGAGAAAAACACCTGTTCGCGGCCCGGACGATATTGATTTCCACTTCTACTGAACCAGGGAGTGGACGCCAACAATATTTAATAACATGTTACTATATAAAAAAAAAATCGTTCGATCGATACACCTTAGTCTTCCGACGGGAAAGCTGCTTATCGCATACACCTTAGTTTTCCAGTAATCTCAACAAAATATCCGATAAACAAATATGCTATAGTAAGAAAAAAAGTGAAATGGATGACTTTCCAATGTGTCGGACATTTTTATGTCGAGACATTGCAGCAACAGGATCTAAAGCATCATACCATTATTTCAGTAGTATTATCACTCATCTTTTATTATCATGATTGTTATACCTCATTATCCTTTTAAGATCAAATCATGATTACTGTACTTCACTCCTCCTCTACTTCTTCCATCATCACAATCGTTATTCTTGCAGAGCCTTGCTGCAGCCATTCGAAGCGTGCCGCCGCGTGCCGTCATAAATATCCCAAACGCGGCCATCGATCGTCGCGTCGACTCCCCGAAGACCCGCATTGTTTTGACTGAAAATGGCAGTGGGAGACGACTTCGACATCCCAGGTAATATTTCATGCGATTTTAATGGCCTTTGTGAATGACAGTCGGCGAGAGTGGTGTGGATCGTAAGATAAGGTGCTTGTCCATCGCTGGGTAGTGTATAGGGCCGTGAAATACGAGGTAAATAGAGATTTAAAGGAGTGATAAAGTTGCATCGGGTCGTGCCGCTGCGAAAACTTCGGAGACTTGTTGAAGTTACATGACTATGTGAGAGGATGGTTTAAAATTTTTCATGTACCAGTAAGATTATTAGATTATTATAAACTTGGGAGATTTAGGTCAGAACAATATGTATTTCTTGGCAATTGAATTATCATCACTGAGGTATTTAAAGCCCCTCGGTTATTATATAAAGTGGAATAATGTGACATTGATCGTGCCGGTCATGCAATGTCAATGCACTCTTAAGCGTTAACATTAGAATATTACGAAGTACTTTCCATACTGGTCATTCAATTGGTTATTTTAGGGGACCAACTATAAAAATAGAAGGATGAGACTTCTGTAGACTTTCTCATTCCAAAAGACTGAGATATCACAACTTAAAATAGAAGAACAAGAATAGCTCTATGAAGAGAGCAGTTTGTACC
>NC_051417.1:35866442-35866686 GCF_015228065.2 Penaeus monodon | reverse complement strand
ATAATTGGCTCTTTGTCTAAATGGAGTATGTGAATACAAAAATACTTATAGTTATAACATTTATAGATCAATATGAACAGAGCTAATAAACAGTGATAATTATATATAAAAGATGGGAAATCATTACCAATGTATAACTAACACTTAGTGTATCCTGCTCGCTAACCGATATTTGAAATAGCTCAGTCAATATTTTCTGGCCTGCACTTATTATCATTGCTGATTTTAGATGGTTTTAAGCGCT
>NC_051417.1:35865950-35866381 GCF_015228065.2 Penaeus monodon | reverse complement strand
ACAGTAACATCACTGATATGATCTGGTACACCCATTTATTAAGTAAACAGAGATATTGATGTAATAGGTAATAGCAGTTTCGTATGGTGTAGGTTATAGATCTTGACATATTAGATATGAGATATGATGGTTTAACTATTCTGAATATTGATTAGATATGAAATTTTATTATACATTGATTTGTTGATTGATTCCATCCATGCTGGCAATACGTGAATGATCAAAGTGTATGGACTTTCAAATTCTGTGTATCCATAGAAAAACAGATATTGTAATAAAACGTCTATTATCATATATCTGAGTTCAGGTAAACCTTGATTCCTTTAGAAGAAAGTAAAATTTTCTGTATTAATATCAGGATTCAGAATAGTACATGTATATGTATTTAACAAAGAATTAATGCCTTTGGAGTTTGATTCTTATCTCATGAA
>NC_051417.1:35865195-35865929 GCF_015228065.2 Penaeus monodon | reverse complement strand
GGTGAATATTATTTTTCACAGAAATATGGATAGTCTATTTATTTTAACAAAGAGATTATCTCCTAAGAAGCATCTTACATTGTGACTCTTACTGCATGAAACAAGGATGAGACCTTGGTATTGATTGAGATTTCCTGGAATGACCTTTTCACATATTGATAGCTGGCAGAGAGACCTATAAAGTGAACACCATGAAAACCCATTGAGGAAGGCCTTAGGAATGCATACATACATAGTGGTGAAAGTGACTGTACAAAATTCTTTCACCAAAATTCAGGTGCATATTTACTTTGTAAAATTTCTAGTAAATGTTATTTTTGTATGGTAATTGCTAGAATGACTTTATGGTAATGCTTTTAGTATAGATGGACTGTTGAAAAGATATTTAATACATAGCCTGTTTATTTAGTTGCCATTGTCTATTATAATTAATGTATGTGAAGATGTGCTATATTTTAAACAAACATTTGAATAGTTACATGTTGCAGTAAGGATCATTATCCACTTCTGTGTGCAAGGGCAGACCCTCTGTGTATGAAGTAAAATATCCCAATCTTGCTTTCATTATTCAGAGCAAAGTTGTTGTTTTTTCAGATACAGGGGCAGTTTTTACTTTTGGAAAAAGTAGATTTGCCGATAATGTGCCGTCAAAGTTCTGGATCAAGAATGATGTTGTCGTGGAAATTGCGTGTGGAGATGAACACACCGCTGTTATCACAGGTAAGGCAGAGAAT
>NC_051417.1:35864043-35864136 GCF_015228065.2 Penaeus monodon | reverse complement strand
TTATGATAGGGAGCAATGATATGGGACAGCTAGGCCTCGGTTCGACAAAGACCGTTAACAAACCATCTTGTGTTAAAGGTGAGATACTGGTTT
>NC_051417.1:35863508-35863926 GCF_015228065.2 Penaeus monodon | reverse complement strand
ACCCCCTGATATTACTAGTGTCTAATTTTTATTTAGATGAGAACTAAACAGAAATATAAAGTATTTCCCTTCACTGGATCGGTAGAGATGATTACAGTATGAATTTAAAATATTGTTTGAATACTGTTTAGAATATTTCTCTTGTAACTTGAAAATGAATATGTTAACTTTGCTTCTGTTTTGTTGGAGGGTTTTTTAGTGAAATTATAAAGATTGATTATTAGACTGAGTGCTTATGTTATCGTAATTTTCTGCAGGAAAGAGATTTTGTCATAATTCTTGCATTTTGTATTTTTATTTAGAGAATTGTAAATGAAAAGAGGAGACCACATCTCAGTTCTTAGACATTGCTAGAAAAGACTTTTATATCTAAGTAATATGTTTTGTCCAGAAGTTTCAGAGTCTATTGGAATGTGCA
>NC_051417.1:35860286-35863479 GCF_015228065.2 Penaeus monodon | reverse complement strand
ATAGAGAGATTAAGGTTATTTCCCTACATATAATGAGTATGAGTATGGGTAGAAGTCTCTATTTTCTTTCTTAGAAAACATATATGCTTAGTATACCCTTAGATGGGGTATACTAAGCATATATGTATATATTTTTTCAAGGATTTTTCTTTATTCTTCTAGCTTTGAAGCCGGAGAAAGCATTACATGTAGCATGTGGCCGTGCACACACCATAGTGGCCTGTGGTAAGTATTTTGTATTTGATATATATGTATCTGTATGTATTGCACTCTGAAACTATTCATTGGTGCGGCTATATGATAGTGCATTAGTGTCATAAAGTTACAGTTTATTGAAGAACTAATTTTCAATTTGCAATTCCAATAGAAGCTTAGATTGTGTTTTCTTCACCATTAATTAGTGAATCAAAGTGTTCTGCATGTTTTTGCTAGGAGACAAGGAAGCAAGATGTGTTTTCGTTATACAAGTACCTGTATGTTACCAAGAAGTGACACAAACACATAGCCTTAATTTGTGTGTTTATAGAAGTAATGGTAGTTTTTTTTTTATTTAAGTGTGTTTAGGGTGTGTGGATACAAGCACAATGAAGATGGTCTATGTCATTACATTCATAAATAGAGGTTATTTTATTATGAATCTGGTTTAGAAACTATATTCAGAAAAGCATGATAACTTGTGCTGATTTCATATGTGACTAAGTCAGTTA
This sequence comes from Penaeus monodon, assembly GCF_015228065.2. Taxonomy (NCBI): domain Eukaryota; kingdom Metazoa; phylum Arthropoda; class Malacostraca; order Decapoda; family Penaeidae; genus Penaeus; species Penaeus monodon. Next base: position 35,862,772 of record NC_051417.1, on the reverse strand, counting down.
TGATAATTTACCAAGAAAATTATTTTTTTTTCATTATTCTTTAAATCATAGTGCTAAGACAGTGAGTGGCATTATAAGTCTATAAGTGTGTACTTGACTGAAAGAAAAATTCAAAATGTGTAATGTATTTTGGTTTATTGTATATTACTCTCCCAACTAATCTGGTATGTAGGTTGTAATATTCTGATTGATTTTACTTTTATCATTACAGACATTATGCATATTGTACCATCATAAGAGGAGGAGGTTTGTGGCCTGATAATGTTATACTCTAGAATACCCCTAAAACTTACTTTCTTTTAATAATTCAGCTAAACTGCTACTTGATTACTTCCCTTAGCTTGTAGGCTGACCCTTTAAACTTTTATTTGCATTTATGTTCCACTTCCCAAAGCATTAATGGCTGCATTCTTGTACTGCTACCTTTTAGGTTAGAACTAAACCAAACAGAGTCGTGCAATTAAAATAAACTATGATGAAATGCCAAGTTATCAGAGTACTTTTTTTCTTTCCAAATAGCCTGTTAGGGTTATTTATTTTAAGGGTACATTAACCCCCCCAAAAAAAAGTAAAGATCCAAATTAGGAAAACTAGGATGTATTTTGACATATCGTACTTCATCTGTTATGATTAGAGACTTCATTATATAGACATATTTGTCTTTTGTAGTTGGTTTTCTATACTGCTCCTACATGAGTTGCTTCAGTTATACCTCTTTCTCCTAGATTGGAGCCTACCAGTACAAATTTCCTGTTACATAGTGTAACCCTCTTTCCTAGCATTTGAATGTCAATGCCAAAGTTTCTGTTTATCATATTTGAGTGCTTTGTGTTACTAGATGAAATCTGAATAATGTTTATAGTATTCCAGGTACTTTTGTTTTTTCTATAGAATATTATGACAAAGAACTTATCATTCTATAGTTCCACTCACCATTAGATTAAGTTTCTCAACAAATAAAGAAACATTGGAAAGTTAGGCAAATTTTATTATCAGTAAATAAGAAAGTCATATGACTCTGATAACCTGGTATGCTCCATCTAGACACTTCCCATAACTGTTTAGTTGTTATGCATAAGTCATTCATGGGATTATGTTTCACCTACGCACTAGCGGGATATGCTGTGCTTTTAATGTCCATTTCATTTCTTTAGTTCCTCCTTTGGAATATATTCCATTATATAAATCACATTTTTAACGTTGGTGAACATTTGTTAATTCCAAAGAGGAAAATCATTTATTTACAATTCAGTTGACTAGCTATGTTTTAAGGTACCTGGATATGTTTACTCTTAATTTATTTTCCTTCAATAGAATTAAAGTTTTCCAATATAAAGAAATAAGATGTATATTAAGATTTGTCAAAGGGAGGGAGAGAAAGGAAAAAGGTGGTATTGGATACGTATAAATTTACCTTCCTACAATTTGTAAGAAACAGAGTTCAGAGGTTTACATTATATGTAGATTCAAAAGATAGCATAAAGGAGTGAGATGCAATTTTTATTTTTCACTGTCATGTGTTGTTTAGGCTTTTTAGTATGTTCATGGAAAATGTATAGTTATAAATTTTTTACATGGTTCATGTTTCAGACCCTAATCACAGGCAAAATGTAACCTCTTTAACAGATTTTTACCAGCATCACTTTCTTGTGAATCTAAAAAAAATCATAACATTATGCACAGTGATATCACATGCGCCATTAATGTGAAGAAACTAATACATGATTTCTGTTATATAGTAGGTCATGGAGAATAGGAAGGTGTCTTAATGTAGAATTTGTTGAAACTAACAATCTGTTATAATGTGTCAGTCCCAATAAAAAAAAGTCTTTGAATTATATATGGGTTAGATTAGATATACAGTATTTGAGTAGTACAATAGAAGTTTGTTTTAATTCATTGGCATAGTTTTTTTTTTTTTTTTACATTAGATATGGTTTTGAAAAGTAGTAGTAGTTGTAAAAAACAGAGAAAATAATGAAAAATATACCTCTAGCTGTTCCATCAATAAATGCTTTATTCCTTTCCTCTTTTAAACATTTTTCTGGAAAAGAGATTTATTACTCTGTAGATGGGCATGAGCTACATGGCTGAAACCCGTACTTATGCCATTTGGTATACTATAGATTTGTTGATACTGGATGTGTGTAGATTATATAATTTTCTTTTATTAAATGTATGCATTTTATGTAATTCTAACCTCTTTTTGGGTAGCATCTTCTTTCCAGAGATCTCAAATGGGATCTCTTTAAGATCCTGACTATTACAGGCATTTACACATCTAGAATGCTTAGTTTCCCCAAGTTTCATTTTGGTACAGCAATCATAACACATAGTTCCACATGGTTCCACATGGTTTCACATGGTGATTGAATAACAAATGAGTCTCATAAAAGAAATTAGTCAAAAATAAAACCCAAGTGTCATCCATTAACAAAGATGTAGATTTTATCTTTGAATGGATGATTCAACAGAACAAACAGTAT
>NC_051417.1:35859386-35859636 GCF_015228065.2 Penaeus monodon | reverse complement strand
AGCAATCATGAAAAAAAAAAGATTCTCATCCAGGCAAGAGCACTTTCAAAGCAGTAACATACGACAGTAAAAAAAATCTGCATGTTGCTTTAACGAGCATGATGGTAGGGGAGGAAATAGCCTCGTAAATGTAATAATGCATATTACTTCAGGATTATATTATGGGATATATGCTGTAACACGAGGGGACTCTCTCTTTGGAATAATATAGTTAAATTCCTGTGAATATTGTAGGCCTAGACATTAAAGA
>NC_051417.1:35857508-35858037 GCF_015228065.2 Penaeus monodon | reverse complement strand
ACCTGTACATTATTTTTGTTTTATTAACTGTACTTATTTTTACACCTATGCATCATAAACAATCGTAGAAGTAAACATTAAAGTTCACCTTAGCTAGACAAATCAAATTCTGTGTAGCAAGAATAACCTATAGTCAGTTGTTATATATACATTTAATACAGTATAGAAACCACCATCAAGTTTTGCATGAAAATTTACAGCTTCTTTCCTTATGTTTAAGCCTAAAACCATAAAGAAAATGTGAAAACCTGAGCTATGTCTGTATCTGAGCAGGTTCAGGCAAAGTGTATTGCTGGGGCTTCAATGGTGATGGCCAACTGGGCACGAACGACCAGAGTGACCACCAGTCCCCCGTTCTTGTGATGAGCCTAGAGAACCCCCCTGTTGCCGTGGCCGCTGGCAGTGCCCATTCTGTGGTACTTGCAGGTGAGGAATGTCAGTGTGTCTGGAGATGTATTCAGAGAGATGAGTAATGGTGGGATTGAAGAAAGAGATATGGGAAAATGGATGTCCCTTTTGATGATAGAAT
>NC_051417.1:35856185-35857343 GCF_015228065.2 Penaeus monodon | reverse complement strand
GTGATACAATAATTTCAGGACACAGATAAAACCGAGGAAAGAAATGGTTGGAGAGAGGTATTTAATGATTCCAGATATGAATAAAAGCAGAGCCAATAATCATATGAATGACTGATTTCCTCTGGCTCCCTGATGAAGTTTTACATTTCATGAGCATGGGGTTAAAGAGAAGGAAAAAGAGAGCGATGAGAATAATGATGACAGGAGGAAAAAGGGACAAACGGAGACCAAGGGAAGACTAGGTAAAGAGAGAGAGATAAGATGTAAGACAAAGAAAAAAAGGAAATGTGTAAAAGAGAGGGGAGGAGTACAAGAAAGTGTCGTGTTTTCTAGAAATAACTGAAAGCAAATGCTTTTATCGTGCAAATGTTCATTTTTGTAGGAAGGTATGCTTTTATGTAAGAAACTTATCCTATGAAAATGACATAGTTTGCAGCTTTGGCAATGTTGTTCAAGAATTTTTACAATTTCATGGAACAATGTTACTTAGTTGTTTATATGCTGGTGCTTCTTGAGGCACATCAAATTACTTTCATAAAGTTTTTGCTGTTGTCTATTATAATGTCATTTATGAAATAGAATCAGTTGTCATGTGATACCTTTGACATGATAGAAATGATTTTGAGAGAATTCTTTTCTGATATACTTCTTCGTATATCATAAAGCCTTTCAGTAGACTGTGTTTGGCAAGCACTTTTATTGTCAATAGAATAGTTAGCAAAGACGTAGATATTTGTTAAAGAAATCCCGCTTTGTGAGGCTGAAGCTACCTGGCAACTATGGTAGCATGAGTTATGGAGGAGAGTGGGGGACTTGGCAGGCCGTAGTGGCTCAGTGAGCAGGTAGTCTTGTATTGATGTGCTGTGGCTGCTGTCTGTCCACTTCTCCCTCCACTCAACTCGGACAGCTCCATTGTTACACTCCTTCAGTGAGAGATATTGCTGAGGAACTAATTACATGATTAGGGCAGTTATAGGCGTTGGTTGGTAAGTTTTGTCAATAGTTGTGCAATTACTTGATGAATGTGGAGCATCTTTTTCTACCTGTTAGTTGCTGTAAGTGGTGCATATATGAAACACTATTAATCAGCAGATGTTATTGATATTCCTTTACTGAATATGCTATTTGCCTGTAATCTAACATGTTGTATTCCACAAC
>NC_051417.1:35856022-35856134 GCF_015228065.2 Penaeus monodon | reverse complement strand
GATAAGCATGTGTAACCATCAATGTAGCTCATGAACACAATCCATTTCTTGTTCCTATTTTTCATCAAGTATCCATTGTTTTCAGAAGTTTTTACTCGTTTGTGCAGTTTTG
>NC_051417.1:35855489-35855998 GCF_015228065.2 Penaeus monodon | reverse complement strand
TCTGTAAAAGCTCACCATGTTATTTAACCAATGATTTTAACATAGTGTTGTTCTGGCTACCCATGCCTAGGATTCCAATAAATCAGGGCTTTGAAGGATATCATTATCATCAATAATTCACGTGCAGTTGCTACACATGGTGGTAACATTCCTTGCTGTATTTCATTATGACTAACACATAAGAGTTTTTATGTTTCCCCTTTGGGTATTTTTAGACAATATTACTCTCATTTTCTTTTCTTAGATAAGCCAGAAACATTGACTTTCTTGTATTATTTTCTGTCTTTTTATATTGAAGCTTATTATTAAGAATTTTTATATTGATGGGAAGCTTTGCTTTTGTTCGAGATAAAAAAGTACTTTACTGTAAGTCTGTTATATTGTGGGTTATTGATTTAGAAGAGGAAGGGCCTTTCTTACAAATATTTTATAGATTATTGGTGAAATGCTGACAGTCTGTAGGTGTTAAATTGTGGCACTGAATCTATAAATAGTATTGACTTTGGAAA
>NC_051417.1:35853627-35854423 GCF_015228065.2 Penaeus monodon | reverse complement strand
CAGTTTTGTGTTCCAGATACAGGGGAATTGTATGTGTGGGGGAATAACACAGAAGGGCAGTTAGGCCTGGATTCTGAAGAAGTTTTTATGCCAACTCTTCTCACACTACCAGAACATGTAGTGGGCATTGCTTGTGGATATTATCACACTGTGGCTATTACAGGTAATATGTCCATTAATGTAAAATTCACACACTGTTTTTATTGTTCTATCTCTGTTCATGTATATAATTGAATTTAGATTTATTTATTTGTCCAAAAGTGAAAATTATTTAGTCCTAGTTATTTGTTTTATGTCTCTACAAAATATATATAAATGGCTTATACATATATCTCTTTTTTTTGGACAGTTATTAAAATGTTATTAAATGGCTCCTGCTCAACAGAGACAGGGGAAGTCTATACTTGGGGAGACACAGAGCATGGAAAGCTTGGACTGACGGAAGACCAACTATTGTCCCATAGACAGCCTCAGCCTGTTATATTGCCAGAGAAGATTGTCCAAGTTGCGGCAGGCAGTGCGCATACCCTTTTGCTGTCAGGTAAATAGAACAAATTATATACTGTATATTTCAATTTCATTTTTAATCTATTTTTACGATTTTTTTATAGACCAAGGATATTTGTTGAGTGTTGCAATCACATCATGTACTTCTATTTCTTTCAGAGAGTGGTGCTGTTTATTCCTGTGGATTAGGCAATAGTGGGGAACTGGGGCAAGGTGGTGGAAGACTAGAATCTTGGCTCCCTCAGCTGGTGAACGAGCCCTCCTCACATACTGTGGTTTCTATATCTGC
>NC_051417.1:35852307-35852583 GCF_015228065.2 Penaeus monodon | reverse complement strand
AAGAAAGAATTTTAATTTGTCTCCTTTCAGATTGTGGTTACTTGCTAACTTGGGGTTGTGGTCGGCATGGGAAGCTGTGTCAGGGAGAGGAAAATTTTGCCTCCCAGTTTTGTCCAATAGTAGTTCGTCGTTTAAGACACATTTCTGTGATACTGGTAAGTCTGTGCCAATAAGTAGTTTATACTGTGGGTTTTTTCAGGAAAATCCAGGAAACTTTATTCAAAATGTGATTGCCGTAGCTGGGCAGTTACAAGAAACAACAAGAAATTATGAACT
>NC_051417.1:35849482-35852055 GCF_015228065.2 Penaeus monodon | reverse complement strand
CAACTTAACTTCCCAAGTGTCCATATGAGTTGTTTCTTTTCCGAAGTAGAAAACTAACTCATAATATTGGCAGTAGAAGTGAAAATAGAACTTATAGCTTGAAACAGAAAAGTGTAAAAGATAGGAATCCGGTGATGGTGAACAGATGAAGTACAGGACAAGGGAAGAGATTTATATATGGAGAGAATAGTTTTGGTAAAAAATGGTTGAAAGAGGTATTCCAAAGCACACCTATTACTGTGGTTTATAGAGTGTGGTCTCTTTTGGTACCTGACTTTCAGGCAGATGAGTTATTTAATTTACCTGGGTTCTTCTTTTGTATATTTGAGTATTCTGCATTAAATATTTAGACTCCAGGAATATTGTGAAAGTATTTTTTGAGTTCTGTAGACTTGTTATGGTTGTTTGGATGAAATTAGTATTATAACTGAAGTATTACTGAAAATCAAACCCAGAGTAATGGTGAACTGGAAACATTATATGGAAAGTAGGAGTGTGCAGTTGTACTTAGGGCAGTACGTGGTACAGAAAATAACTGTCTTTAATGTAGTTGTAATTGTAAATAGCATAGTCCCCAATTTTTTTTTACTAAACTTGTTGAAACAAATATCTTTTCTTTTTACTCTTATTGTCACCAACTTTAATTTTTTTATTCCTGTATATTGCATCTCTTTACTTGTTCCTGTTAATTTTCCTTTTTTCACACACAAGGTTGGTTGTGGAGGCTGTCACACAATGGTTCTGGGCTACAGGCGTGTAGAAGCAGGAGAAGCTACCGTAGAAGATGAGAACAATGAAATACCAGAACAGAATACCACCAGCAGTGCGCGGGCAAGACGAAGACTTGGAGATGTGAGTTCTTTGGGTTTCTCTTTTATTTCATTAAGATTCATGCTCATGGCAGGTCCCCTAGGGTGGTCCTAGCAAGAGCCACTAATACGACTCTTGGCCAGACTTACACCAAATCAAACAAATATGCCCAGCTCATTTTTAACATTTTTTTAATCCTATAAAACCATTTTAGAAAACTCCATATTTTCCATAAATAAAGTCATAGTGATGATTGTAAAAGCTGATAAGTGTAATCCTTCGATTCTGAGATCCTTCCAATAAGAATGTCAGGATACGGAGCGGATCATTTTACTGGTCTAATATCTCTAAATGAGAAGACGGATTTGAGAAAGTTCCTTTAAAGACCTTCCTGTACCAACAACCCCTTCATACCAGTACCCAGGCTAATGGCAGGAAGTTGCCCACATCCTGGGTTGCCATTGGATGCAAATGGTTAATTGCATTTTCCACTATCATTATCATATTCCTTGTGAAGACAACCACAGTCTTAGTCATCTCATGATGCTGTTGTTATTGTTACACATTTTATTTAGATACTCATGAGTATGCATAGATGTATGTGTGTGTTTTTGTTTTAAAGTATGTGCTATAGATATATTACTCTGAGAACTATTCAGTAGAAAAATGTTATTCTTCTAGTGTGGAAAATATAACCCAAAGTGAAATCTCTGAAAACAATTTTTAATGTTATATAAGACGGTGATGTATTCATGCATGCATGGGAATTCTCATATGTGACTGAAATTGCAATATTTTTGTATAGACTGCAGCAGATTATTTATTACCTTAGCATTTTCATGAATTTTTGTTCTTAAGTTGTAAGTGCAAATACATTAATTTCAGAACAATATACAAACCACTTGCAGCTTTCAAAATCCTTGATAAACCTGTAGTTTTCACTTTATATTTCTTAAACATCCTTTGCTGTTTTTGCAGATCCAGACTGATGATAGTCCAGTGGTATTGTATACAGAGTGATGCACAAAGAGTGGTGTTGCTTTCAGAAGCCTAAATGTACTCATGGAATTTAGATTGTCACTGATGATTTTCTTGGCAAAATAAGACAGTGTCAAGAGATCAATATATGCAGGTCTTTGTGTTATATATACACAGAATTCTGTTGCTTGTTTTCTTCGGAACAGATGTGACACGATTGAGAATCTAAGCATGTGAATAGAAATAGAAACATTTTCATATGCTGACATTTTATTGATTTATCTTTACATGGTTTTAGTAAAATTGATTTGAGTTTGAGATGTGCTAGAATGTGATTGCTTTCAGGGTGTGTTGCCCCCACTGAAGTCAGCTGGTCTGCCGCCCATCAAACACACAGTTCTTCCAACAGTACCTGATACAGAGGCTGTGGTTGAGCAGTATGAGGAGCAGGACCATCCAGACGAAGGAGAGCCACATATTGTAAGAACCTAAGCAAAAACATAACTGTTATGTCTGATTAGCTTACCACTGTGAATGCTTTTTTCAAAGAAATATATCTACCTTTCCTTCATAGTAATATTTTTTGGCATAAGACGGTTGTCAAAATGCACATCTGAACACACATAAAGGTATACATGATTGGAGATCTATACTGTACATATTCAAATTCATGGCAGTATAATTCATCAGAAAAGTACACAGTATAGATTTACTATTTGCAGGTGAAAGTAAATGCAGATGATACTTTCAATGGTATGTCAGCTGAGGAATCAGATACTCAAAGT
>NC_051417.1:35848933-35849426 GCF_015228065.2 Penaeus monodon | reverse complement strand
TCAGCCTGAAAAGAAAGGTTAGTGAGGATATTCTTCATGGTGACAGTTTTTATTATGAGCATATGGTATGTATATTGTTAGATTCTGTGTGTTACAGTTTATCAGACTATCATTTAAGTTCTAATACTATCAGCTGCCTTAGATTTATGGTATGATATCAGGGCTTTGTCAGGTGGGATATTTAACAGATGATGCAATTATTGGTTGTTGTTGTTTTGGCTCTCTGTGCATTCACATTAACCTGATGATGATAGAATGCATCTATACACACCAGTTTGAGGGTGATCCCAAATTCTGAAACACACCTGTAATACCATGATGATCTCAGTCTTAGTCTCCATGTTGCATAAGCATAGGGCACTTGAAATTAGCACATATCACGCTTATGATGATGTATGGTTTATTGCTCCAGTGATGTAGATTCTCATGCTACATCTTTTCAGAGCCTGAACTCTCATTTTGTATGCTCTTATTTAAAAGAACAATCATCAAC
>NC_051417.1:35848144-35848492 GCF_015228065.2 Penaeus monodon | reverse complement strand
ATTCAATGTTTAAGTGGCCCACAGAGTCAAAGTTACTGGACCCCCTTGTGCAAACATGTTAGAGGGAGAAATTCAACCATGTCTAGAAATGTATTTATTAACAAAAAAGGGGAGAATTATGAAATGTGTTTACAGTGTTATTCCATAGTTGCACAAATTGTAATTTATGTAATGGCAATGATTGCAGGAAATCGTCTCACACGTTTCTTTAGTGGACTGGGAAGAAAGAAGCCCACACCAACCATAAATGACTCGGATGATGCAGATGTAGAGAGTCCCACTGTACCTGTCTCTCCTGAATCACAGGAACACCTAGTGGAAGAAGATGCTGAATTAGGTAACAACGGC
>NC_051417.1:35847730-35847987 GCF_015228065.2 Penaeus monodon | reverse complement strand
CAGATAAAAATAAAAGCTTTCATAACAATGTATTTCTATCATCTCTTCTGATGCAACAGCTAAGTAGTTTAACAGTCTGTGTTGCATTTGCAGAGTCAATAGAAGGAACAAACAATGAAGGGACAGTAGAGGTAGAAGCACCAATAGAAGCCTTCACAGCTGATGTTAAATCTCGAGATGAAGAAATAACTTCTTCACTCTCAGGGAGCAAATCAGACCATAAGCGGGTAAGTGCAGATAACAAAATTCCTGAAACA
>NC_051417.1:35845752-35845829 GCF_015228065.2 Penaeus monodon | reverse complement strand
GGGGAGCATAATAAAATTAATTTGAAATTTGATTAGCAGTGGTATCATTAACTTGATCATGTGTAGAACTTTTAATC
>NC_051417.1:35845315-35845723 GCF_015228065.2 Penaeus monodon | reverse complement strand
CAGTCAAAAGCATGCGTGATTATCTAGATTTGAAAAGATGAAGACCTCTTGCCAAGCACAATCAACAGATCAGTCAACATGACGTTTTCAGAAGAAGCCTTTCTGCAAGTTGGATGGCATAATAAGCCAGAACAGATTGAACAAAGTTCCTGCACATAGATGAGATGGTAGTTAAGAAAACTGTGTAAATGCAAATCACTTCAAACATGCAATATGACTATGCTGTTACTTGTGATATATTAATTTGTAATCCTTTATTAATAGTCACTGAATTTGTATGTTTTATTTATTATATATCATGATATTGTTTAGCACAGTTTAAATGTTATGTAGATTAAGATGAATATATAATATTTTGAGAAAATATTGTTATTTATGTAACTTATAGTATCCACACTAAAGTAGGAA
>NC_051417.1:35842158-35845202 GCF_015228065.2 Penaeus monodon | reverse complement strand
TTTACTTTTTTGTTGTTTACCCCAGCAACTGCACATGTTTATGAAAAAGGTAGTATATGTATATAGCACCATCACACATTGCAAATATTTAGATTTTAGTCTAGTTGATAGCCCCAGAATAGGACTGCCGTTATACGCCTTTATATTTAATACATAATTATCCTGGTGAGTGTACATGCCACTTTTAGAGAAGTTCTTTCTACACAAGAGAAGATTATGCAATAGTTTGCTTTACTGATCACCATGCAACAAACAGCCAAAGAAGGACCTTTTTTCTTTCTTTCTCCCAAACATTAATGGCAGTCATCATGTTATGGTGTTTCCTACTTAAAAGGTGTTTGTGTAGATAACTGGGGAAGATGGTAAATAAATATCTTTAATGAATTTTATTTCAAACTTACTACTTAACATAGGATATATTTTCAACTAGGGTGTGTTATATGCTTTTATAATTTATTGTTTGTGCTTGTAAAGAGGAGTCAGCTGATAATGAATAATTCCAAACTTAAAGTAAGTAGAGAATTAACCCATTAACTGTGGTATTAAAAACTGACTTGTAGGCCAGTAATGCAAGTTACTGGTGGGCATTAGCAGTTTTCTCCATTTGCTCTTGGCTCGTTTGGTACTTCACGGACGGCATTAGGCACCTAATAGCTTATGGATGTATTTTATAAATAAGAGTTTGAAAAAAAGTGAAGCTTTCCCTTCACTTTAATTGCCAGTATGTAGTAGTGACACCAAATGAATGATGTTGCTACCACTGGAAAAGTCTGACGAGCCAGGGTACATCATGATGCCTTGCCATTTGCAACTCAGTCCACCACAGCCATTGCATGATTTCAAAGAGTTAATGACAAAAAAGTGATTGTTGACCACAAAATGTATTACCTGCTATTTACACAATTTTATACATTTAGAATTAAAATAGAGCTTCCATGAAACTACTCCTATCTATAAATTTTAAAAAATGCTATACAGAGAGTTAAGATGGATCAGATATATTTTATAAAGCAATGAAGGTAATCATTAGGATCCATATTTTTTTTTTTCACATCAGGTTGAAATATTAGGTCACATTGTCATCAGATGATATAGCATGAAGTGAATTCTAAAAGCAATAAAAAATCTGATTCCTTCCTATGGGAAAGTTGCTTCATACAGGAACATCCTATACTGTTTTATTTTTTTGTTATTTTAAGAGTGAAAATTAGGTTTTACATAAAGTCAGTGATACAAAAGAACAAATAATCTTGTAATGCACTTGTCATTTTAGCATTACATCTTCAGAATTATAGGATTTTAAAGATGTGATACCAAAGCATCAGTTATATAGCTTGCTTGGCAATTTTTTTTTTTCCATTTTGTCTACACCCTTTTCAACATTTGTCACAACGAAATTTTTTTCATTGTTTACTATGAGGTAACTGTTCTCTGTTCATTGTGATATAATCTTGTCTGTTTTATTGAAGGTACGTAAATGTGAATCACAATGGGAAAGTAGGTATTTGTAGCAAAAGTAGGCAGCCATGGTCAGTAGACATGAATGTGAACACCTTTAGTTCTTTTATGGGTAGATTTATATCATGATTGAGAAGTGAATGAACATACTGGCTTTGAGTAGATTAGTTGTTATAAGACATTTTCTTTATGTGTTTATTAACAAATTTTGAGAGTGTAATCCCTACAGACGATAGGAGTTTATTGTGTGCCTTGGCATTATGAAACATTGCAATACAATTTATTGTGAAAAAAAATAAGTATCCTAAAGTAGTTAGCAGTGTAAAATATTTTCATTATTTATGTTATTTACATAAAGTTTAAGTGCTTGTGTTGTGAAATTAGTAGAGCAGATGTTATTATGTTTGTAAGAAAAATATGCAATATGTTATGAATAAATCAACTAGATCAGATAAAGTTTTTTAATGATAAATTCATATTTGCACCTTGGACATCAGATGACGGCATTTTCTAAAAAGACCTCCATCTCTTTTCTTTCCTTTCTTATATTACAAGAAAGCTTTTACTAAAAATAAAGTTGTAGTTGTGCAAGAATTTTATCAGTAATGGTTTATTGGTTTTCATTAATTGTACATTTACCAGAAACAATTTTCTTCAGTTTGATATGAGAGCTTCATTTTTTCTCATGTAGAAAAGATAATACATAATGATATTACAGTTCAGTACAAGTCATTTATAGGTTCCTGACTATCCATTTTGAAATTTCCCTGATACTGCTCTTCTCTTCCTTTATACTGAACTCATATAACACTTCAGGTATCCATTGTTCCTTTTCTTTTTCTTTTTCTTTTATTCTACCTAGAGCATTGGTCTTGTTTTATGATTCTGTTATATTGGCAAATGGTTTGATTATTAGTATTCCTTTTATGGAAATCATAACTGCTGGAATTTATTTAAGTTCTGAATCTGTATCAAGTGTCCTAGACCCACATTTGAGAAATGTTAAAGCACTGAATTATGTGGTTAGTATTTTTTCTTGAAAACCCAGTGTTAAAGATATGTGCATAATAAATAACTTTCCTTTTTATTGGATGTTTTAATTTCATGCCATCAAATTTATTTTTTACAAATATTTATCTATATTTTGAGTAATATTTGTTATTCAGGGATCCAAGTTACAGACAATTAATCAGGAATAATAGTTGTTGGGTTATATTTTGTTTAACCTTTTATTAGGAATGGTTCTAAAAAAATCTCAAATGAATGCTTTGATACGTTTTGAAAGTGTAAGATGAAAGAAGTATTTACCAAATTGCCACACAAGTAAATTATTTTAAAATATGTCATATCCTTTTAAAATCATGAGGGTTAAAATGGGGACCAATGTTTTCAGATCACAGGTTAGTTTACAAGTAACTTGGACGAGGAAGAGTCAAGTCTGTAACTAAGACACTAGTATTCATACTTCATTTTAGACCCCACAATGTATAGCAATCTCCATGTAAATAACATTATACAGCTATCCTCATCACCAAAACTTTTCCACCATTATTAACTCAATGCAGGGATGGCCCACTTTACTTTTC
>NC_051417.1:35840632-35841703 GCF_015228065.2 Penaeus monodon | reverse complement strand
GTGCCATATGATCCTCTTAAAAAAGTATAGCATAGTACCATTACTTTCCCAGTGAAAAATTGTGTTGCACTTCGTGTATAAAGGTAAGAGAAAGCAAAATGATAATACAACCCAGTTTTAATTAAAATGTCAGAACCATTGCAAATACCACAGAACTGCAAATACCACATTATTGAGCATCCCACTGTAATTACTATTCATTCATTGCACAAGAGAGCTCAATCAATTTTGCAGCCTCAACTGATCAAATCCAGGAGCAGTACTGGAGAGGTAACTCCTCATGTCACTGTTGACCAGAAGCCTTTTGTCTGTCTGTTTTCAGTGTTCCCAGAATTCAGTCTATAGCAAAAGGTTGAGGGGCCTGGATCACTTGGTAAAGGCCCACAGTTTCACCCAACAAAGTCAGCAGCTTGGGTTCAGTAAAGTCAGTTTTCAGCAAAGAATCCTCACTAATTCAAAGAAATAATATCTTTGTAATCACTGCAGCATCACTTTAGGGAATTGTCTTTCTTGGAAAAGGGGATAAAGACCTATGCACCAGATAAGCAGTTGTCCAGGCCTGAAAAAAAATTGGATTAGGCCCATTTACCACTAGAAAAAAGCTGAGATCTTATGAAAAGTGTATTCAGCATCTGGTATAAGGGTAACCTGAATCTTACTCCAGAACACTGTCACTTTATTACAAACATTCAGAGGGGTCCTTTACATGAAAAGCTTGGAGATTTCGTACTGGAAAAGCAATCAGCAGTGGCGTGGTTTAAAAGATAAGCATGCACACTCATATCTTGCAATCAAAAGAGACTTTTTGAAGTCATGATTATCACAGGCTCTTTGTAGTATTTTATCACTTTGTTGCTGTATCTTTATGACCAAACACCAGAGTTATAACATACTTTATATAAGAAAAGAAAAAAATTATTGTGTACCACTCTTGCAAAAGATCTCTAATTCTTTTCATATCAGAGATAATGACACAAATTCAACCTTAGTCTTCATTATCTGACTTGGTATTAAGTTGTCATCCATTTCTCAAGGCAGTTCTGCATAGCACAAAAGGATAAAACAAAAAAA
>NC_051417.1:35838415-35840435 GCF_015228065.2 Penaeus monodon | reverse complement strand
GACTTGTGATAATTAGGATACTTCTACAAAATTTCATGAAATCCATTGCTGTTGGCTTCAGTCTATGCATATCTGTACAGTATATATTTTCATCTTAATTTTTTTTACAATGTGTCTTTATTTCATGCTTAATCTTATTTCTTCACTATTATTATATTTTTGAAAATGTTCTAATCACACTGTAGATGTTGAGAATGGTTTTGACCTGTGTGTTCGTGAAGCAATGTAACACAAATGAAACCGGATAAGCAATTATACATTTTACTGATGTTTCAGGAACTGAATTGTTAAATAAAATGGCATGTTACTTTCAAAAACCATTCAACTCCAGCCATCTCAGCAAGAAACTATAGATTATAAAAAAATTATGATTTCCTGTTAAAGTCTGTTGGTCATCTTTACTGGAAGCAATTATTCCAAAATACAATTTAGAAATAACTAACAGCAAGAAGTTTTAAATTTTTTTCATATATATTATAGCATTTGTCCATATCTTCCATTCTTTTACTAATTTGGATATTGTTTGTATCACCCTTACTCTTGCAAGAAAGTAAGATACTTTGAGTGAATTCATATGGTGTATATTATTTTTTTAGTAACATCTGTATATTAGCTTTTACTAACACTTCCTATATGTGCTATAGTATTTTTTCAGTCCATCAAGTAGTGACTTGGTAATCTAAAATTTTGTGACTGTCTTTTATAAATATCTGGTTCATTGTCAGATCTTTTTATATTCAATCAGACTTTTTCAGCGGAAATTATGATACTCATTACTGAAATATCAGTTTTGAGAATTTTTCTTTACAATCCTTTATTTTTTGTCTCATAAATTTTAATGCCAAAGAGGTGGACATTTATTCCCTGCTAGAAACAGAAGTACAGGAAGCCAATTAAATTCTCTATCTATCTAGCTCCAGATGACTTTTTAGATATGAAATAAGAAAAATTATGTAAACATATTCAAAATATTGTTGTATATGAAAGGACACTTCTGTCTTACTTATTTCAGCCTAGGCAAATTGTGCTTATATCTTTGTTACATACTATTAAGGCCAAGTAATACCAAAGAAACAGTGAAAAGTACTTAAACTTACCAATAAATAATTACTAAAACCAGAATTCAGCATATAAATACATATCATACATTTCTGATTTTTTTTTCAAGTAATCTAGATAGTATTATAATTATACATAAAGTTCAACAACTCTTCAGTGATGTCCTATTACTGTTAGATATTTGTATGACAAAATAATGCAGTCAGGAAATCAGCAAACATAAAAGTGAAATATTCTGATATATAAATATCCTAATATATAAATTACTTGCTTCTTTGGGAACTTTGTTTTAAGAACTGATCAGGATTTGAGTGTGTATATATATATCATATAGTTTGAAGAATGTTCAAATAAATTTTCTAATTGAAAACATTAGCCAATCTTCAATATTAGAATAAAGAAAAAGCATTTTGTTTTATCTCATTTGAGGTGAATTTATTTCATGGTACCACAGAAGAAATGAACAATATAAACACTCATTCTCCAACAGGGAACATAGTTTGGTTTTGGGTTCTTATTTTCCATTATACTAATCCTAAGTTGCACACAATAAACATCTTGAACACTTTGAGTGTACATGTATGCAGAGCTAGGTCAAAATATAGTAGGAAAAATCATGGGGTTCCATTAGTTTATAAATGTACTTTAATAATCTAACTACTATAGAATATGACCTCATCTGCACATCTAGAAGTTGCAGTACTTATCTAGCTGAAAGTCAGAATTACAGCAAAATGTTATAATGCACAACATACAAAAAAACATATAAAAATATTTCATTTTTTTGTATTTGCCTTTGAAGGGGCTTCAGCTAACTTCATAAATTTGAAACATTTAATTATGAAGCCTTCATATTACTCAATGACAAAGGGCATCTAAGTAATCATCAGTGAATATAAGACAATGATTTATAGTTACTGTATATATGAAATGTAATTGAATAACCCATCATAGGATGTGT
>NC_051417.1:35837711-35838370 GCF_015228065.2 Penaeus monodon | reverse complement strand
GTCACAATAGTGTTCTTTGTAACTCCTCCCTCTTTCAACAATGGGGTCAGGTTCAATTTTACTCTATTATGCCATTACCCTTTCTCTGGACCCTTGGGATATTGCACAACCCTTTTTGCATTTCTCCCATAGGTCATCACTAAATCAAATGGGAAGGGGCCAGCCTGACTCATTTCTCCCTTCTTTTTTTTTAAGTTTCAATTCTGGATACACATTTTAGTGGTTTTGAAGGGTACAAATCTGTAGTCTGAGGACAAATGTCTCAGACTTTTATTTTCAATTGTTTTCATGTTTGAGATGAGGACCTCTTGATTTGTTAGTCAGTTTCCGATTATATATTTAAAATGGTTTTTACCTATTTAGTGTGGCTATTGGGAATTTTACTAATCATCATGCATTTAACTAATTTCTTTTCTCAACTAACTCCTCTTTTAACTCATTAGGTATCAGTATAACTAATGTATGTTTGTTATTCCACTTCTTGGAAAGTTTAATACACTCTTTATTCTTTATATGTTTACACTTCTGATATGTGCCTGTATAGTAAAAATTGTCTACAAATTTTCCTTTCACAGGTGAGGGAAAAAAGAAATTTAACATAACATAAAAATGATTACAGTTATATATACTTTGAGATTAAGGCTGCTACTGTCATTTTC
>NC_051417.1:35837209-35837435 GCF_015228065.2 Penaeus monodon | reverse complement strand
TTCACTCAGTGTATCAAGCAACTGCTGTGGTCTCACTTCAGAATATCCAGACTAAATGCATGGAAGATGGAGTAATGAGGAGAATTGATAATGCCCTATTTTGTACCTTATCTCTTGCATGTATGCTTAATAATAATGTTATTTCTTATAGTATAGTTGAAATCCAATGATTGACTGTGCATATACAAGGTCATTTTTAAAATAAAGTTCAGAAATTTACATCAAT
>NC_051417.1:35836430-35837178 GCF_015228065.2 Penaeus monodon | reverse complement strand
ATGCTTTTTCCCCACAGCTGTTTATTTCAATGATGATAAATTGATAAATAAAAAAATCCAAACTCAATAGAAGGCCCTGTAATAGTCTTCTCTATGCATTAAATACTTGGCTACAGGTGTGTGTGCGAGCGCACGCCTCTGCCCCCCTCTTTGTGTGTGTGGGTTTGCCTTCCTCCCTCCACACGTAAGTACATATTGAATACCTCTAATTCAGTATCATGTGGACCTGAGGCTCTGTGGATAAGGTTGTCTGAGAAACATAACATGTCTAAAGGGCTCTCAAAATGGGACTTTTCTTCATAATCATATTGGTTGCATTCCTTCGATTTCCAATTCCACCTATTAGCTCATGTTCAAATTTAAGTTCAGTAGCAGTATCAATCAACAGCAGGCTCTAGTGATCACAACATAAGACAGTATGAGATGCTGTGGTGTGTTAGCATGTTTTTAGCATGAAACAGTGCAATGTTTTAGTGTAACTCAGATCAATAGATTTCCTGCTTTTGAGCAGGCAGGAATACCTTTTCACAATTTGGTCATCGTGCTGGCAGCATGAATTCTACAATAAGCAGATAACATTGACTTTTATACCATTTGACATGTAATTACTTTGAATTTTTGTGTTCAATTGGCACTATAATTCCCTAAAGGCTTGTCCACACAAGAAGGCATGATCAGCAGGCACACGGGCTGGCACAAATAGAGATGATGTCGCAGGGGGACAAACTACAAGTAGTTTCCACGTTGT
>NC_051417.1:35835619-35836267 GCF_015228065.2 Penaeus monodon | reverse complement strand
ACTCAGAAGTTTTTTCAGAGCAGCTACATTTCTAAGAGAGAAACAGCTTCAATACATGCCTGCATCTTTATCAGTGAACCAGATATCACCACAAAGGTGATGGCACCAAATGTACTGTTGGTATAGTTGGCAGGTTTAAACAGATTACATTCCATAGCTTTATTCTGTTTCTTAATTAGTTCCACTTTTACTACAGCAACAGTTCCTTTATATGCTGATTTATTAGACAGCAACAATTTCATTAAAAGACAATCCATAGTCCATGAATATTTACAATAAATAAGCTGCAGTTTAAAGTTCTATGTTTGTAAATATGCACCTCTTTGGAAAATAAGTAAATTTTGCACAATATTATTTCTGCAAGATATTTCATGACATTAATGAGTACAGTGCAGCACAGCTACATAACACAAACTTTATGAATTAAATGAACAAGGAAATGTAAAATCAAAACCCATGCATCTAATTCAAAAGCCAGGATATTTTCTATTTTAATATTTTTAATGCCTCAGCCTGTAACTGTGCTGTCTCTTGCATATACAATGCTACATTGTGCTAACTTTTGTGGAACCAAATTACATTATAGATCTCGCTTCCCTCCCCTCTCATTAACCCACTGCTACTGGGTAATTGCACTGTACACTGTAG
>NC_051417.1:35832845-35835082 GCF_015228065.2 Penaeus monodon | reverse complement strand
GGTGAACACCAAGTAGCTAGTAGAGGAGATGAGATTTAAAACAAAAATCTTGCATGATATATTATGAAGTTATATAATTTTAAGTGAGAGATTTCATACCATATTCTTTAAAATAATTTATTATGGGACAGGTAAAGGGCATGGCTTGTCTGTTTGTTTGTTTTAAATATAATTGCTTCTGTAAAGGAAGTAATGCAAAAACACATTCAAAGTAGGGCCAAACTGACAGAAGTCAAAAGACGAGATAGAGTGATGTTTACTTAGGTGCCCATTCATATTTGTTACAAGAGTTAAAAGACAAGTTAGTATGCTATAATACTTTAGACATTTTGTTTATCTTAAATCTGGAAAATAAATGAAGCACAAAACTAGTGGTTACTATCCTGTCTCAATAGGTCCCTACCTATTCCTCTTAATTATATCTCTGCAGTCTAGATAACAGCAGTTTAGCTTCTATACAGTAGGATAGGAGCACAGATTTGATAAATATTCTAAATGTAACATTGCATAGGTCAAAATATCTAACAACTTCTCATAATGACAAGATAAAAACCTTAAAAATTAAAAGGGCCTCTTATTAAGCTGTATGGAAGTTGAATCTGAAGTTTTCTTTTAATATAATTACTCTTCAAATGTGGCAAAGCAAACTGGTTTCCCATACTGTCCTATCTAGTAAAACATCTGGTTCTTCTTTGTCAGTCATTTTTGTTGCTATCTTAATATGCTGTTTATTGATAAATTACTAAATAACAACTGACACACTTATATTCATATATACATTTGTATGATTTGACTTTTTTGAGATTTTCATAAGAATAAGATTTTATCTATTATGTGTTAACTATCAAATTTTCCTGTGATCAAAATGTATGCCATAGTTTATTAATACAAAGGCAGCTTGTATGGCATACACTCACCTTTCTACATTATAAAATATAAATCTTATACAGTTCAATCACCTGTCTAGAAAGTAAACTGAAAATTTGCAAATACTAATGATGCTGACAAAACAAGAAAAGAAAATCTTCAGTGCCAATAACTTATTCTTAAGTACAGTACAAGGTAGTGTACACACAATTCTAGAGGACTGAATTTCATCTTTTCTACTTTTTCTTTCTAAAATGCAACTAATTAACTTTGAAATATTAATTATGTAGAGCATTCTTCTTTATTTCCATAAGATAAATGAACAGCACAAGTTTAATTCTTTACCAGCAACAAAAATAATGATAAAATATCCAAAAACTATCACAGAAAAAGGGCACATATTGAAAATGTATCGACTTATCTATCAACTTTTGCAGTCATGTGAACTTGTAAAACTTCCAATAATCTACACATAGCAAGAATTATAGGCATGAACATAATTTTGTGTGAAACATGTTCTCAAATTCAGGTATGAAAGACTACAGTACAGAAGTATCTTGGACTGCTGTGGCAAGATATATATATAACTCTGATATATCATCTTAATTTTACCAACACTACAACCTATTTATTATTTTTCTTTACTGTATCTATCCAATTTCATGATTTGGTTAATCTTACTAACAATAGGCAGATCAACTATAACATAAATAGATATCCAAAACACCCCACTGGATAATAACTTCCCAATACAGCATTTTCAAAAATCTTCACATCTCAAAAGTATACCAAACCTAAAAAATATACTACTGACCCTCAAAATTGATAATTTTTTTACATAAAACTATGATAAACTCCTCTTCACAATAACATGCATTACAGCTCTTTTCTTTCTGTATTGTGCTATTTCCTTACCTAGAATACTATAAAATCATGAATGATTACAAGCAACCTGGCTCTGGTATCAATAATTTATCTTTACACAATATATAAACAGAAAAGTACACAAAACAATAAAACAAGCATATTCCACTCTCTCTTTATGTTAAATAATGAAATGATAGGACAAGTCTTTCATGAAGATCGCCTTATTAATTTAATCCATACGTATATTGCACTATGTACACCCTTACTATAATTATTCTTGGATTTATAATGAAGAAAACTACACACAAACAACCATCCACAATTATTACAAGACAAAAATCTGATAAATTCTTTTATATTCTTGTATATACTAATCAATATGAAATACAAGTACAGAATGGAAGTACATTATACAGGAGTTACTGGTACAGATTGCCCTTATCTTTATGTGTATGTGATTATGTGTGTACATGTGTCTTTATATGTGTGAGTAAGTATTAATA
>NC_051417.1:35832169-35832451 GCF_015228065.2 Penaeus monodon | reverse complement strand
ATTTTGTTGTAATGTGAAGTGTAGCATTATATCGTTCTCTTTGTTTAAATATGTGTGGACAAGTCTTTGTGATCGCCTTATTAATTTATCCATACGTATATTGCATATGTACACTTACTATAATTATTCTTGGATTATAATGAAGAATACAAAACATCACAATTATTACAAGACAAAAATTGATAAATTCTTTTATATTCTTGTATATACTAATCAATATGAAATACAGTACAGAATGGAAGTACATTATACAGGAGTTGACTGTGTCAGATTGCCTTGTCT
>NC_051417.1:35830094-35830816 GCF_015228065.2 Penaeus monodon | reverse complement strand
GGTAGGGGTAAACCTACCTATGTGAAGGTGAAGCTATGTGTTTGAGTGAGAGCGGGCTGAGAGAAAGAGAGGATAAGCCTGTATAGATAAAGGAATGAGGGGCACTCCGAGGTGTGTGAGCAGGTGGGGTGTGAGTTGAAGTGTGCAAGTGAGAGCACACGTAAAAGTTAAGTGTATTTCTGAGTGATGGTGACCTTGAGTATGTACGTGAGAGCAAATGTACAGAAGACAGTGAAGCCGAGTATGAAGGGGCATGAGAAGGAGCCCAAGTGTCGGAGTGAGTGAGGACGAGTTGGAACGTTCGAGCGACTGAGGGAAAGCCTGAGCAGATGAGTAAGGGAGGAAGGGTGAGCCTTAATGTATGAGAGGGTGAGGGTAAAACTGAGCATGTGAGTAGAAGTACCAATCCATGAGGGTATGAGCGAGTCAATCGATGAGTGTCGGAATGAGTGTTCTGCTTCTCTAACAGCCACAAATTAGGAGGCCACTAGAAAAGCTGCCTCATGATACTGTGGTATTTTCCTTTCTCCTAAACTAGCACAAAACTATAATATCATTAAAATAATAGGTTTCTTGTGAATTACCCTATCCTTAAGAAATACTGGATTATGATTCTCAGACTTTTCTACATTGGAGTAATTGATACTGCTCAACCATATCACCCAAACCAATACATTACCTATTACTGGGATAGGACTCATAAGGCTTCTTTGATGTAACAG
>NC_051417.1:35829846-35830066 GCF_015228065.2 Penaeus monodon | reverse complement strand
AATAAACACTTTAATGACTACCATAATCAGTAACTCTTCAGTGACAATTAAAGTCATACAACATTACATTATTCAAGTTGCTGCTGTCAGAATTATTGCCAAAAGCCAAGAGTTTGAGGAACAAGAATGATACAGTATGACTGGTTACTGTACCAACAGGGGCCACACAACCCTTAATGTATAAACTACAACCTAAATATAACAGAAATGCAATCAGTTT
>NC_051417.1:35828712-35829808 GCF_015228065.2 Penaeus monodon | reverse complement strand
TGGGCAAAGTATGATCAATAACAGGGATTAGCTGGTAACAATTCAGCTGTTCAAACTCAAAATGATGTGTATACATAATGGTTCTGCTTTTCAAGTTTGCCTGTGATATACAACAGAGAACTTCCAACAGATACTGGTCACTTCACTCTTGTTGATATTAATGACATTGTAGGAATAGAAAGAGCTAAACACATCACCCCAGTAGGAACTTAGTCCTGTTTTACTGATACTATAAACAGCAAAATGGAAAATATTCTACAGAAATAAAGTAAATAACAGCTTGTGTATGTGGACAACAATTAAACCCAAATACACAACCTCAAATCACTCGGAAAATAAAATAAAAAAATGTAATCAAATTAATTCTGCATTGTGGCACCTTACTGTCCACTCCACTCCACAATTCTGTTAATAACCCAAACATATAGAGAGGGTTCTGATTTAATAACTCTCCACTGTCAAAACCTATTATATACGAGTGGGCTTCTGCTACCCTACTCTACAACCATACAATGTAACCTTCAAATTGTCCTCTGTTGCTTTGGAATATCCACATTTATTATTAATCTTGTCACTGTTCTGTATTAAAATATATGTTTGTATCATTTATACAATTTGCAATCACTGTCCTTTCGAAATATTGCCAAGTATGAACATAACATATATCTGGGTAAATCCTTACAAATACAAAACAGCTCTGCTTACAATTCATATTAGTAACTAAATTTATGAGGCTGATTAAATATAAAACTTTGGTCACATACACCTGCTGGAATCCTTCCCAACTAAAGTTTTCAACACAAAAACTATAGAACATATATGATAAAAAAGTTGCATGACTTTAATATCATGTATCTGTTATATTGTCCTGTCAATGAGTACATTTCAAAGCACACTATCTACAGTAAACTTTAAACGAAGATGAGAAAATTCATTTATGAAATGCAAATATACAAAAGTATGAGAATATGTACAAACATGTGCACACTATGTTTGGGTGTACAAATGGATGTATATTTACAGTACAAGACAAAACAAAATTCTTCAAACAAAAAATTAATAAAGACTTAACACTCCTGTCTACAAACATCCATAT
>NC_051417.1:35827546-35828671 GCF_015228065.2 Penaeus monodon | reverse complement strand
GTCATGTACAAGGCTCAGGACAAACATTCTCAGTCATAAACTTGATTATAAATACATACAAAAATAAAGAAATAAGGCATACTCAACAAAAACTTCTATATTCACCTACAGGCATACACATCCAAGGGAAAAATCATTCTAAAAAATAAAACCTAACAAAAATAATTCTTTGATTGTGCTTCAGAAAATCTGATTAAGTCACAAATATAAGTCGAACTTTCCCTACTGGATAAAACATTAACACACAGACTTTGCCAACATATTCACTTAAAACTAATTTGTTTTTCTTTTCACTTATAATAATGTAACTTATATCACAAGTATCTGATAAAATCAAGGTTAAATTTCATTCCTTGTTAAATTACTATAACGGTTTATTTGCCCAAAAATAATCACTAGTAATGGGTCCAGAAACAATGTTTATTTAAGCACATATTCTAAGATCAATACACAAGATACAGCAGGGAGTGCAGGGCACCATTCCAGCTTGTGTCTGACACTTGCTACAGAAAAAAGAAGTGTACTGGCTACATCCTCAAGGGGCTATACAGCATTACTGTGAATCAAGCCCAATTGAGAAGACTCAGAATGTGAAGGCTGGGACACTGAACCATCAATGGAATCCAAATCAAGGTCATAAGAACTATCCAGCAGGTACAACTGGCTGGTAGAGACGCCGGATGTGCCCCCTACACCACCAGTGCTGCTTACCACTGGTAGACTATCAACAGGACTTGATGGGACTGGGTGAACTGGGGCTGGTGCTACTGAGGAACCCACAGGTGCTGGGAGAGGACTGACTTGAGGATGAATTCCTGTTGGGCTATTGCTCACTGCTTCCTTGCCTGAAACAGTCAGGAAATTGTTATACTGGCAATGACTTAATGTGCATGATCATACAAGTTTTTGAGTTTTACTGTGCAGATCAAACAGGTACCATTATGTTTGATTTCTGCTATGAGAACCTCAACTGCATTATAGGAAGGTCAGAGAAACCCCTAATCACAATTTTCTCAAGTACCTCTGTAACACTATACAAAAATAGGAAACACTACAACAAGGACACACAGAATCTTCAAAGAATGTGCAAATCACAGGAAAATGCCAAGGCACTCTGACTATGGT
>NC_051417.1:35827243-35827506 GCF_015228065.2 Penaeus monodon | reverse complement strand
GACTGCTTTATTGAGGGGGGCGGGGGAAGGTACAAGCAAGGTGTGAGCATGGAGTGATGACCTCACCTCATCCACATTCTTGAAACTATTCTGGCCATATAAAGGTAATTCAACTTTATATGATGATTCTGATAAGAGAGACATTAGACTAAAAAGGTAGAATATACAAGTACTGTGCTTATTATGTTCTTTCAACAGCCCTTGAAAAATCATAATTCAAATTAACAAATTTACAATAATGTCATAAGATACAATATGCAACC
>NC_051417.1:35826980-35827093 GCF_015228065.2 Penaeus monodon | reverse complement strand
TTTGGAAAAAGATGTGGGAGCAAACTATTGTATATAACAAATAATCAAAACATTTTCGGCAATTACCTTCTAAAGAAGTGCGAGTGCTAATTCAAGAAGCAATTAAGTGAGAA
>NC_051417.1:35826315-35826914 GCF_015228065.2 Penaeus monodon | reverse complement strand
GTCTCAGACAGCTATGACTCTTCACATTACAAAGAAACCATCTCAAATCATTCCAACATCAACATCCACGAGCATCAACAAGGTATAAAAGCTTAATGATAAGAAGTCATTCTTTAACCAAATGATCACTAAATCAGTAACCAATACAGGAAGATATCTCAGCACTATATAAATAGATATTAACTTCAATGCAAATGCAAGAGAGTACAGTGCCGTAGTAACAAGTGAGTGCATTCTACTACAGTGTAAACACCTAACCATGCTGCAGCCACTGATAATATTCCTCAACCCACCTTTTGTTTCCATGATATGCTAAAGTTATTAATTCAAGGTGAAAGAAATACAAAACAAATCAATCAATCCGTAAAAAAAGAAATCAAAAACAGGAGAAGGTGAAACAAACAAGAAAGAGAAGAAAAAGAAATGACAACTAAATATACAAAGGAAAAAAAAGTCTAGTCCACTAGGGAACTGCGAGATGACTGCTTATGCAATATAATTGGGATCTGTTGGTCATCATCTTTCAGACTTTTCCTGAGTTTTCTCCCAGTTATCTTTTGAACTTTGCCACAAGGATTTCCTCTATGCACATGACCAAA
>NC_051417.1:35825763-35826269 GCF_015228065.2 Penaeus monodon | reverse complement strand
ACATTTAGGCCTAGTGGAGGGAATGACGGCAGAAGTGACAGCCAGTGGAGAGGAGGGAGGCAGCATGAATGGAGAGAGAGAAATAGGGCAAGACATTAGAACTTAACACACATGTAACTACCACCCTTAACAATGATCTACAAAGCTTCACTACATACACTTTCACTATATATTCAAACAGTAAATGTGCAGAACTAAAAACCTCTTGGGTAACTCCAAAAATATCACAGTTACTGCTATCTACACAAAAATGGAAACCGAATACAAGTGCCTTTGCATTCTGTTTATAAAATTGCCAAACAAAATACATAAAATAAAATACATTGCAACTTTCTACAATTAAAGCAACATCTGTTATTCTTTGAACAATTTGTGATATATCTCCTAATAAATATATGATTTTTAGTTTCTTTGCAGTTGATGTTGGTTTTCAAAAAATCATATCTAAACAAACCTATCTTACATCCTTTACAAAATATTCTGCTGATTACTTCTTTCTACATCAC
>NC_051417.1:35823190-35825744 GCF_015228065.2 Penaeus monodon | reverse complement strand
ATCAGATACCCTGTATCTTGCATCCATCATATTTGTAAAGATTACTAATGAAATGATAAAGTACTATGTTAAAAATTTCCTATGCATGTGGCAGAATACCTCACTTTTCACAAAGAAAAATATAAATAATAATTACCCCCACTTAAAAAAACAGCACCACTTTCTTATACAATATATAAACCTAAGGTCAGTAATACCAGATGTTCTTATAACATACAAACATTATTACAACAAAGAGGTCATGAAAATTAGCAGAGCAGATTCGGTGTAAAACAAGAATGCTTTATGACAAAACACTGGAAAAGCATTTCCAACCAGCACTGATAAATATATTTTAGAACTCACAATCTGAAGAATGTTTATGAGATGCAACAGCAGACTTAAAATGTGAGATACAGTTTGTGAGGTACATGCCTGTATGTTGTAGTGCACTGTACATATAAGGATACAGACAAGCATTTTCAGTTATGCTCTTCCTTTCCTGATTAGCTCCACACACCTTTGTTAAGTTAACAAAACCACTATGACATACAATATCATCTGCTTAAGCATGGTAGAGGATGGGATAATGTATACGTAGTTGCACTTTCCACTTGGTAAAGCAATGGTGACAATAACATTTTATCTGCCTGATGACAACGAAACAACTTCAAAGCCACAACTAACACACTGACACTGTAGTCTGGAAGAAGATAATACACGCAAACAATAACAACCAGACAGGTTATGTTCATGAACTCTAACTTTTAAAAAGGATTCATGATCAAGCTACTTGGGTTTTAATGTATATATGTACTCCATGGACTAAGATATTGTGTAAACTTCGTTGAAAAGTTTTACAAACGTATGTGGGATAATATTAATGATACTGATTTCCTCTTCTATTAAAGATCTAGTGTGCCAATTCACATATAAAATATGCTACCAAATATCTTAGTTTGACATTCAGAGCTCTAAATACCTATATATCAACAACAAACTGTATCTAGAACCCAATTCTTTACAACAACCAAAGTCTTTACTCACTCTCAGTAACAACATCAGGAGTTGCTACTAACCTCCTCAATACTGGAATATACTCCCCAAGATTTTTCATTTGTTCATGAATTTGATGCTTACATTTTAATAAAAACTAAAAAGCATTAGACAACCTAAATGTACTTATAAAAATCTTAATAAGTACCAGAAGTTGGTCTAACTCAAAACAAACACAAACACCCACCCATCCCATGAAAAAGAAAAAAATATCAAAATTATTCCTTCAATCTTACATATCAGATGAAACCTTTAATATTAGATGATACTGTTTACGGTTAAATAATTCCTGTTTATACAAGAAATTTGAGGTGGTCTGCCAAAGAATATCCCACCAATATATATATACAAGTAAAGGAAATTCAAACACTCTATGATCTTTCTCATTAAAATGATATATAAATATTACAACTTCAGTGAATGAAACAGACATGAAGTATAAATTGGAGTCTAACATCAATGGACTAAAGCTGGGCTAAATCCATATATATTTTGGAGGCCTTCCCAAAGGTATATGAGATAAAGTGATAGTAACACCAAAAGTATATGACAGAAACACAGTATTATGTATAATGAAATAAATATTCTTCAGTTCAGCTATTAAGATCTTCTACTAGTAAGAGATATCCTTAGCAGCTGGACTTCAAACCATAAAGAATTTTGATAATACTCACATATGGTATACTGTAATGCAACCAAATATTACAAACAGCTGTATTCTATGACACAAACTCAAGTCCACAATACTCTCCCAACACTTGCACAGAGTCAGACACCAGACAGCTCTTCCACTGCTGTATAACTTATTGGCTCATAAAGCTACAATGCTAATGTTGTTACCCATCTATTAACACAGTTTACACTCGGGATGTAAAGAGTTTAGAATGTTAAATATTGTTGGACAGTACCAAATGTTGGCTGAATTCAATGATAACATTGTTTTTACATAAAGGCTTCAGTCAAAAAAGGCTTTGTCCTTTTTCCTTGCCCACAATATTTTGATGCCCTTTCTAAAGCACTAATGCTTTAAGATTGAATAAAACTTTGTGTTTCAAACTTTTATCATTATCATACAAGAGAACTGAGCTAACTACAAACTGTGAATACATTTAGTGTGATGGATAGCAACATAAATGCTGTATGATGCATGAACCCATCTGTTTTTTTTTTTAGCCATGCAAGAGAGGTGTGCCTTCTGACCATGTGCAAATGGTGCAGATGTTATGAGCTTGGATTTGCACCCTGGAATAAGGCCATGTTGTCAATTTGCAGCCACAGGAATTAGTAGACAACATCTGGCATAAAATGCTTTACTCAGAATACAATCTTTGCAGTTTGTTACACTCTCAAAAGATTGAGTGATAACAGACTGACATGGGACACATTAGAAGCACACCTATTATCAACTATGAAAACTTGAACATCCAACTGTTACAATACATCAAAAATATAAGCATGTACTCTTCAGCTTTGTGTTTATTTTGTTATAGATAGCCTGGCTGATAATGACTATAAATCA
>NC_051417.1:35822968-35823140 GCF_015228065.2 Penaeus monodon | reverse complement strand
CATGAAAAATAATATCATTAAAAAAAACATATAATAATTTTTCAAAAAATCCATATTTCTGCCTGAACTATTTATTAACCCATTAACTATTTCCCATCAAAATATTTATGCAGTTTTATCCACGACCACCTACTTTCCATCACTGTATGGAGAGGGAGAGGGAGAGGGGGGG
>NC_051417.1:35822133-35822876 GCF_015228065.2 Penaeus monodon | reverse complement strand
AACCCTATCTTTGTGTAATAAAATTCTCACTAGATTCAAAGTGGGTGGAATCTCCCTACTGCAAATCTTTTTTTTTTTTAGTAGATAACAAATTATACATATTTTCCCACTAAATCCTACAATACTTTACACTACTGTAACCCCCAAAAGTATCATTCACAACAAAATACTAATATGCATATAGCATAGTCATATTACATGGGTATATAGTATATGAAAAAGTGGACAGATTTCTACATCCTACAGAAAAATTTAGTAACGCAAATGGATTTTTCGCCTCCTCCTCCCCTACTATAGCCATACTTACTCAATCATCACCAGAACAACTTGAAAGGCTAAGCTATCATTTCATTTTACTTTCATATAATTAACAGGAATAATTTTCCTCATGCTTTCTCTGTACTCTTAGCTTCGATTTTGACTCCTCGTGAAAAAAATAGGATTTCCTTTACTACTGAATGAGGAATTACTTTCAATTTGGGTCATCAGATCCTGGGTCAGACAGGAACGGAAGTCTGAGTGAGCTATCAAAAAATAAATGATTGTGCAATGATATAGTGAAAAAGCCACTTCTAAGAATGTACTGTAACAGACAAAATACCCATAGTTTCATTTTAACTCGCATATATACCATTTCTTATCTGAAGACTTAAACATGCTTCTAATATACAATTATACACTATAGTAGTATATACAGTAATGTGTGTGTGTATCATGCATGGCACTTGTTGTCTTCTTGTCTT
>NC_051417.1:35818731-35821966 GCF_015228065.2 Penaeus monodon | reverse complement strand
TTTTTTCTACAAATGACAGTGAGAATGTGAGATAAATCTGCAAATGACAGCGAGAATGTGAGATAGATCTAAGAATGAAAATTAAGTGAGAACTGGCAATAATTCACATTATGCATGCATGAAAATATGTAGTGAAGAGATACATGAAAATTCCATTCTCATTTATATGTGTTTCCTAGAGTGTGAAAATGCTCGACCCTTTATCTCTATGCACTTCAGACTTATGACTACATCTGGCTAAAATCAACAATGGTACACTGCCATTGAGAACTGTGCAGGCGAATGAGTAAGGAAGTACTTTCATCACTAAAAGATGTTTTCAATGTAATATCTAATATATCTTGGTAATGAAGGAACTTCTTCTCAAGGATAATGTGTAATGAGGCATATGGAATGAATGATTTTTCAAGAAATGAGAGATAAATGTTAATTGTTGTCCCAGCTGTTTAACTGCTTCTGTAGAATACTGGACTTATTCCATCACTTCCATTAACTGGCCATAATACATGAAAATGCATAGAGTCACCCATAGTTTTCTTGTAAATTACATAATAGGTTAGAGTCCTATTAATAGACTACAAAAAAGAAAAGAAACAAGTTTGATGAAAGTATAGAGTCAAAGCATGGAAATGTGCATGGAAATAAATCAGCTGTACTAATGTGAAAATCAGATCTGTGCACCATGATTGTGATTGTGTTTGAATTCACAAGTACCTGTGAATTTCTCCTAATATCTGACTAGAGAGCTTACCAAGCTACCACCAGCTACGATCTGCGGCTGATACTTCAAAAGTCTTTCCATATCCTAGTGAATGAAATTGAAAGATTAAACATAAGCATCAAATGATCTACTGATCTAGCTTATTAATTTAATCACAAAATAAGGCAATGACCTCAAGCGTCTAACATATCTAATGGTCAAGTCTTTCAGATCATAATCTAAATATATACTCTGAAATTTTTTCACTGTCTTCATAATACTACTAGTGTTTCTTATTTCCTACTGTAACTGGTATACATATCCAAAAAGCTCACTTCTGGTAGTAACAAAATATGAGTATACACTAGTCAGTTATCCAATACCACCATCCACTACTTCAGCATTATCAAAACAAGTAATAGATGAGCACATAGGAGAAAGACAGTATCACAAAATACAACAGCTACACATGTACATGAGATGATATTTACACTTTATTACTGTAATGGCAATATTGAGACAATCTACTAAACATTAAGATAATTTCAGCAAGTCCCTTGTTTTAAAAAAGATATACTGTGTGCTAATCAATTAGACACTAGCATCTCTTCTACTACATATATAATGCCAAAATATAAAAATAGTCTGCATAATACTTGCTTTTCAACTCATTCTATGTCTGTGAGCAACTCACAGCCTATCTATATATTATTATTATTTTTTTGTGTGTGTGTAAATCAATTTGATATTACTGTGTCCCTACAACTTTGTCATCTGCAACCACCATAGTTTTAGAGATCTAATGGGAAAATGAAAATTAAAATATACCTGATGTTTGCAAAATGAACATCTTCAAAGTGAATATACTATGGGAATGTGGCCCAAAAATTTTATTTTTTACTCCTATACCCAGAAATGTCTGAGACTTATTCTTGTCTTTCTTTCATTTGTGGACCAAATGATAGAACTCCATTAGAACTGTGACAGAACTTCATAAAAGGAAACATCAACTGTCAGGAGTATTATCTCCAATATTGTAGTGTCCGCCAAAGTATGTCTACCAATAGAATAATCCTTTTAGAGTTTGCAGGCAGGATGAAACACATTCAAGTCTATTCAGGGAACTACAACAATGTTATCCAGCTACATGATCACAAATGAACAACACTATCATTGCCCTCCCCCCCTCCCTTTTTAATAGAATATGGTAACAGGAACTGATCTACTGGACTCCTAAGTCTATCACAAACCACAAAATGTTCTGGCATTGTTCTTTCTTTCACAAGCAGAAGTCTCATGTTACAAAACACAAACCAAAACTAGGGTCTAAATTTCGCAGATGATTATAATCTCTACAATTAATCCTTGAAAAAGCTTGGTATTCTTTATAATTATTTTGGTGTTCACCACTAACAACAACCACATCCACACCCACGTGCAAATATGTAAAGCTGAATATGTACTACTTATCTATGTTTATGCATTATCAACAAATGTGTGAATACTATGAAAGTTATATCTGAAATATAAGGCAATCTCTCATTCTTACGCAAATTTCTCATACGAATTCTCCACTTAAAGAGTTAATACCAACATGAACTATTGATTATCAACCGAGTAGCTGCAAGGTTTTGGTAAAGATGGTCTTAGATTGGTTACCATTGCAGTGTTTCACAAATTATGAATTGCATATATAGTAAACCAATTACTGATATTCATATCAATAGACTTATAAAGGTACAGGAAACAATGTAAAGAACCAGTATTACAAGGTAGAAGGGAATGGGGAATTACCATATTTCCTGTATCATAAATGCATAAGGGAAGCATTATGATTGTTTAACATGAGCACCCATATACAAATCCCAGTAGCATTGGCAAGCAATTTAAGAAATTAAATAACAACACTTTGACACAGACACAGACAGATACACCATCCCATCCAACTTCAAGCAGACACAAAGTATACCCCTTTTGGAAAATATTCAAAGTACACGACTCTTCAGAGTGGCATATATATTGGAAATGTTAGCACTACAAAAACTGTTTTCCAAAATAATGATTTCTGTAACATAAGCTGCAAATGGAATGGAAGAATCTTTAAAAATATATTTGAAAATTATTAGGATCATTATAAATAATTATGAAAATCAAGGCTTTACAGGAGTACTATAAATGTAATTTCATTACTTTGAATACCTAAATACATGTTCTAGCTCTTGTAACATATTCAAGGATAACAAAAAATTTTAATCCTTTTTCCAGTGGGATATTTCTTAAACTCTTCTACTGTTTGTGTATCTAAAACAATTTTCAGCAATTTACTCATTTTGGACTCTAATGAACAAATCAAGTAACTAACCTACTGCTGATGCATGATATCTGCATATGGTATGGTGAGGATAGGCCCAAATTCTGAATGGCAATTTGTAATTGCCATGACAAAAGAGGCTGCTCCCTGCCATACACCCTTGTTTTTCAGTGGTATTATTTAAAAAACAATAATCAGCTTGTTCAGAATTAAAGACAATAGGT
>NC_051417.1:35817943-35818704 GCF_015228065.2 Penaeus monodon | reverse complement strand
AAGGGCAAGAAAAAAAAACACCACCACTCTTGTCAATAATCCAGCACAGCAGCCTGTGTACATGTTTCACTGCAACTTTTGCTCAAAAGAAAGATCACTGGTTTCTAACACTGAATATTGAGGGGACCATCCATTGCAGTGGGAGGAGTAAATTAGTTTTTTTTTCCCATGAAAAATGTTACATCATGCAAAGTCTCTAAATATTTTCATATTGTTACAGCCCCTCAAGGGATGGCTTAAAGTCACACTTTAGGCTAATTTCTTGGAAAATCATATGTGGGTTTTAGCCAAAACCACAGTGGGAAAAATACATGTTTTCCATTCATCTAATTTTCCCCTTAAACAGAACACCACCTAGAGCATTTCTCTGCATAACAAAAAGAAACATGTTCTTGACTTCTAAATAACTACAAAATAAGCACAATATAAACAATAAAAATGTGACATTTCAAACTTGTCGAGAGTTCCTCATCTGTGTCCTAAAAAGCAAAATGGAACCATTCTGGTTTCTACTACATGTGATGCAGAGCTCTTGATAAGTCTGAGACAACACTTCTTTACTTCTTTAATATGTAGCAGTGTTCTTTTACTGTGTTTGCACTTACGTTCTGTATAATCATCTTTAATTTGCAGAGGTCATGGAGGTCAGTTCAAAGTTGATGCATGGACATGCTATATTTACAACTTTCTTTTTTCTTTTATTTGGGGGGAGGGGAGTATTTTGGTACTTCTATATTCTTATATGAATATGCACAAACCAC
>NC_051417.1:35817533-35817905 GCF_015228065.2 Penaeus monodon | reverse complement strand
TTCTCTGACATGATCATTTTTATGGGATTTTTATCTGATAAATATGCATCCTACACACAAGTCTGATAAATGGTTACTAACAGTACCAGTACTTAATTTTATTTTTTGAATCCTTATATTTATGCAAGTTATTCCTTAGATGTTCAAATAATCAAACCCAGTCTTAATTCTGTTTTCTCCCTTTTCAAACACTGGACCATTAACTCCTCACTCCACTGTGAATCCTCAGACTCTTTTTGAGGAACCATATTAGATGATTAAATAAATATGATCACAAAACTCTACTTTTTCCGATGGTTAATTCATGGTTATGGGTAGTATGAACTGATACTTTTTGAGAGTAAATTCCAAAATAAAACACAATGCATCTTA
>NC_051417.1:35817316-35817443 GCF_015228065.2 Penaeus monodon | reverse complement strand
CATTAAATGCTTGCAAACAGTACCGCAAAAATATATGAACGTATATGCCATAATAATTCTCTAATCCTATGAAAAACATTGGACAGTTAATCAAGATCTGATTCAGTATCTTTGATGTCTGACTAGA
>NC_051417.1:35816841-35816911 GCF_015228065.2 Penaeus monodon | reverse complement strand
CACTTTAGGGTGTGAAGAAGATACAGTGGATGTTTTGGTTCACATTTAAAGTAATAACTTTACAGACCTT
>NC_051417.1:35816351-35816654 GCF_015228065.2 Penaeus monodon | reverse complement strand
ATGGACTAACAGGGAGGAAGCCCTGTCTGTATAGGCCAGGAATCCTCAACTTATTGGAATCCACTGAATTCCTAACTAAAGCTAATTATTTATTCCATAGCCCAGGGCTCTTTCTCTTGGCTGCTTCTTTTATGCTGATTTCACTCCTATCACACACTTCCAAACATACATTCACACACTATACATAACTTATTGTTGATATTGTTATTCATCTATATGCATTACTAATGTGCAAATCAAAGTACAAATGGGAAGTATGTCTCTCTCTCATTTAATTTAAAATTCTTTTAGCCCAATACTGCT
>NC_051417.1:35814411-35815966 GCF_015228065.2 Penaeus monodon | reverse complement strand
TGGGTTAGCAGTTATTCTTTCCTTTACCATTGCCTGCTTTTCCAGCAATATGACTCCAAGCTCTTACAGCAGACTACATTAACTTTTCAAAGTAACATTCACCGTATCCAGAAAAAAGGCATAGCCATGCCTGTGTATCCTTTACCAACAAAAAGACACTAATACAACAATAACACATAAATCCTTCCATGTTATCAGTTTTGACTTGACTTCTTTTACAGAGAAGTTCTTTAACTAATTACGGGTTTTGGAAGTAGCATAACATATCAATGCCTTGTTCGTAACTCTGAACCTAACTCTGAACATTACTCGCCCTATCCTTTCCTGTGTAGACTTATTATTTTCAGTGAAACTTGATATTTCAGTTAACTTAGCAACATTAATTCAGGATGTGACAATATTATCATAGAAGGGGGGATTAATAGATGCCAAAAACTGGCCATAACTGCAATCCACTTTTCCTGCGGAGGTGGGCAGCAAATGTATCGAGGAAGCCTTTGCCATCTACTCTGCAGTAGAGATTGCCTAACAAGTCGAAAATTTATCACACAGCTTTACCCAGGTAGGGGTGCACCTGCAGACTGTATTTCAGAGTTGCTAGTGTGATGGTAGTCTGAAGAGGCTGAACGAAGTACCCACCATTTATAGACTGGGATGATGCCGACTTCTTCTTCAGTGTAGGAGCCACATTGCCATTTGGAGCCCCTGTGGTGACAGCACCTGTCCCCCCTCCAGCACCACCTGGACTTCCAGTCGGGGCCTCTGATCCTCCTCGCTGTGGCACTATGCCATTCTAATGGGGAGAAAAACAAAAAACTTTTACATTAACCCAAGGTGCACAGGCTTTTTTGGTACCCATGTGGTCCACTAAATGGTTATATCTGTGGGCCGCATATAAAGGGATGTCACCCACAGCATCAGTGCTACACCACCATGGCATCATAGTAGATGCCACCTGCGAACAAAGGGTTAAAAATCATAATTACATTACACTGTTGTCAAACTGTCAAATTTGAAACGGATATAACCTGGATTGGAATAAGGAATTTCCCTATTTACCATTTAATTTCTCATGTGACTACTAAACTTTTTACCTGTAACTACTGCTAAAGACTGTTCTTTCTACTATAGGTATATATTATACTAAATGAAAATCATTTACATTTATGCGTTCTTATCTTCTGTACTAACTGATATAACACAGCACCACAGAAGGGTGTGGACTTGATTGTTAACTTGTTCCTGTTGGCTGGCAACCCTATACTGACAGTAAACTCTTGGTCTATATCACAGCTGTCATGGGTTGGTCTAGATGACTGTCGTTTAGGTTTATTTGACTGTAGAGACCCAGAGTCTTCCAAAGTTGCTTGAAAACTTATTTCTTTAAACATCTCTGAATAAAAACTGTGGAAATACCATAACATGGTAAACAACTAACACAATGAACTAGCAGCACACATCCTCACAAATGGCTGCTGATAGGTTCACAGTCCAAGCAGTAATTTAAGCTTCCCACTGACATTCAATTATGACTGCCAGCTTTGATTTGGCTGGA
>NC_051417.1:35813690-35814227 GCF_015228065.2 Penaeus monodon | reverse complement strand
ATGGGCCTAAAAACTCAAAGACTAAGCTGGTAGCTTATCTACTACCTATACTTTTGTTATACCATTATTAGCATGAATTTGTCAAATTAGCTCAAACATACAAACAAAAAATCATGAAGTTCCCATTACATGACCAACCCTGCAATTTCTGTACCGATGCTAAACGAGAAAGAGAGAAAAAAATCCCAATGCTATTAATTTTTACATTATAGGAACCTTAAAATATCAATCTATCTGGACTTTGATGTTCTTGAGTGATAGATAACTGGTCAGAATAAAGTTCTCAATTTAGTGAGTAAGAATCTGACGTTGGGTTTGACTAAGTTAGGCTGGATTTACACTTAGAGAAAGATCAGCACTTTCTTTACAATAGTCATGTTATAATGTTAGGGTTAGGTCTCAGTACCTTTCTACCAGCCTCATTGCATTTGGCTTCATATCGAAGTATAAATGATGAAGTGAAAATTTCTACAACATACTTATATCCCTATCTTGTAAGGTGTCTTACACAACAACCTAAATATTGAAACTTTTATT
>NC_051417.1:35812841-35813660 GCF_015228065.2 Penaeus monodon | reverse complement strand
TAGGTAAAACTCATGCAGTGGTTGTTATTTATGCTCACACTGAGTATCATCTACTATTAATACTTACTGAAGGTTGAACTGTGTGTACTGTGCCATAACTTCTTGAGGGTGCTTGATTTTCTGAGACCTTTCCTTGGGTGGTGGTAAGGTATTCTAGTGTTACTACACCTCTGCGATCTGAATGCAAGAGTGACCATTTAGTAATTATATACACATTTGTTGATTTTTTTTTTTTCTTTTTGCTCTCTTTATAGTACTATTACCTATGAGAAATTACCACAAGCACTTCAAGCCCTCTCTGGTTTCCAGAGATACAAAGACATACAAAGCATAAAAATGATAAAATGATTGCAGACTATTATATTTCACATGTGACAGGTTAACGGAACCATTACTTTCTAAAAGAAATACGATAGCTGTTCTTGTTTACCAATGAGACTTGGCTGAACTGGTCCACAAAGAACAGCCAGGCAGTTGAGGCAGAAGTTCCCATATCCATAGGGATTGAAGTTAGCTTGGCCACGGCGAGCAGTAAATGAACCTTTGATCTGCCAAAAGAAATATATCATTTCATGATCTTCTGACAATTAATACATTTCTCTATCGTAAATTAACAAGCTGTATAAATACACAGAAATATTTTTGTCCCTCATACAGTTCAGAGTAAAGTCAGTCATAAAACAGGAGACATACATACAAGCAACTGCTCCCCAACGTATTCATACGTCAGGTTTCTACTTTGTAAATCCAATATCAAACTGCCAGATACATAACCCCTAGCTCTGGGTAACTACTACACATATTCATATATACTAACAT
>NC_051417.1:35811125-35811462 GCF_015228065.2 Penaeus monodon | reverse complement strand
TATTTATTTTATATTCTATATTTATATCCTATTATATTAATATTATCTTTCTTATTTATTTTATTATTATATATATATTCCCCTATTATTTTATATTATTATTCTTTTATTTTTTTTTTATATTTATTTATTATATTCGCCTTGTATTTTATTATATATTTATTATTTATATCTTCTTACATTATATTCTTTTTTTATTTTACTTATTTATATATATATATATTTATTTATATATATTTTTTATTTTTATTATATTTATACCATATTTTTCTTGTTTATCTTACATTATTTTCCTTTTTATTTTATACTTTCTATACATATTTTTTATTCTATCTTT
>NC_051417.1:35809461-35810180 GCF_015228065.2 Penaeus monodon | reverse complement strand
ACACCCCACACACCACCTTTTGGTTATGTTGTTTTTCTTCTTCTCCCTTCTTTGTTTCCGGCTTTTGTTTCTGCCTTCCCGCTTATGGTCTGTTTGCTCCCTGAGAGTGAGAAGTTATTTCTTCATCTCGGTTTACTCGCTGTGGGCTTCTTTGGTGCTTCTCCCTCTCCCGTCCCTTCCTTGTTTGTTCCTTCTTTGCCTCTGCTGGCCACACCAGCCCGTTAACTCCCTTAGCTGTTGCTCCCGGGTGTGAATCCCTTGTTTGAAAACTTTTTTTTTTCTGGGATTTTCCCCGCTCATGTAGTCAGGTGTGGGGAGACAAATTGAACTATCTCCGATGGCTAGAAAAAATTGTTGTTGCGGAAGTTAATGCATTGGATGTTCTTATGAACATAACTCTAAATGTTGCCGTTGTTCCCCAATTCCGCCTCTTCCCTTCCTCAGGTGTTTCCTGTGTTCGGGGCCCCGGGACCGTGGGCTCTCTCCCTGCTCCCCTCCGGTCATTTATGGTTGGTGTGGGCTTCTTTTTTTCCCCTCCACTGCCCCTGTGGACCCTTTCCTGCATCCTTGCCTTTACATTCCTTTGTGCACCCATGGAATCCCCTGTAAAACCCTTTCCTATTCTCCCCTTTTTTGTTATTCCCTTTCTGCCCTGGTTGATTTCTCCCTCTACTGTTTGCCGGGGGTCCAGTACTTTGCTCTGTGGGCCCTTAACTTGA
>NC_051417.1:35808554-35809039 GCF_015228065.2 Penaeus monodon | reverse complement strand
GTTTGATGATTGTTCTTTTAATAAAAGCATACAAAATGAGAGTTCAGGCTCTGAAAAGATGTAGCATGAGAATCTACATCACTGGAGCAATAAACCATACATCATCATAAGCGTGATAGTGCTAATTTCAAGTGCCCTATGCTTATGCACATGGAGACTAAGACTGAGATCATCATGGTATTACAGGTGTGTTCAGATTTGGGATCCCCTCAAACTGGTGTGTATAGATGCATTCTATCATCATCAGGTTAATGTGAATGCACAGAGAGCCAAAAAAACAACAAACCAATAATTGCTCATCTGTTAAATTCCCACCTGACAAAGCCCTGATATCATACCATAAATCTAAGGCAGCTGATAGTATTAGAACTTTAAAAGATAGTCATAAACTGTAACACAAGAATCTAACAATATACATACCATATCTCATAATAAAAACTGTCACCATGAAGAATATCCTCACTAACCTTTTCTTTTCAGGCTGA
>NC_051417.1:35805899-35808499 GCF_015228065.2 Penaeus monodon | reverse complement strand
CACTTTGAGTATCTGATTCCTCAGCTGACATACCATTGAAAGTATCATCTGCATTTACTTTCACCTGCAAATAGTAAATCTATACTGTGTACTTTTCTGATGAATTATACTGCCATGAATTTGAATATGTACAGTATAGATCTCCAATCATGTATACCTTTATGTGTGTTCAGATGTGCATTTTGACAACCGTCTTATGCCAAAAAATATTACTATGAAGGAAAGGTAGATATATTTCTTTGAAAAAAGCATTCACAGTGGTAAGCTAATCAGACATAACAGTTATGTTTTTGCTTAGGTTCTTACAATATGTGGCTCTCCTTCGTCTGGATGGTCCTGCTCCTCATACTGCTCAACCACAGCCTCTGTATCAGGTACTGTTGGAAGAACTGTGTGTGTTTGATGGGCGGCAGACCAGCTGACTTCAGTGGGGCAACACACACCTGAAAGCAATCACATTCTAGCACATCTCAAACTCAAATCAATTTTACTAAAACCATGTAAAGATAAATCAATAAAATGTCAGCATATGAAAATGTTCTATTTCTATTCACATGCTTAGATTCTCAATCGTGTCACATCTGTTCCGAAGAAAACAAGCAACAGAATTCTGTGTATATATAACACAAAGACCTGCATATATTGATCTCTTGACACTGTCTTATTTTGCCAAGAAATCATCAGTGACAATCTAAATTCCATGAGTACATTTAGGCTTCTGAAAGCAACACCACTCTTTGTGCATCACTCTGTATACAATACCACTGGACTATCATCAGTCTGGATCTGCAAAAACAGCAAAGGATGTTTAAGAATATAAAGTGAAAACTACAGGTTTATCAAGGATTTTGAAAGCTGCAAGTGGTTTGTATATTGTTCTGAAATTAATGTATTTGCACTTACAACTTAAGAACAAAAATTCATGAAAATGCTAAGGTAATAAATAATCTGCTGCAGTCTATACAAAAATATTGCAATTTCAGTCACATATGAGAATTCCCATGCATGCATGAATACATCACCGTCTTATATAACATTAAAAATTGTTTTCAGAGATTTCACTTTGGGTTATATTTTCCACACTAGAAGAATAACATTTTTCTACTGAATAGTTCTCAGAGTAATATATCTATAGCACATACTTTAAAACAAAAACACACACATACATCTATGCATACTCATGAGTATCTAAATAAAATGTGTAACAATAACAACAGCATCATGAGATGACTAAGACTGTGGTTGTCTTCACAAGGAATATGATAATGATAGTGGAAAATGCAATTAACCATTTGCATCCAATGGCAACCCAGGATGTGGGCAACTTCCTGCCATTAGCCTGGGTACTGGTATGAAGGGGTTGTTGGTACAGGAAGGTCTTTAAAGGAACTTTCTCAAATCCGTCTTCTCATTTAGAGATATTAGACCAGTAAAATGATCCGCTCCGTATCCTGACATTCTTATTGGAAGGATCTCAGAATCGAAGGATTACACTTATCAGCTTTTACAATCATCACTATGACTTTATTTATGGAAAATATGGAGTTTTCTAAAATGGTTTTATAGGATTAAAAAAATGTTAAAAATGAGCTGGGCATATTTGTTTGATTTGGTGTAAGTCTGGCCAAGAGTCGTATTAGTGGCTCTTGCTAGGACCACCCTAGGGGACCTGCCATGAGCATGAATCTTAATGAAATAAAAGAGAAACCCAAAGAACTCACATCTCCAAGTCTTCGTCTTGCCCGCGCACTGCTGGTGGTATTCTGTTCTGGTATTTCATTGTTCTCATCTTCTACGGTAGCTTCTCCTGCTTCTACACGCCTGTAGCCCAGAACCATTGTGTGACAGCCTCCACAACCAACCTTGTGTGTGAAAAAAGGAAAATTAACAGGAACAAGTAAAGAGATGCAATATACAGGAATAAAAAAATTAAAGTTGGTGACAATAAGAGTAAAAAGAAAAGATATTTGTTTCAACAAGTTTAGTAAAAAAAAATTGGGGACTATGCTATTTACAATTACAACTACATTAAAGACAGTTATTTTCTGTACCACGTACTGCCCTAAGTACAACTGCACACTCCTACTTTCCATATAATGTTTCCAGTTCACCATTACTCTGGGTTTGATTTTCAGTAATACTTCAGTTATAATACTAATTTCATCCAAACAACCATAACAAGTCTACAGAACTCAAAAAATACTTTCACAATATTCCTGGAGTCTAAATATTTAATGCAGAATACTCAAATATACAAAAGAAGAACCCAGGTAAATTAAATAACTCATCTGCCTGAAAGTCAGGTACCAAAAGAGACCACACTCTATAAACCACAGTAATAGGTGTGCTTTGGAATACCTCTTTCAACCATTTTTTACCAAAACTATTCTCTCCATATATAAATCTCTTCCCTTGTCCTGTACTTCATCTGTTCACCATCACCGGATTCCTATCTTTTACACTTTTCTGTTTCAAGCTATAAGTTCTATTTTCACTTCTACTGCCAATATTATGAGTTAGTTTTCTACTTCGGAAAAGAAACAACTCATATGGACACTTGGGAAGTTAAGTTGATAATAAAGAAATAATTTTAATAGCAT
>NC_051417.1:35805422-35805722 GCF_015228065.2 Penaeus monodon | reverse complement strand
ATATGCAAATACAATATGCAATAATAATAAAGTTCATAATTTCTTGTTGTTTCTTGTAACTGCCCAGCTACGGCAATCACATTTTGAATAAAGTTTCCTGGATTTTCCTGAAAAAACCCACAGTATAAACTACTTATTGGCACAGACTTACCAGTATCACAGAAATGTGTCTTAAACGACGAACTACTATTGGACAAAACTGGGAGGCAAAATTTTCCTCTCCCTGACACAGCTTCCCATGCCGACCACAACCCCAAGTTAGCAAGTAACCACAATCTGAAAGGAGACAAATTAAAATTC
>NC_051417.1:35803365-35804184 GCF_015228065.2 Penaeus monodon | reverse complement strand
CTCCCCTGTAATTGCAGCTGAATGGTTGCCTCCAGCAGATATAGAAACCACAGTATGTGAGGAGGGCTCGTTCACCAGCTGAGGGAGCCAAGATTCTAGTCTTCCACCACCTTGCCCCAGTTCCCCACTATTGCCTAATCCACAGGAATAAACAGCACCACTCTCTGAAAGAAATAGAAGTACATGATGTGATTGCAACACTCAACAAATATCCTTGGTCTATAAAAAAATCGTAAAAATAGATTAAAAATGAAATTGAAATATACAGTATATAATTTGTTCTATTTACCTGACAGCAAAAGGGTATGCGCACTGCCTGCCGCAACTTGGACAATCTTCTCTGGCAATATAACAGCTGAGGCTGTCTATGGGACAATGTTGGTCTTCCGTCAGTCCAAGCTTTCCATGCTCTGTGTCTCCCCAAGTATAGACTTCCCCTGTCTCTGTTGAGCAGGAGCCATTTAATAACATTTTAATAACTGTCCAAAAAAAGAGATATATGTATAAGCCATTTATATATATTTTGTAGAGACATAAAACAAATAACTAGGACTAAATAATTTTCACTTTTGGACAAATAAATAAATCTAAATTCAATTATATACATGAACAGAGATAGAACAATAAAAACAGTGTGTGAATTTTACATTAATGGACATATTACCTGTAATAGCCACAGTGTGATAATATCCACAAGCAATGCCCACTACATGTTCTGGTAGTGTGAGAAGAGTTGGCATAAAAACTTCTTCAGAATCCAGGCCTAACTGCCCTTCTGTGTTATTCCCCCACACATACAATTCCCCTGTATCTGGAACA
>NC_051417.1:35801618-35802106 GCF_015228065.2 Penaeus monodon | reverse complement strand
AGATTCAGTGCCACAATTTAACACCTACAGACTGTCAGCATTTCACCAATAATCTATAAAATATTTGTAAGAAAGGCCCTTCCTCTTCTAAATCAATAACCCACAATATAACAGACTTACAGTAAAGTACTTTTTTATCTCGAACAAAAGCAAAGCTTCCCATCAATATAAAAATTCTTAATAATAAGCTTCAATATAAAAAGACAGAAAATAATACAAGAAAGTCAATGTTTCTGGCTTATCTAAGAAAAGAAAATGAGAGTAATATTGTCTAAAAAATACCCAAAGGGGAAAACATAAAAAACTCTATGTGTTAGTCATAATGAAATACAGCAAGGAATGTTACCACCATGTGTAGCAACATGCACGTGAATTATTGATGATAAGATATCCTTCAAAGCCCTGATTTATTGGAATCCTAGGCATGGGTAGCCAGAACAACACTATGTTAAAATCATTGGTTAAATAACATGGTGAGCTTTTACAGA
>NC_051417.1:35800273-35801594 GCF_015228065.2 Penaeus monodon | reverse complement strand
CAAAACTGCACAAACGAGTAAAAACTTCTGAAAACAATGGATACTTGATGAAAAATAGGAACAAGAAATGGATTGTGTTCATGAGCTACATTGATGGTTACACATGCTTATCAAATAAACAATATATATCTAAAAAATAATGAAGAGACTAAACAAATAAATAGTTGTGGAATACAACATGTTAGATTACAGGCAAATAGCATAATTCAGTAAAGGAATATCAATAACATCTGCTGATTAATAGTGTTTCATATATGCACCACTTACAGCAACTAACAGGTAGAAAAAGATGCTCCACATTCATCAAGTAATTGCAAACTATTGACAAAACTTACCAACCAACGCTATAACTGCCCTAATCATGTAATTAGTTCCTCAGCAATATCTCTCACTGAAGGAGTGTAACAATGGAGCTGTCCGAGTTGAGTGGAGGGAGAAGTGGACAGACAGCAGCCACAGCACATCAATACAAGGACTACCTGCTCACTGAGCCACT
Source organism: Penaeus monodon (assembly GCF_015228065.2). Classification (NCBI taxonomy): domain Eukaryota; kingdom Metazoa; phylum Arthropoda; class Malacostraca; order Decapoda; family Penaeidae; genus Penaeus; species Penaeus monodon. Next base: position 35,801,098 of record NC_051417.1, on the reverse strand, counting down.
ACGGCCTGCCAAGTCCCCCACTCTCCTCCATAACTCATGCTACCATAGTTGCCAGGTAGCTTCAGCCTCACAAAGCGGGATTTCTTTAACAAATATCTACGTCTTTGCTAACTATTCTATTGACAATAAAAGTGCTTGCCAAACACAGTCTACTGAAAGGCTTTATGATATACGAAGAAGTATATCAGAAAAGAATTCTCTCAAAATCATTTCTATCATGTCAAAGGTATCACATGACAACTGATTCTATTTCATAAATGACATTATAATAGACAACAGCAAAAACTTTATGAAAGTAATTTGATGTGCCTCAAGAAGCACCAGCATATAAACAACTAAGTAACATTGTTCCATGAAATTGTAAAAATTCTTGAACAACATTGCCAAAGCTGCAAACTATGTCATTTTCATAGGATAAGTTTCTTACATAAAAGCATACCTTCCTACAAAAATGAACATTTGCACGATAAAAGCATTTGCTTTCAGTTATTTCTAGAAAACACGACACTTTCTTGTACTCCTCCCCTCTCTTTTACACATTTCCTTTTTTTCTTTGTCTTACATCTTATCTCTCTCTCTTTACCTAGTCTTCCCTTGGTCTCCGTTTGTCCCCTTTTTCCTCCTGTCATCATTATTCTCATCGCTCTCTTTTTCCTTCTCTTTAACCCATGCTCATGAAATGTAAAACTTCATCAGGGAGCCAGAGGAAATCAGTCATTCATATGATTATTGGCTCTGCTTTTATTCATATCTGGAATCATTAAATACCTCTCTCCAACCATTTCTTTCCTCGGTTTTATCTGTGTCCTGAAATTATTGTATCAC
>NC_051417.1:35799563-35800110 GCF_015228065.2 Penaeus monodon | reverse complement strand
ATTCTATCATCAAAAGGGACATCCATTTTCCCATATCTCTTTCTTCAATCCCACCATACTCATCTCTCTGAATACATCTCCAGACACACTGACATTCCTCACTGCAAGTACCACAGAATGGGCACTGCCAGCGGCCACTGGCAACAGGGGGGTTCTCTAGGCTCATCACAAGAACGGGGACTGGTGGTCACTCTGGTCGTTGTGCCCAGTTGGCCATCACCATTGAAGCCCCAGCAATACACTTTGCCTGAACCTGCTCAGATACAGACATAGCTCAGGTTTTCACATTTTCTTTATGGTTTTAGGCTTAAACATAAGGAAAGAAGCTGTAAATTTTCATGCAAAACTTGAGGGTGGTTTCTATACTGTATTAAATGTATATATAACAACTGACTATAGGTTATTCTTGCTACACAGAATTTGATTTGTCTAGCTAAGGTAAAACTTAATTTTTACTTCTACGATTGTTTATGATGCATAGGTGTAAAAATAAGTACAGTTAATAAAACAAAAATAATGTACAGGTTATACACATATATACAGAAAA
>NC_051417.1:35798557-35798758 GCF_015228065.2 Penaeus monodon | reverse complement strand
GGCAAAACAATTTCCTGTTTAAATACATTTCTGAAGAAACATGGTTGTCTCATAGTTTCTATAAGAGTATTTTAAAACAGGAAATAACCAAAGGGCTTACCAGTCAACCGTGGTGGTCAATCAGTATGCACCAGCGGTCAGTCAGACATCAATTTACATACAATATAGTTAACAAAATAAAAGATGTCTCAGCTAACCAAT
>NC_051417.1:35798312-35798463 GCF_015228065.2 Penaeus monodon | reverse complement strand
AAAGGCTTATAAGCCTTGCCTTTGGCAAATTTAGGGTAGAAAGGCCTCACAGGATACACTTCCTGAAGAATACAGATTCATGACAGTCATTTTGTACGGAGCCCTCCCAATAATGTGTCTTTTCCTGGGCAAAACGGTGGCTTTTTCTGAT
>NC_051417.1:35797905-35798225 GCF_015228065.2 Penaeus monodon | reverse complement strand
CAGTAAATGGCCACCTTAGAACAGAATACTGTAATATTCTAATGAGTTTCTTTTACTATTACCACACTTTCCTCTACTTCCAGTATTGATGTTACCTTTCAGAGACAGCAGAAGATATGCAAAAAGAAGATAATTTCTTCTAATATACTTTAAAGGAAAAAGAATGATCTCCAAATCTCTATTCACAATGTTCATGAAAGACACCAATCTACTTATTCCACTAGAGTATATGATGAGATTCATGCAACTGCATAGGAAATTAGCGTTTCCGTAATATGTCAAATGTGTGCAACTTTTTATTACTGTTCTAATTTTTTTTT
>NC_051417.1:35796898-35797691 GCF_015228065.2 Penaeus monodon | reverse complement strand
TTCTCTTTGTTCTGAGGGTCATAGGAGTCACTACTTTTGGGTTCTGTAAACTTGCTAGCATAGACAGGTGGCTGAAATTAGCCATCAAGTAATTGGACTTAACAGTTATACCAGTATATCGCATACATTAACAAAAATACATGAAAAATAAACCATAATGGGCAAGAAACTGGCACTATAATAAGTAGATGATATATATGATAAAAAACTGGAAATGCATCAAATGACACCTAATGATGCCTCAACATACAGGATCTATATTTTGCCACTTTCCTGTATGTTAGGAAGGGTTGGGGGTTTCCATAATGGCCAAAATTGGGTGATTTTGCTAACCTTAACCAAGACAGATCCTGCCAGATACCAAATCAATCCTGGGTGACCTCCTCCCTACAGATGACACTGTTTTGATCTAGAGAGAGAGATTTCATAACCTCATGAATTTGGTCTTCTCCCTTAGAGATGCTGAACAACCCATCTAAATTCAGTGTGAATCCTAACAACATTTTATCAGGTATCAAAGGGTTAACTCTTTAACGGAAGATGTCATCCGTACAGGCCATGACAAGAGCGGGCCAAATTCTGAATATTACCTAAACTTACTACAACAATGGAGTCTGCTCTGAGTTCTTTGTGCTATATAGACATGGATTTCTATTGGTCCATTTGCTTCTATCACAAAATAGTAATCAGCTCATCAAGAATAAACAAAAGGGAAACACAGTCATCCCTGCAAGTCTAATCTTTGGTGCAAGTACTTAACCAAAGTGATATCAAGAAACAAACGAATACTCGG
>NC_051417.1:35795734-35796816 GCF_015228065.2 Penaeus monodon | reverse complement strand
TAATCTCTGGTTCGTGTGAGCAACCTTGGAAGTAACCGCAGCTCTCCAATTACTTCCTAGTGTAACTGACTTAATAAATCATAGACAAGAAACAAGGTCTGAGCAAAAAGAGTGCATTCATCATGACAACGGTCCTGCCCAGCACAGGTTATGAGAAATTTGATGAGGTAGCTAATGAGCGTATCATATAGATGTACATCACTACAAATTATTTTCAAGCCATGTGAGCAGCAATCAAAACTGTTAATACAGAACCACAAGTCAAACTACTGACAGTTTGTTAGTAAAATTCAACTACTGATAGTTTGTTAATAACTTTCTTCATCAGAATTATTATAAGTCAAAGGAAATAGTGTGTTATGTCTTCATTCTAATCCAAAGATAGTCCCGACAACAGCACATTATTGAACTAGTAAAGCAGTAATATCTTTATGCATCACAGCCAAGGCAGTGAGAGTAAAAATATAATAAATTTTAGCATAACATTCTTATTTGTATATGTGTGTGAGGTGTAATTGTACATACGTAACTCTATGCACATGTACACAGATACTTGTATGCTTTACATCCCTTGAGCCTCAGCAGTCAGCTCTATACTTTTAAACTTCACTAATAAGGCTTGGGTGGGAGAAAGAGGAAGAGAAAGAGAAATATTTCACACTATAATTCTATGGATTATTTATCTGTAGGTGAGTAGCTTCAAACATAAAATATATCTGATGCAAGTAAGTACCACAACATAACCAGCCCGTTAGTAGATTTAAAGGGTCACATAACCCACAAACACAACTATATTAATGAAAGCTTTATGAAATTTCCAAGAAACAATACAGACCACACTTTAGTTATCCAGTGGCCTACCTCTGGCAAAGATAAGCTTGAGATAAGGACGGTGAGGTAGGCTTTGCTTATTCACTAGTCACTGCTAGCTAACTGATCATTTCAAGGATCACTGAAATACCCGAAGAATGGGTCTCTCTTTAGCACTGTAGTAAAAGAATCATAAAATGTATTACAAATCAATATACTTGTAGAATGGAAACATTTTGTTAATGTAACACTGCAAAAAGGTAGAGCTCAAT
>NC_051417.1:35793577-35794116 GCF_015228065.2 Penaeus monodon | reverse complement strand
CTTTTATAAATCTGTAAACTTTTATAAGAACCTCTCTATTCAAGTGTACTATTACTCTTTACCTAAGTTCAGTAAATAGTACCAGCATTAAAGTTAAGTGGCTTTTCAGACCTTTATGGGGTAACTTCATACCTCAGAAATGGAGGAGAGGCATAAAAGAAGATTAAAAAAAAGAATCAGCAACCCAAACTGAATATGTCAGGGGGGAATTCTGTATTACATTTCAAAGAAAGACTGACTCTGTTTCAAACACCCGCACAGATTTATCAAAAACACATCACAAGGATTAAGCTGGCTGTTGTGGTTTCAGGTCAGGCTTGAGATCTGTTCCTCAAAAAGGAAGGAAAGAAAACAAACCCATTATAAAAATATGAGGAATGTCTTTGCTCTTCATAATGGACGTTACTAAATTATGCAAATTACAAAGGAACAAGATCAATACAGCCTACATACTGTGTTTTAGGAAACTCCCTTGTATTACATGGTGTGGGATATGAGTAATACCTGGATAAAATACATGAAATTTTTGTGGTCTTCCA
>NC_051417.1:35792336-35792888 GCF_015228065.2 Penaeus monodon | reverse complement strand
AAAGCTATCTCAGGTAAAGTTTATAAGCTGCTATGTTTCTTTTTCTTGAAATGGAACCTTTGTCTGTTTGTTGATAAATTCAGCAACAGTTCTAGATAGAATATGCAGTTTACCTACTAGCTACTTACTGCCAAACCTTATACAAAGTAACTCAAAATATCTACCGTAAAAACAATAAATTCCGAACATCTACTTTCCTGGTGCTTCCCTTACCTTAACCAATTTAAATATTGGTGAAAAAAGTGGCTATTAAATGTAAAAGAATCCTTTACATCACAGTACACATGAAACATAAGAATTCAATGTTATCTGCATTGACCTAATTGGAAACTGGAAATTCGTCTGACTGCTGAGGTATAAGCACCATCAGTGCCTGGTACATTATCAACATAACTACCTTATACATTCTGGCAACCCGATCTTATTGACCTTCTTTGTAAATTATCATCAAATAAGGAATAATAAGTCCAAGCTCTATCTTCCTAGCATATGAGAGCATGCATGTCCAAAGGCGTTTAGGACCAATTTAGGCCAGAAAATGCATCCGCTGAA
>NC_051417.1:35792078-35792317 GCF_015228065.2 Penaeus monodon | reverse complement strand
CATTCATATATTAGGCACTGAAATGTTCACATTAAATGGCACTAAAAAATTTTGGATGGGGTGCATCAAAAGTAAACAATATAGCTTAGTTTTATTCAAACAAAAATTTTTGGGGCAAACGGGGCTAAAAAGCTTTGGACTTACATTTCTTTATATATGGCAATTTGTTGGCTTTTGCTGGAGCAACAAAAGTAGGGAGGATACGGCGAGTACTGATTCTATTGCTGGCATATGAGTAA
>NC_051417.1:35791783-35792038 GCF_015228065.2 Penaeus monodon | reverse complement strand
TATTCCTATAGCAGCAATCTTTTATTTACCCCAATGTTTAAAGAAGTGATTATCAGATTTATTTTAGGAGAATCTGATAATCACCACTTTCCTCTTTACAGTCCTTATCACTGCCACTCCCCTTATGCTTCATGACCTGCTAACTGGACAAAAACTCTTGCTTTCTAATATATTTAACTAATGAATAATTTCTACTCTCCCTTTACCTAGAAAATACGATGAGAAAGTGAGATGGTAAGGAGGGGGGGGGGGGGA
>NC_051417.1:35791638-35791756 GCF_015228065.2 Penaeus monodon | reverse complement strand
GACGTATCACTAAACATATTTTTAAATTTTGTTTTGCCCAATAAAATTTGGGGGGAAAAAAGTAGTTATGGAACAAAAAAAAATTTTCAACTAATATATATAATTAAAATTTTTTAAA
>NC_051417.1:35790400-35790938 GCF_015228065.2 Penaeus monodon | reverse complement strand
CTATAAATCAGATAAGGGTACAGATAATTTCTACAATACAATGAATATATCTATTATAAAATTACTGTATTATGCATAATCAATATTTCTAACCAGCCAATGACTTACAAGGAAGGAAAAGGATTTATCTACTTTTTTATGGATAAAACAAAATGACTTTACCATATTCGAAAGTTCACCTTAGATGCAACGAAGAAGGTCTGCACCAACATATTTAGAGTAAAAGATGTGTTAATACATGAGAGTGCATTTATATGATAAAAAAACTGGAAATAAACCAGACACTGGTCTGGGATCATTATATATATAGACTGAAGTATTTAAATAACCCTGCCACTCAAGAAAGAACCTGACGAAACATAAATTTGGTAATTCCATTATAATTTATATATCTTAATGGATAAACAGCTTGCTAAATGTCCTGATTAGGACTGCCTCAAGTGCTGCGATTTAGCACGGGATGACAAAAATCCTAAATAATATTAGGCAAAACAGAGCCTAGACTGGTTCCTTATTTGATGATAATTCACTAGAGATC
>NC_051417.1:35790200-35790347 GCF_015228065.2 Penaeus monodon | reverse complement strand
TACAACACAATTTAGATTGGAAATCTATCAGAAAAGAATCTAACTAACTCCTCATCAATTATCAAAGATATACCCACTACAACCCAATAATTTCACACTTTCAACAATCCAGCAAAGGCCAATAAATATTCTCCATATATACATTCA
>NC_051417.1:35789526-35790149 GCF_015228065.2 Penaeus monodon | reverse complement strand
CGCCAGTTAGCCAATCACTGTCGAGACAGCCCAACGGTGATTGGCTGACAAGTATGAGAGGCTGGTCGATGACTTTACAAGACCTCTGTGCCAATTAATCGTTTTATAAACTGCTCTTCTCAGCTCTATACTGCTTAAAGATATGTGGCTGAGATTTATTTTCCCTCACTAGAGTACTAACAATACAGAGGCCACAGCAATCACAGGAGCTAATTTCCTGGGAATATGGCCCCAGGTTCAATGATTTACCTAAATCATACCAAATAATTTTGCGCTCTTCATCCTCACGACGTACATTCTCCTCTATTCTTGCGACCCTAATCGGGACAATCACCAAAACCTAAAACGGCAACACGGACCTTAACCGCTACAGCCAACGAGATGCGTCCGAGCCTTACCTTAGTCTTTGGGTGCGTTTCTTGCGTCGTCACATCGAGATTGTCCGAGGAGGAACTGGCGCTGGATTGGACACACTTGTTGTCGAGCAGGTGGTCACTCGACTGCGTGGGGGACTGCGAGGGTGACTCCAGGGCCACACGCTGGTATAGGCCCTCCTCCACCATGAAGGACGACTGTGTGCTTACCACTACTCCTCTACCATCAAGACCTTTGCTCTGGCGTAT
>NC_051417.1:35788863-35789502 GCF_015228065.2 Penaeus monodon | reverse complement strand
AACACCTATGCTACTCCCTAAACCACCTAATCGCCACCGCTTCCCGGCTGCTGCAACAACACCCTCCTTTTTTTTTTTATTATTTATTATTATTTCTCTCTCACCCTCTTTTATTTTCCACTCTTTCTAACTACAAGTGAGACTCCAGCTGACCAGGGTGACAATCAACACAAACACTCACGACTTCTTCCTCATTTTTCCGCAACGCCTTCATCTTTTCACCTCTTTTCGGGCACCTGAGGGTCTCTTCTGCTCAAGGCCTTCGCGAATTCGGGATCACGCGCGCGGAAGTCCGGCGAAAAGGCGTGAAAATCGGAGAAAAAAAAAGGGAGACGACCAGTGACAAGCCTGCACTTTCCTTCATCAGGGTGTGTTCATGTCTGCGGCGGTTAAGTCAGGGTCGCGCAGTGGAGACGCTTTTCCGAGACGCGCGCTGTTATTTTGTCCTGGTTCGTCTCCAAACCTTCCAGAAGGCTTAAGCTCATCGAATTGTTTTATTAGAGACCGGCAAGGCGTCTATTCGATCCACTTCTCTTAAATAAGCGACCGAAACGAGGGGATCGCACGCGCAGTGCCACCTGTTGGCCGCGCAGATGTACCAGTTCGCGAGGCGGAAATATTAGACGCTGAACACAGGAG
>NC_051417.1:35788555-35788815 GCF_015228065.2 Penaeus monodon | reverse complement strand
TGGGGATGTTTTCGTCACTCGAGATTATTGTGGCATGAAATCACTGTAGTAAAAAAAATGAAATGTTTCAAAAATGCACGTAATTATTTTCAGCGATTAGTGAAATATCTATCAATGAGAGGTTTATTTTTAATATATATTGAAGCCCAGTGTGGCACATCCCGCACTGACGTAATTGATAGCTCGGATCACTCATTCGTGAATCATCATTTGATTGCTATGTCTTGTTCTAGTGTCTTATTTATTAACAGGCGCACGCA
>NC_051417.1:35788131-35788371 GCF_015228065.2 Penaeus monodon | reverse complement strand
ACAAAGATATTAAAAATGGTCCATAATAATAGCGATCAAATACATGCATTGTAGCTGTAAACGAAGAAAATTGCGCACCTGTGTACGTGAACTCTTACCGAGAGCAACTACATTCTGCGAGCGAGCCACATACTTCGTGGTGATCGATGTCAGTCATTTAAATACCGAATTCTAAGCATTTTTTTTCCTTGCCAGACAGTCTTCGTGAGACTGGGGAGGTGGGGCGTGTCTCCGCGCAAC
>NC_051417.1:35786932-35787766 GCF_015228065.2 Penaeus monodon | reverse complement strand
TTTATTTCTTGATTCGAAATGTAGAGGTTAATTTTAACCCACTTCATGTTTATTTGTTTGGAATTTAGACATATTTAACCGGAAATAAGTGGGAAATTCTATAGTAGACTTGCAGACAAGTGGAGGAATTTACCACAAACCAGGAGAGAAGTGGAGAATTCTACCGCAGACCAGCAAGCAAGTGGATGATGAATCTATCAGCCTACCACGAAAGAAGACAAGGTGGAGGATTCCACCACTAACCAGGAGACAAGTAGAGGAATGTACCAGAGACCAGGAAAATACTGTCATGGAGTGGAATTCACGCAAAAGCCCCAAAGCCTCCGAACCAGCACACTCGCTTACTAAAACATACCACTTCTCTTTCCCTATGTTGCCAAGTACAGATGACTGCAACACACAGTGAATAGAAGAAGGGAGGGTTCTATATAAGTATGTAGTTCTCTACGTATATCGACCTTGCATTGTACGAAACACGAAAGCAGTGGTTACTCTCTAGGAGTCGTAAATGACCCTGATAAGGAGATCACAAGCATCAGCGTGGACAGCAACATCTTGTTTCCTCACTGATATTTTTCTTAATACGCCAGAAAATGAAATCCAGCTTTACCATGTATTCTCCACTCTCTTGGCTAGATTGCTAATAAAATCATATAGCTGCTGAAAAAAGGGAAAAAGGTCACTCAATTATCACGACGCACATATAAATACGTTTAGCCTGTAAGTGTGTCATTACGGGCAAGTTTCTAGGCTTCACATTTGTTAAGTTATTTGCAGTTTACATTTAGATTTCGAGATGTATTGTCATTTCAGAATATTGCTTCTTGATATAAG
>NC_051417.1:35785922-35786189 GCF_015228065.2 Penaeus monodon | reverse complement strand
CTCAGCCTTATGCTCCCTTCACGTAAAGGTCATCCCTTATGCCACAGTCTTTCCTCTCCCTTTTTCATCAGATTTCACCGCTACTAACCCTATCGCCGTTAAGAACAGGATTTAAGCCTTTCTGAAAGGAGATACGCCGGGTCAGGTGTGCACAGGTTCACCTTTATTCACACTAGGTTGTGCTAAGTCGATGGATTTGGCATTTAGAGTCCATCCGATACTTGTGCAGTACCTGGCTGGAATAATAGGCAAACACTGTTTTTTTTT
>NC_051417.1:35784973-35785331 GCF_015228065.2 Penaeus monodon | reverse complement strand
ACAGACGGGAACAATATTATCATTCCTACCATGACTGCTGTTATCACTAATGGCTCACTATAATCAACATTACATATTACTGTCATGATCGCTATGAAATCATCCTTATCATCCAAATCCATAATCATTCACAATCCCCCCCCCCCCTTACTTTTCTCACTCAACGAAAGCCTCTCTTGGATATTGCCAATGACCTTGTTCACTGTAAGGCCCGCGTTTGTCTTCAGAAAATCAATACCACTGAGATAATTTTGGCATCACGTCATCAATTATTCCTGTGAGCGTTTCACAGTCCAAACGCGTCCCTTCCATTCTTATCTTTGGGAATGACTTCTGTTTATCTTAGGGATTTTTTTGG
>NC_051417.1:35783147-35784942 GCF_015228065.2 Penaeus monodon | reverse complement strand
AATGACTTTATTGTAATTCTTATTGTTTTTTCCTTGACTCTCTGGTTTTGATGTGACGTGATTCACAACATCCCAGAGATGGTTGATAAGAATTGCCGATAAAAACATACCCGAAACATAAAAACATAGGTGTGCAGATAATTAACACAAAATGTGTCTGTTAGGTTTTAGCTCACGAGCGAAATGTCAGCTTGGATTTTTTTTTTATTATTGGTCAAGCCTCTCACGAATCATGTCAAAAACATGCATGTGGGAAAAATGAAAACCGTAAGAACAGGACTGCTACTGGTTTCACTTCAACTAATGGTTATCAACCTCATTTATGCAATTCTAGTCATGTTTTAAATATGTCCAGTATAGCTGGGCGTGGGTAGTAAGAGTAAAGAGCAACCCAATATCTGTGTGGAAAGATATTTTTAGAATTCTAAAAAAAAAAAAAAACGAAATTGGTAGCGTTCGATTACATTTAAATAAATAAGTGAATAAAAAGACAACGAAACGACTTAAAACAACTAAGAGTCATGTTGAACAATTTGTTAATGAAAGAACGAAGAAATTGACGACCCCTGGGTTGAGAATGGGCGCTTAGATAAACCACACACTAAATATTATCCCAAAAGTACAATAATCGTGAAAACAAATATATACAATAAAACAAAATCTTTCCATCCACAGCATTGCCAGATTTATATATACTACATTAATACCAAGAAAGAGAGAGAGAAAAATCAACAACAACAACAATTAAACACATATAGTTAATGAAAATAGATTCTGCCCGGGTACTATTTATAATTACCGGCATTTGGGTAAGCGAGGTAAACGGCGGTACAAAAGGAAACGCATAGCCACACTTTTAGAACAGGACATACAAACGTGTTTACTCGCTGTTGTAGCCATGCCTTGTGACATACGCCAATATAGAGTGAAATTGTATTGAACAGCCTCTTGTCATTTATAAGTGAGTTCATATTTTGCTTTGATTTGATTATAGCCTTTTTTTAATACCACTTCTTTGTAGTAAATTCACATCATGTTTGAATTAACCATCTGACTTTTTCATTGTCTTTTAACGCATACAAATCGTTATCTCGTTTTGAATAATCTATAAACGGATTCATTTATCTCCTGAACTAGCTTTCTGGCCCTCATAGATTGCGAACAGTACTTACATTTACAACGTAAATGTAAGTACTTGTAACTAAAATAAACAGTACTTATATTTACTAACTTACTATTTACAAACAGTACTTATATTTACATACGAGTCAGGCGCGGTTGCTGTAGACTGTAGAGCATAAGAGACCTGTTTGCTTTGTGGAATTCAAAATATCCACCCCGCTAGCGCTTCGGCCAAAACGGTATAGGGAATGAACTGGCAAGACCCACAAGAATATACAGAATTTGGCATACGCGGTAGGACTTGAAAAATATGCACAGGCTGTGGTTGAAATCTAAAGGAAAGACTGGGAATGAATGAATAGTGAAAAGGACTATAAAAGATGAATAATAAAAGTTGAAAAGGACTATAAAAGATGGTGGACTGGAAAAAAATAGGGAAAAACAAATCTGGATGATGTGTTAGGAGAGAGATAATACTAAAGAGGACAGGGTACGTAAGATAAAAAAAAAAAAAGGTGTTATTTTTTCAATCCCTCAAGGTAATATAGACACGAATAGTCAAGAAACAAAACCTACGACTAGTGACGAGGTCACACTAGCGTAAAGTAATATTTGTTCATGGAAAAAAAAAACGCGAAGTATTACCTTTCCTCTTTGATTCTCTTCGTGTTGC
>NC_051417.1:35782922-35783069 GCF_015228065.2 Penaeus monodon | reverse complement strand
GGAAGGTTTATAATCTCCCTTTTTAGACCAGCCCCCCTAATGTAGGTGGAGAGAGGGAGGGAGAATTAGCCCCGCGCCACCGTTTTCCAAGAAAAGCAACGGCGATCTAGCTCGTCTGCCTGCTTGCGCCCTTTTTAATCTGTCCCG
>NC_051417.1:35781507-35782038 GCF_015228065.2 Penaeus monodon | reverse complement strand
ACATACTATATATATCTGGCTATTGAACACTGCCAAATTATATCATTTACTCTTTGAATTATTCATTGCCCAATTACAGAGGAATGCAAACGTATAACAATTATAGAAATTTATGACTATGTTTGCGCATATGATATGTCACATTCCCCGTGAAGTGGTAAATGATAACAAAAGTGCAGCAGTGTTTCTATTCACACAAAACATCCCATAGAACTATTAACATTACTGAGTGACGTGCAATCCTCTATAATCAACAGGCTTTCAGTGATTAATCAAAGTCGTTAGGCATTTATTCAAACTGGATCGAAAATGGCGAATGAGGTTAAGCCTCAACTTACAGGCGAATTTTCTCTTTTCCAGGAAGTCGATAATTTATTGATAAATATAGCGTGTCTTTGAGGCTTTACCCATGACTCGATGTGTATATTTTGTTGTCTTTTTTGTGCATATTTACTGTTATTTTGTTCATGGGAGTTCTCTTCATCTAAAAAGCGGAATGATACATTCATAATTTTGGTCTTACAGGCGCGT
>NC_051417.1:35781322-35781473 GCF_015228065.2 Penaeus monodon | reverse complement strand
ACACGCGCGCGCGCGCGCACACAAACATATATGAGAACTTATATAACATGTGATAATATTGGTTTACAAGGTAAATCCTCTTTTACAGGGAGACCTTATTTGCCTGCGTGAATTCCATTCTGGTGTTTTGTGTTCCTAGTATCGGATGATC
>NC_051417.1:35780553-35781064 GCF_015228065.2 Penaeus monodon | reverse complement strand
TACTCTGAATGAAAGGTAGATTCTCAAAGTAGGCATTACACATACATCATTTTACAACTATAAATCTTTAAAAAAATATATGGTCGTGCTATATTAGGAGCACAAAACACCAGCATGGAATTCACGCATGCAAACGAGGTCTCCCGTAACAGAGGATTTACCTTGTAAACCAAATATATCACGGCTTACTCTCTGAAAACAAGGCGGCAGACCAGGCAAATAGGAAATGGTTTATTATTTCTTAATTTTAAGGTATATGAGTAATGTTTAAGGAACTGTTAAAAACTCCGAAATTAATTTCGTTATTTTCATTTCAATCATAAGGCTCGATTCGCGCCGTACTTGAGCATACGAAGCAGGTTTTGCTTATTTCTCCGAAGCAGGTATTCTGGCCTATTTTCAACCAAGAAACGCACAAACCTTGCTGAAATCATGTAATTATCAAGGTTATGTTACATTACACTCATTAAGACGAAGTAATGCATACTCTCCGATAAACAGTATTTGTAAA
>NC_051417.1:35779909-35779994 GCF_015228065.2 Penaeus monodon | reverse complement strand
TTAACTATTTATTTATGTCAGCCGTTGTTGTTAGAAAATATTTATTTGTATATCGTCATTATTATCTTCATTCTTCTTCTTTTTG
>NC_051417.1:35779563-35779779 GCF_015228065.2 Penaeus monodon | reverse complement strand
TGCCCCGTGAATACAGTGGATTTTATCTAAGGTGGCAATTCCGACTGTGCTAAGGAACAATAGACCAGGGTAGAGTGTAAAAGAGAGAAATTATGAAAATTAGAAAGGAGGGATCGATGACTTTTTGTCCGAGTGATAACGGAAAATACCATGGGAAGGGGGGGGGGGGTGACTGTTTCGATTCCGTAACGCGTTTATTTTCATTATATTTGTGTG
>NC_051417.1:35773568-35774154 GCF_015228065.2 Penaeus monodon | reverse complement strand
CGAAGCTCCCCTGTGCAGGTCCCAGGTCTCTACACTGCCTTCCACTCCAGGCTCTGTAATAATGATTGTAATAATAGTTGCCTTCTGAGTGTTATCTCCATTGTCATCAACAGCTTAATAAAAAATGCATATCATATAATGAAGCATATAAGCTTGGTACTGGATGTCAATACACAATTACAATTTCCTTGAATCTATATTAATGACTTCTTGATTGATATTCTTTTCTTACTGATGTAAATATATATTATGATGCAGAAAAAACAAAGTTTATAAATCTCCACGGATAATGAAATCCTTGGTAAGTTAACGCTTTCACCAACTAACCTGTGAAAAGATCTCCAAGAACAACGTTTGCTGAATTAAGAAGTTCCCTGGACCCAGTGCGAATCTCTAAGACCAAGACAGCTCTTCTGGTAGCTTCACCTTCTATAATCCATTCACAATCAAAGGTGGGTGAAGGGGAGGCAGGCACCAGGCGAGACCGACCCACAGTCTTGGTAATTTTGTTACTACTGCTACTGCTGCTATTGGCGCTTTTCTCTTCGCTGTTAAGAAAAGGGATTAATCAATATTTTTTTACAGG
>NC_051417.1:35771672-35773525 GCF_015228065.2 Penaeus monodon | reverse complement strand
AAGTGAATAATTTACTTTGTGTAATGTGGGGGAATAGAAAAAGTCTCAGGTAATCTAATTTTGTCATGGTCATGCTTTTGTACAAGGCAGATCTTAAGTTTCAAGATTAACCATGGCACAATTTTTGTATTCTATATCTTAAAAACTTGCATAAAAGTATATGTGAAACCATGAATAAGTACATAAAATAAATCCTTATTTCAAAACCATTGTATCTTTATAAAAGGGGCAACTAACACAAACCTACAGTTAACCTCAAATAATAAATCAAACAATAAATAGTTCCCTATGGCAAGCTGTACACCCTAGAAATGCATGGCCTACCTGTGAAAACATCTACAAAATTTCCTAAAATTAATATGTATATAACACAGAGCTTTAACTTATTTCCAGATACCATAAATAGCTGATGAATATGAATAAAATTTATGAATAATTAAATCCGTTCTATGCTCACCTGACCATAGTTTGCATCCTGTTTGTTATAGGGAAACACAATTTAAAATGCTGTTGAATTTACCACATCTACTATGATATCTTTCTCTACAGTACATTATTGTTCATAGCAGCCTGAGTTTCTTTCATACAAAATGCATTTGTGTTTAGCCTACTTTTAAGAAAAAAGATTCTTATATCAAGAGGAAGAGGAGGGTGTATTTATCATAGAAGCTTCCTTATAATTTTTTTCCCCTTAGTAAAACCATAGACGTTCTCTACATGTCCTCATGTATTCTTACCTCGTTACCGACAGCTTCTCTTCTGATTTCTAGTCTTATATACCATGATTATTTGAAGGCAAATGCTTTAATAATGATAATGCCATAATGAAAAAATGAAACAGATTTTTACATTTAGAGCTGAGGACAGTGCTAATTTACCATCCTTAATTGTATTAGGGTTACCTTATTTTCAAACATGTATTAAACCACTATTATTCCACGGGTGATTTTTTTTTTTCAGCACTAGAAAAACAGCCATGCATTAAAAAACATACATGTAGATAAAAAAAAATATTTAAAAATTCAATAAAAAAACTGAACAACTACAGTACCTCACACGGACACGCAGGAACAGTTGCAAGCCAGAGCGAGGTATGTGAAGACCCTGTACCTGCCCGGCTACACCCCGTACGTTGAGAAACACACCTGGCCGCTGTGACAGACTGTTCGTTACCCCTACTTTCGTAGACGACGTAGCTAGAAACATGGAATATTGTTTAGGCAGGCTGGTACACGGAAATTGGTATATTTAGCTGAAGTAATGGTGTGTGATGATATGATAATATTCATGTTCCAAAAGACTTTGAGAAGAGATAATATGCTGAGAGAGCTTGGCTTAATGTACATCGAGCTGAAAAATGGGAAGATATGATGAAAAGAACCTGTTCAGGGCTTCAGTTAAAGAAGGATTAAAGAGGTTATGAACATAAGGAGATAATGCTAAAATTACTTTTCAGTTTGGAGAGCCAAAGTGAAATAGATTATACTACATTAATTGTATTTACATGATTATATAAAAGCTCTCCAAAGTGAAGATTATACAGTGTAAGCATACCTCTTTCTATAGCTACTCACATTTATAAAAGCCAGATACCCTCTACATATGTTAATTTATCTAATATCTATCATATGTTAATCTTTATCTACTTCTTTCTTTGTCCTAAAAATTAAGAAGAAAGTTACAAAAATCTGAAGACGAACTACAATATTTAAAAAAATTCTCATCACAGAGAAACCCTGTCATGTTATGCCTTGTATAGGGATTTTATCATGGTGATTGTCACCTTCAGTCTATATATTTTCAAGCAAGTCAACTGCTACTCTCGTCTCACAAAAGCATCTGATAATGCTTGG
>NC_051417.1:35763518-35768331 GCF_015228065.2 Penaeus monodon | reverse complement strand
GACATAATACAGCAGTTATGTTTCAGCCATTTATTGAAATTTTGTAAAGGAGAAAAACACTTTAAAAAGAGGAAAGGTAAAGAAAAGAATGAGGAAGTAGCTTTTCAGATTTAATTTATATATGAAGTATTAACTGAATACAAGATGTGATAACAATTATCCCACAGGGGTATATCCATTCTTCTGTATGACCAGCTATAAAACAACAATGATTCTTTTCCACTAAATTCTGATAAGGGAGTTTGCCAAAACTGACGGGAATTACATGCAGAATTTGCCTGAAATGAATATACTGCTAATTTACCTGAAAACAAAATCTTACAGTTGACATCCTATATTAGATTCAAGTATCAAAATTACTAAATATAATAGAAAATATATTATTTTAGCTAATACTAAATGCTAATGAAAAAGCTACACATTTCCCTGCAAATCCTTCAGTAAATACTTCTATCTTTTATTGGGCATTCTTGCACATAATGCATATTTTAATCTGAGAATGCATAGTGTTTTACTTCTTCTAATTTACAACTACCTGGATACATATGACTATATCCATTACTTATTCCTTTGAATTGTTTCAAATTCTAGTACAAATTAGCATGCCTAACAACCACATTCTATGTCCACAACAAACTGCATTTCTCTACCAGCAACCACAACATGGAAGCAACTAAGACAACTCTAATGAATTAAAAGTTACATTATCAACCTTTCTAGCACCACATACTTCATAATAAATAATCATCAAGCTAAAGGATTAAAAAAAATTATCTTCCTAATTTATAGTGATTAACTGTAAATCTCAATAATAAAACACCTAACAGTATGTGGTGCTATTTTTTTTATCAGACTTTACTGTTATAAAAGAAAAAGGAATGATTTTATCACAAAGCAACAAAAGGTTTGTAATCAGTGCATGAACTTATCTCTAAAAAAAATTATTAATTTATTCGAACTGCAGATTGGTGTCATATTGATCACTATGACAGCAGACACTTTTGGTAAAGGCAGCAGATGGTAACAAATATACCTACACAAATACTGGGAAGCCCAAGTTTTTGATTAAGACTTCTATCAGTATTTTTCTAACACTAAATGTTTTACTTCATTTATAGTTATCTCAAAAGAGAGTTGAAAAAAACATGGAATGTTACATAATAAAACTTACTTTTCAGGAAAACTTCCAGCTGGTATCTATTCTCATGTCATCCAATGTCTTCCACACAAGAATGAAATATTAAGTGGTAATTTTCATACTTCTTGCCATGGTTTTTCCTACATAATGTGAATAGTTTTCTTCCACACAAATGCTATATGAAACCCTCCTTGGAGATGAGCTGATATTATTACACAAACACCACACAGATAGGTGTTATTTCTTCTTAATTCACATAAATCTGATATGATCATCCTCTAGCTGCTAGCCCACCTAAGAACTAGTTACAAGCCTCACTTCTGACTAGCTTATGATATCAAGACTGCCATTTACCAGTCTTCATATGAACTTTCTTTGTAACCAACCTGTAACTCAATCAAAAAAATTATCACTCTAAAGCTATGTGAATATTGCTAATAACTAAACACCCTCCAAAACAGGGCAGAACCACTTATATCACTGGTATCCTTAAATCTCAGTTTTAGAGCATCAGTAGATAGTAAATCATACCTAATATATACTTAACATTAACTGACTAGTTTAATCAATAGAAAGCACTGTCAGAATTATCATAGTGCTAAATGAAATATTGTGCATACATGTGTAAATGGTCCTCTAATTGGGTCAGTAGTCTCTCCCATGTTCTGTTTTTGTTTTTCATTCCTTGACAGAGAACATTCCACCCCTTTAAATTCTTATTATATTGAATATGTCATGAAGGATGACCATGAAACCTAATCTGAAGGCAAAGAAACAATATCTGGAAAAAGCCTGTACTCTCAATGACTTTTTTCTTTTGGCATGAGCTTTCAAATAGGGACCACAGCCATGATGTTTCTATCTCTGCTGGAAAATGAACCAAACCCAATGACCAGCAAAAGGTCACAAAGAGTATTTTCATGCTGGCATGTGTATGATTGTGTGTAGAGAAAAAATAGTATTAAATAAATGTCTGTAATCTAATAAACCCCTACTGGACCAATGACACAATTGACTGTAATGACTGCACTGGCAACAGTCATTGTAAATAACTACATGAACAGTAAATATTCTTGACTATATATAATGTATCAATTGAATGACACAATCTCAAAATTCCTATCTATATTGACATTCCATGGACACCACTATAAAATAGAGCAAAAAATGGATCTGCAGTCAAAAATGGTCTATCAAATAAAATAAATAAGATAAATACCACTATTCTAGTAAAAGTTTAATGGCACAAGAGCTGTGTGTAATTTGTAATTTAAAACAGTTCTTCATGATTTGTCTGAAGGCGATATATACATATGAACATCATAAGAAAATGATAACTTACCTAGGAAAAGGAGGCATTTTGAAATGCGAATGAATGCATGATCTATATCAAGAACTTTGGATATCTTTAAACTTAAGGAAGATGAAGTTACTTGAGTCAATCCATATCTAATTGGACTATTTTTTTCCCCCACAATATACCAGTTCTTCTTCTAATTATAATATGCTGAATTTAATAGTATGGGAATTCACATTATTGGGAATTATAAGGTACCCTCCTCCCCTTAAATCAACTTACTTCCTCAACATAGTTTTTCCAAAATAAGACCTCCACATTGTATGAAGATTATAATTCATACAGACAGTAGAGTATTGTAGACGATATTGTAAATAAGTGTTATATATTTCATGAGTTTGTTTTACTATGAGGTTTACTTAATTATATTAATTCATCCCTAATACTGTTCCACTGTGCAGCCTAATATAAAATTTTTCCACAGATAACTTTATATTCATTTGGCTTCTTGAGTGTTAAAATGCTGTACATATTACCTCAATATTATAATTCAAACGTTTCTAAGTGAGAATTTGCAATACATAATTCTACACTAATAAAAATGGTAATCAGGATTCATGCAGGTAAGGGAATTACTGATGAAAAGATTATGAAGAGATTGAAAAAATTTCATTTGGTATATTATACCAATATTATGAATATTTACAGAGTAGTACAAGTAAAATGGAAGATGAAGAGACTAAATAGTAGGTAATGAAGAAAGTATCATTCATCATAACTACATTTACCATGATAATTAAAGAAAATACATGATAAGCCATGATGATACCAGTAATGATAAAAAAATGGTAATGCTACTTAGAATCATGACTACAATGGAATAATGAAGAAATATTGACAAAAAAAATATCACCAGTAATATTGGTAGTGGTAGTAATATTTTTGAAGATGATAATTATGGTAATCACAAATCTTTTCAAGATTTGTTCCAAGTTGGGCCTTACATATACACAGATTTTATGGATGATTATATACACATATAATGCAAGCTGCAGTATCCATCACTCTCTGTACATACAACACATATGTATCAAGTTTTACAATCATTTTAACTAGTTATCTTAAGAGCACATCTAAAACAGCTGCCGCTTATCTTTCTGTATTGTGAGTAATGCACTTGGGAACCTTTTTAAAATGCGTGTGCAAGCAAAATGTTCTTAGTTACATATTATTACAACCATATCAAATGTGTGAATTCCATACTGTTATTGACTGATTTCTATCTGAAAAATCACCTTACCAGAGATTTATTCACTTCCGCATTCTGTGCTGCCTGCATAATACGTATTAACATTAGTTCCAAAAGGTGGTTTACTAAATCCTTACATTTAATAGTTCCTTTGCAGCACAGTCTATTTTGTTTCACAACTATTATTTGATGATAGCAAATATAAAGCACCATTCTAATTGTTATCATACTATTAATCTATATCATGCTTGATTTTCTTTAAGATATTATCATCTTTAATGATACATATACATCTTTTTATTTTATTTTCATATTTCAAAATGCAGTGCCACAATTTATCACAACCTCATTCTTTTATGTGATGATTGTACCATGACTTGAGTATTCATTACCAGTGTTCTCATAGCAATATGTCATCACTTTCAGCTTCTTTTTCCCCATCTCAGATCCTGCCTAGCTTGTGCAGCGACCAGGAGCGAAACAGCGACCGCCTTCTTGAGGAGGGGGGAGCCTCACCTCCATGGTTGGCTCGGAGATTGATCGAAGCTCCCCCTTGCAGGTTGACCCAGGTCTCTACACTGCCTTCCACTCCAGGCTCTGTAATAATGATTGTAATAATAGTTGCCTTCTGAGTGTTATCTCCATTGTCATCAACAGCTTAATAAAAAATGCATATCATATAATGAAGCATATAAGCTTGGTACTGGATGTCAATACACAATTACAATTTCCTTGAATCTATATTAATGACTTCTTGATTGATATTCTTTTCTTACTGATGTAAATATATATTATGATGCAGAAAAAACAAAGTTTATAAATCTCCACGGATAATGAAATCCTTGGTAAGTTAACGCTTTCACCAACTAACCTGTGAAAAGATCTCCAAGAACAACGTTTGCTGAATTAAGAAGTTCCCTGGACCCAGTGCGAATCTCTAAGACCAAGACAGCTCTTCTGGTAGCTTCACCTTCTATAATCCATTCACAATCAAAGGTGGGTGAAGGGGAGGCAGGCACCAGGCGAGACCGACCCACAGTCTTGGTAATTTTGTTACTACTGCTACTGCTGCTATTGGCGCTTTTCTCTTCGCTGTTAAGAAAAGGGATTAATCAATATTTTTTACAGG
>NC_051417.1:35761636-35763476 GCF_015228065.2 Penaeus monodon | reverse complement strand
AAGTGAATAATTTACTTTGTGTAATGTGGGGGAATAGAAAAAGTCTCAGGTAATCTAATTTTGTCATGGTCATGCTTTTGTACAAGGCAGATCTTAAGTTTCAAGATTAACCATGGCACAATTTTTGTATTCTATATCTTAAAAACTTGCATAAAAGTATATGTGAAACCATGAATAAGTACATAAAATAAATCCTTATTTCAAAACCATTGTATCTTTATAAAAGGGGCAACTAACACAAACCTACAGTTAACCTCAAATAATAAATCAAACAATAAATAGTTCCCTATGGCAAGCTGTACACCCTAGAAATGCATGGCCTACCTGTGAAAACATCTACAAAATTTCCTAAAATTAATATGTATATAACACAGAGCTTTAACTTATTTCCAGATACCATAAATAGCTGATGAATATGAATAAAATTTATGAATAATTAAATCCGTTCTATGCTCACCTGACCATAGTTTGCATCCTGTTTGTTATAGGGAAACACAATTTAAAATGCTGTTGAATTTACCACATCTACTATGATATCTTTCTCTACAGTACATTATTGTTCATAGCAGCCTGAGTTTCTTTCATACAAAATGCATTTGTGTTTAGCCTACTTTTAAGAAAAAAGATTCTTATATCAAGAGGAAGAGGAGGGTGTATTTATCATAGAAGCTTCCTTATAATTTTTTTCCCCTTAGTAAAACCATAGACGTTCTCTACATGTCCTCATGTATTCTTACCTCGTTACCGACAGCTTCTCTTCTGATTTCTAGTCTTATATACCATGATTATTTGAAGGCAAATGCTTTAATAATGATAATGCCATAATGAAAAAATGAAACAGATTTTTACATTTAGAGCTGAGGACAGTGCTAATTTACCATCCTTAATTGTATTAGGGTTACCTTATTTTCAAACATGTATTAAACCACTATTATTCCACGGGTGATTTTTTTTTTTCAGCACTAGAAAAACAGCCATGCATTAAAAAACATACATGTAGATAAAAAAAAATATTTAAAAATTCAATAAAAAAACTGAACAACTACAGTACCTCACACGGACACGCAGGAACAGTTGCAAGCCAGAGCGAGGTATGTGAAGACCCTGTACCTGCCCGGCTACACCCCGTACGTTGAGAAACACACCTGGCCGCTGTGACAGACTGTTCGTTACCCCTACTTTCGTAGACGACGTAGCTAGAAACATGGAATATTGTTTAGGCAGGCTGGTACACGGAAATTGGTATATTTAGCTGAAGTAATGGTGTGTGATGATATGATAATATTCATGTTCCAAAAGACTTTGAGAAGAGATAATATGCTGAGAGAGCTTGGCTTAATGTACATCGAGCTGAAAAATGGGAAGATATGATGAAAAGAACCTGTTCAGGGCTTCAGTTAAAGAAGGATTAAAGAGGTTATGAACATAAGGAGATAATGCTAAAATTACTTTTCAGTTTGGAGAGCCAAAGTGAAATAGATTATACTACATTAATTGTATTTACATGATTATATAAAAGCTCTCCAAAGTGAAGATTATACAGTGTAAGCATACCTCTTTCTATAGCTACTCACATTTATAAAAGCCAGATACCCTCTACATATGTTAATTTATCTAATATCTATCATATGTTAATCTTTATCTACTTCTTTCTTTGTCCTAAAAATTAAGAAGAAAGTTACAAAAAATCTGAAGACGAACTACAATATTTAAAAAAATTCTCATCACAGAGAAACCCTGTCATGTTATGCCTTGTATAGGGATTTTATCATGGTGATTGTCACCTTCAGTCTATATATTTTCAAGCAAGTCAACTGCTACTCTCGTCTCACAAAAGCAT
>NC_051417.1:35756454-35759155 GCF_015228065.2 Penaeus monodon | reverse complement strand
GCAATTCTCCAGCATCAACTACAACAACAATTTAGTAGTAAGCATATAACTAAGTACAGTATAATAGCCTTAATCCCTTAATGATTAATAAACAAATATTCCATGGGGTATGTTCCTTATTATTATGACATTTTTAATATGCGTAAACTTCAACATTAATTTTCTCATGATTTTGTCCTGTGTATCACTAAAAGTGTACCTTTTAAAACTCTGTTCAAAGGAGAAACAGTTGAAAATAACATTCTCTCCATGTCATATGCTCTTTCAAGATCTGAGTATTGCTTAAGATATTTCATATTGTTTGCTGTACTTATTCTGAAAGGGTGCTACAGCCAATGATAAATATATTTCTTTATCACTGAGCTCTGCTTCTTTTTTAGAAGCATATATGGTAGTGAGACACTTCCAGATGCAGTAAGAATCATGTAAAGGTGGTATCTTTAAGGGGTTAAGCATGAACTCATACATCTGTATAAGCAGGTGACATAAAACACTGATCATCCTTTAATACACTGTGAGATCTGAAACATTACATGCTTATTTGCTACAATAACATGCTGCTACACAGTAACATTGTGTATTGTTTGAATTTTACTTGCTAAATGTAGTACCTTTAAATTAATAAGTATTATATATACATATAACACACTTAAATCTAAATCATCCACACTCTTTACTGAACTTATGAACAAAGCATAACATGCTAGTGAGCTGTATGGAGAGGTAAGTAATCCCACTGTTAAATCATGCTGCTGGTTAGGGTCTATGTAGATAGAACCGAAAGTGATTTTAGGACTGGCAGTCACTGAAGAGAGTAGGTCACTCTTTTAAAGAACATGCATAGCTTTTTAAATCACCATGCGAACAACCTTACAGCCAGGTTAGTCTTACATCGGTTAGCATCGCCTGGTAGAAGGAGTAAGTTTGGCTGAGACTTGGCATGACTGAGGGGCAGGTCAAGCAGTTCGCTGGCATCACCTTCACCGCCGCCAACACCTACTCGCATCCCTGAACTTATGCCCACACTGAGATTCATGTCAGCATGTGAGCCTGAAGACTCACTTGTGCTGACCTCAGCAGAAAGGTTTGGGGCATCCCGGACATTGGCCTCCGAGCGAAAACGGCGCAGTGGGTGGGCGAAGCCTCGACGCATCTATGTCATTCCCAGGAAGAGGGGTCAGGTTGCATTGCCAAGGCCCAGGAAGAGGCCATGATAGGATGGATTTACCAAGTCAGTGACAAAAGGAAAATCATGTGAAAAAAAAAAGAAAAGGAAAATGCATTTTACTAGACAAAAATGGTAAAGGAGTTAGTATACAAAAAGTCAAACAACCAATACCAAAAAGAGGAACGTCTTTGATGGGAATAATGTGGTAACCAAATGCAATTTTCCCCCCCTTTTAAATGTTATCAAAGTCGGTACAAGGAATAGAATAATGATGCATAAGATCTGCCTTGTAGGTGCACCACCTTTTCCATGCCCAGGCCTCAGGGGAAAATATTCATATGAAAATTTTAATGTTCATGCAGATGTAAAATATTGTGAGAAGCAATGACATTGTTGCACTCACAATAAGTGATGCTGGGGATCTAAAACTTATTGAAACATGGTTTACAAACATAAAACAATTAGCATGATTTCATGGTCTTTATCTGTAGCATGTATACCTGGATGTGTTTATAGAATCTATATTGCCTTCAAATATTTGTGGTTACACATATTGCAGGTCTGTATTGTGAATTAAAAATAACCAACATAATCAACATAAAATTAACACAATCCAACTTATGTGACAAAAAGGACTGCTATTGCATATAAATGTGAAGTTCTTTTTGTGTTACCAATCCAGACATAATTATGCCATTATATTTATGGTACACATTTGCATTAAGATGAAAGTTGTTGATAACTAATGTAAATACTGTTGTCATTCTTTAAGCTAATCATGAATTTAAAAATTGAATATAGAGTATAATAAAGACATTAATATCACAAATAAATAACAGTAGTAAATATTATAGATATTACCATTGCTGTTTTTAATCTTATCCTAAAAAATTTTAATACTGCAATCAAGGTCACTCAGACTATATCTAGTGGGGTTGCATAATCCTTATATTTATTACTACTGCAGTTATAAAGTTAAAAACTACTTACTAGCAACTACCACTTATCATAAATAATTTGAACTATACTATCAACAGATATCATCAAGGTGAAAATAACATCTAAATTCTGCAAATCAGAATATCCAATCTTATATTTATATTTACATCTTTATGAATGAAAAATAAAATTTCCTATAAGCTATTTATAAAAATCTCAAAAACATAAAATGTGTCAACACATTACAGGATAACCTCATTCATATAAATGTTAAGCAAAAAGTACTTCACTTGTCCAAATTTTTGGAATTCTCATTTTAGCCGTGGCATATACAGTACATTTATTGTTACATCACTACGAAGTATTTACTACACTGCCATGCTATGAGATCCGTTTCTGTATTTGTGTTCACCTAAACACCCAATCTCCCTCTCCTTCTCTTCCTTCTCATGCCTTTCTTATTTCATTTCTCATATATTTTTTCTCAACCCAAACACACGAATACGTCCCCACAAATACACACGTGTATGCTGATATTTGTGTATGTATGCAAGCACATCTGCACACCTACACACGCACCTACACCCACCCACC
>NC_051417.1:35756062-35756135 GCF_015228065.2 Penaeus monodon | reverse complement strand
GATCATAATGATGTAAAACATGCTGGTACAAGGGATCTTTTTATCTACCTACACTGTATCTTTTAATCTTGTG
>NC_051417.1:35753570-35755683 GCF_015228065.2 Penaeus monodon | reverse complement strand
TTCAGTTATTTTGAGTATATTACTGCCCTGCCACACCTAGACTAAATGCTGTAAACATTATAAACACGTATATCATCATGCTCTACATTAACAATAATTCATGCAAGCAAGGAATGCTTATACTCATTTACATCTATGTCTCATGTAAATCTATTCACTGATATGCACATATAAAAAACTCACTGAACAAGTTAACACTAGTGATGGTGAATATTCACATTTTACCAAATGCTACATCCAACTTATTGTTATTTTTCCATTTTTAAAAGTAGTTTCCATTCTTAAATCATCAAACAACTATATACATTATAGAGCAGAAAAATGTCTATAGAAAAGAGAGTGAAATCTACAACTTGAAACAACAGCAATGCTACTAAATGATATCTATAGAATGTTGTAATGCTGTACTTCAATTAATATTTCATGAGCTTATTTAACTTTTTCTTTTATAAAAGTCTTATTAAAGAAATTCATACTGAAAAGCAACGTTTAGTTTATCTCTATGCATTACCTGAAGAAAGTTGATCAAGACTTATTCAGTATTTCATGATTTTTGGGATATTTCACCAGAATACAACATGAAAAACTGAAAGGTGTATGTACTTTGGGCTCATACAATGTCCTGACATTAGAATATAAAACAAAATTTTGAAGTACAATGAAAATAGTTATGAAGGAGATATCTGACAAAATACAATTGTAATGGCAGGTATGATTCCCTTGTTTTTATCAATATCAATTTCTACATTTAATTTTTTTCAGAAAAAAGTTATCCATTATATAATTACAAGTCAATGTTACAAAAGCAACATGATCCATGACTCAGTTTACCATATACCAACAGCTTTGCTTTACAGAATTACAATATTGATAGTCTTCAAGCAAAGCACTGGAAGTATTATATCTGAAATATTTAATACGTTGATTCTGTCTCAGAGAATGGGTATTATTAGTTAACAGCCAATCAAAGCAACATGCAGGGTTAATTTCAGGGAAGTAATAACATTCCACAAAAGAATTAACAATGCAAGTTGGTAATTACTATAATAGTAATGATAATAATTACCATAAGTAAGACAGAAGAAAAAAGTCAGAAGCAATTGAGAACCACATACCTTCTCCCTCATGGCCCTTAGACCACTATCTGACGACTTCTTGCTCTTGACATGATGTTCTGGGCTACTGCCACCATAATCATCTTCACTATGCTCTGTTAGACTAATCTTAGGGAGTGGTTTCCCATGTGATTTGGAAGTTGGCGTAAGACTGTTCGTTCCTGAGCTCAGGTCATCAGTAACAGGGTTGTCACCTTGACAATGGGATGAGGAAGATGAATCTCCATTTGGAGTTTCTGGTCTAGGATGGCTGCGTGCCATTGCTAAGGCACTCGCAATTATGTTAGCCCCAGTTCTCCTTGACTTTGACACCGTGCGAACAGGGCTGGAAGTAGATGGGGTGACGGAACCACTAAAGCTGCTGTCTTGGTCGTCCCTGGTGTGATTTTTGGGCATCAGGACAGCTGACTCACTTGCTCTGCGACCATTTGACAAAAGAGGATGATCCCCCGATACATAAGACACACTCTGAGAACCCATTCGAGGCAATCTCGGTATCTCGGTCTGTGAAAGAAAGCAGAAAATTTAGTTTTTTTTTAGCATGAACTTGGTCACCTACACAGTTAAAAGATTGCTACTTAGTCAACTTATCTACTGATCAATCAGTAGTGTGTCTGTTGTGAACTAATAATTATCTGAAGTTCCGAATGCCACCTCATGTGTTGGTGATGACTGGTGCAACAATACTCCTGAATCTTCTCCTGATGATGCTCCAGCAACTTCATCTTTGACACTGTTTGATCTGCTCATTTCATCAGGTCTCTCCATGTCATCTGCCACTGCCGTACTTGAAGTTAAACTGGTGTCTGTTGTTGATGGAATTATCTGGTGCTGAAGAAGCAGTAAAGAAAATTCACAATGAATATAATTTTCACTTCATATAAGATTAGCATAGTCAAGTTCATATGCTTTCTACTTAACAACTGCCAAGTATTTATTTTTGTATGTAAATGAAATCAAGTTACATATGAAAACTCTATAATTAAGTAAATAAAGCA
>NC_051417.1:35751488-35753063 GCF_015228065.2 Penaeus monodon | reverse complement strand
TTTACCTCATAATCATCAGATATGACCTTGACTCTGATCTCTATCTGGCCAGACTTGGTACCCTCCAGCGTGCACCACTTCGGGGCATCCTTGTGAGACAAGTCGCGGACGTCAGACTCCTTCAAAGCAACAGAACCGAGGAAATCTCTTCCAAAGGCATCGTGATCCCACAAGGTCTGAAAAATGTTAAATCCTATAAGTATTTTTGTTAAATGAAATGCTGAAAGCTTACATCTGAGCTGCATTTGAATTTGTACAAGGTCTTTGAGAGTCGAATGCTCACAATGGCAAGGATGTCTGGGTGTCTCGGCAGGTGCGTCATCAGGGTTTCCTCCCACTCGGGGTTGAGGGTCTTCTTCTTGACCCGAGTGCGGTACTTGACCTCGCTGTTGATTTTCACGACACAGTAAGGGTCACTGTAGCCATTTAAGTCTTTGGCCACCAGGTCTCGCGCTCTGTGAGTACATTTCGATAAATTAGTAAATGTATAATTAGCATAATTATGAAATGCTTACTTACATTTTTTCAGAACAACAGAGTTGACCATTCATCTCTTTATAAATATTTTTTTCTTTCTTATTTCATCCCGTAAATGTCTTACATTACCAACTCAACAATGCCACACAAGGTCAATGACCCCAAACGCGTTAATTGGCTACTGCAAGAAGTCCGAAGACAATGACCCACCCTCTTCTCACTGTAATCCCCTGTTCGCGTGCTGCATGTCTGGACTGCACCGCTATCCTCCCATCTAGACTCTAGTATGTGACGTGCTAATTCTTCGCCCGCCTTCTTACTCACAACCAAAACGGAAAGTAATGTCAGAAAGCAATGTCCTATTTAAGCTCGAGCGTAGGCAACGTTCACCGCCACGTGACACTCACTCTCTCTCCCAATCACCCGACGACTTTCAATATCCAAACAAAAACGCGTTATCGTCAGCAGCCACTCGAAATAAAACTCAGCAATGTCGTTTGATCTGAATCCAGACCGCAGAAAGGGGAGGGGAAATGGACAACTGCGTCGGAGACCGAGCCCGAGCTTGTAATTATGAAGTTTTGTTCTTCTACACTATCGATTGCTTGCACTTGAATTTTTTTTGAAAATCTTTGAATTAAAATAATAATCTAAAAATTGATAACGTATCAGTAATTTTATACGTATTATAACGCCATGCACTTGAAAAGGCTCAGCAAGGTGGTCACATCTCCCATTAACCCTAAGGTCCTGCTGATTACGAAGCTGTATCGTACAAGACAGGGTTTCCTATGAGCTCAGATCTTGTGTTCGAGGAATAGTGCAGTACTCCAAGGAACCTACACAAGTGCATATCAAGCCATTAAAAATAACTTTCGAAATACCTGTAAGACTAATATTAGAGTAATGTATGACTGTAAAAGACCTCTATAAAATAACAAAGACAGGCTCGCGCAGGTCAATATGAGAACCACCAGATTCACTGTATGCAGGTACTCACGCACACGTGGCATTACAATGCATAATAAAATAATAATCATGTGCAAGACTGCAAAGAGAATAGTGGTGTTGCTAGACATGTGCGGGCCTGGGCTTCAG
>NC_051417.1:35750200-35751071 GCF_015228065.2 Penaeus monodon | reverse complement strand
TTTGCTTATTACAGCAGAAACAAATGCCTAAATTATCCCTGCACACAAATATTTAATCTTAAACACACAACAATGCAAAAATCCACACGATACAAATACCTTACATAACGCATCAGTACTGACTCTTATAATCATCCATTCTTCCCACGAACCACACGCTACTGGGTCAGGTTATCACAACGCATCGGAGAAAATATAGCCTAAACCTTTCACAAGCAATAAAAAAAAGCAAGGCCTACACAAACACCACCTCATATCCCTATACTTCACCCCCTCTCTCAGTAACCAAGCTGACCAAAGACCTACTCCTTCAAATCGAGATCGAGTGGAGATCCAAACCTAGTTGGTCCAATATGTTTTAAACAGATTCTCTTACGGGAGTCCTCAGAGATGCTAATGGGTTAAGCAGAAGAGAATTTTGACCCCACTTGGACTGGACATTTTTACCTTGGTTTTAGAAAATGATGATTGATGATTGATGAAGAATGAAGATTGATGGTGATGCCATACTCATACAACTAATGAAACAAGCACAGTAGTGGTAGAGCTAAA
Source organism: Penaeus monodon (assembly GCF_015228065.2). Taxonomy (NCBI): domain Eukaryota; kingdom Metazoa; phylum Arthropoda; class Malacostraca; order Decapoda; family Penaeidae; genus Penaeus; species Penaeus monodon. Next base: position 35,750,519 of record NC_051417.1, on the reverse strand, counting down.
CGTACTGGATTTACACGCGACAAAATAAGTCGCAAACAACCAATCATAATTAAAGATCTAATTACATACCTTCCTCCCTCTGTAACTTATTAGAGATATGAAAGGAATAACAAGAAAACACACGAATATGCCTAAATTACGCCATAATTCTTGTACTTCCTTGGTCTCTCCTTCCTTGCACTATTTACAATTTCTTCATGTACCCGCCACTCTCCGTTGCCAATTCCCCCACCATTTAATTTATTCACAGATCCTTGTTTCCCTATCATGCAGTGCCGGCCGCAAATTTATGACATTACCATCATACCTGACCGATGAT
>NC_051417.1:35748925-35750048 GCF_015228065.2 Penaeus monodon | reverse complement strand
CACGTCAACATACCTGATGATTGTGAGTTCCATGAGGCCAAGACCCGAGGCTAAGATATCCCCGATGTCCTGCGTGCCCCCGTCTCCATCCCGCCCTGTTGCTAGGAGCTGTTTCTGAAATGTACCAGATTCCAGTGTTGAGTTCGATTTACCAACATTTAAGTGTCGCACAAGAATTAATTTTGTGATCATTGGTGCTAGGTGATGTAATAAAGGAGTGCATTATTACCACGCACACGCCAATCACACAAGAATTCGTAATTTGATTCTGTAGAAAAAAACTAATGCTCCATGAAATGATGAGATGATGAGGCATATCACTAACATTTAAATGAAAATGAAGTGTTTCATGATTATAATTATTGCTAAGAGTAAAGTCACGGCAACACCTATGGTGATAGGTATTGATCGTTGGTCACCGAGTTTAAATCTGAATATTTTGTGAAAAAGTTCTGTCCATTGTCATCTAGCTGATGAAGATGACTCATACTTCTATTATCAAAACTCATCAATCATCATATTCTGCTTTTACAAATGCATCACCAACTTAATAACTACATTACAGCCATCAATTTGCTTCATGGATACCCTATAACATGCCATTTGTTATAATTCATATACAATACAAGATTATTAATCCATACTTATTCACTATCAGATATAATTCTACCGGACATACACGGTCTATATCCCTTACAACTGAACACCACGAACCAAACTACATTCATATATGCGTACAATTCCCCCATTCTTCCCCCCCCCCCTCCCCCTACCCTATCGGCCTCGCGAAACTCACAGCGTGGCTAATCCAGTGTGTGTTGTTCCTCTTCTTCGTCGCTAGTTCATCGTCATCGACCGAGGGCAAGGAGGAACGTCTTTGAGGAGGCGCCGACAGAGAGGAACTAGGGGGTACCGGGGACCTGGAGATCTGGGGAGGATACTTGTCCGAGAGCATTTCGCCCGAGGACATGTTGCACCCGGCAACGGAAGCCACGGCGCGGAACACGACGGATATGGTCACAGTCCTGGAGGAAAGGCACGGGAATTTTTTTTTCATGCGTAAATAAATACAAAGAAAATCATTGATAGAAGAGAGACGAATAGGCAGACAAATGAACTAAAG
>NC_051417.1:35746663-35747070 GCF_015228065.2 Penaeus monodon | reverse complement strand
TAATGGACGGATATGGTCACAGTCCCGGGGGAAAGGAATGGGATTTTTTTCGTGTAGAAACAAATAATTATAAAATTAATGATATAAGATAGACGAACTAGGCAAATCAGAAGACAAATGAAGTAAAACACACGGTATCTGATATAGAGCGGACGGATATAATCAGTCCTGGAGGAATAAATAAAAGGATTTTTTTTTATGCGTACAAGTCTATCAATAAAATAATTGGTAGGCGATAGATGCACACGAGCTAAACAAACAAACTACCTAAAACACACATTATCAGACATACTGTGGAATATGACAGGACTTCATGAGATTTACAACATAGATCTTCATCATAATTAATTAAGAAAGGAGACGTGCGTAAGAAAAAAATTGGTAGAAACTAAAATATACATTATCTG
>NC_051417.1:35746380-35746595 GCF_015228065.2 Penaeus monodon | reverse complement strand
TTAGTGGAAACTGGCAGGACTTAATGAGATTCGGATGACAGGTCTTCAACATAATTAATTAGGAAAGGATTTCTGACTCACTCACCCAGGCGAAGGACCAGAGGATACGGCGCAGCCTGGCGTTGGGAGACTCCTGCTTAAGGGCAGCTGGCGGCGGACTATGGGCAGCTCCATCTGTAATTCAAACTTTTGTCTAGAGATAATTGTTTCCGTGA
>NC_051417.1:35746185-35746278 GCF_015228065.2 Penaeus monodon | reverse complement strand
TAATCAAAATAGAATGATAAAAACAAATGTGCATCTCATTGCACATACTAGTATATCCCTACGTCTGCATATTGAGATGTGCCAGTGTGACAG
>NC_051417.1:35745550-35745962 GCF_015228065.2 Penaeus monodon | reverse complement strand
GAGGGAAAAAAAAAAAGGGGAAAAAAAAAAAGAACACAAGAAACAAAACCCAACAAAAAAACCAAAAACACAACACAAAAGCACAAACAAAACAAATCCCAAAACCCACTCTTCCCCCTTCCTACAAGGGAAAAGGGCTTTTCGGGAAAGAACCTTCCCTTTCCCCCCGGGTAAGGGCAGAAAACAGGCAAAGGGAAAGAGGGGTGTTTTTTTGGCCACCTGCACCAGGAGTCCAGCCCACCCCACCGGAAGGAAAAGCATTACCGTGGGGGTTCTTCTTCACTTGGGGGGGGCAAAAAAATGGGTTAGGGTTAATTTTTATAATATTTTTAAAAAAGTTATTTGGGGTTTTTTTGGAGGGGGGAAAAAGGGGGGGGAAGTGGGGGGGCCCCGGGGGGGAAAAGGGGGGGAA
>NC_051417.1:35743496-35745498 GCF_015228065.2 Penaeus monodon | reverse complement strand
GGGGAAATAGTTTCTCTTCTTTCTTTTAAAAAATAAATATATAAATAAAATTTATAACAAATTGTTAAAATTATGTATAGAAAAAATATACATAATTAAATTAAAAAATTGAAATATTATGCAAATAATTCCCTCTTTGGTTTTAAAATGAAATAAAAAAGAAAATTATTGATTTTACCCTTTTAAATGTAAAATAACCAAAAATATGTTATATTTTACAAATAATCTTTCCCCATTATTTTAAAATATTTTATTATATATAAAATTTTAAAACTAAAAAATAAGGGGTTTTTGATGTTTAATTTTTTTTTGTTAATTTGTTTTTTCCTTTTGTTTATATAGGGTAATTTCCAAAATTAAAGTAGGGTAAAATAAATGGATAATCCTTAGTTACAAATTTTTTATCTTTAAAAGATATATTGATATATATATATATTTTAAAATATATATGTAATATTAAGAATAAAATAAAATTATTAAATGTATATTATACAATATTTTAAATATATATAAATATAATAATATTTTAATAAAAATATATATATGTTTTATATACATATAATTATATAACCCAATTATAAAAAATATATATAAAATTTAGAAAACATATATAACAATATAATAACATATTATAAAAAACATATAAAAGGTAAAATGTATAATTCATTTTATATATGTTATCCCTATATATAAAAATATTATATATAGGGTTATTTTACATAAAAAATAACAAAAACAATAATATAAAACAAAAATTGGAATATATATATCCCAAATAATACAAAATTAAAATATATATTAATAAATATAAAACCCAATATAACATAAAAATTTTACATAATATACATAAATAATTACATAATATTAACAAATAAATATAAAATCAAAATAAATATATACAAAAAAATTATATATACATAAATTTACAATACATAAATACATAAAAACTTTAAAATATAAAAATTATATTTTTTATTTTTATACTTTATAAACAAATATAAAAACCCAATTTTATACATAAAATATAAAAAAATTTAGTATACAAAAAAAATATACATATATAAAATAAAAACCAATATATAAAAAATAAAAAAATATCCCATATTTTAAAAGACGGGAATAATATAACAATATATATAAAAAATATAAAATAAAAACAATAATAAAACAATAAATTACATAACATAAAAATATACAAATATTTAAATATAAGACAAAATAATACAACATATATATACAAAATACTTTATATATAAAATATAAAGATAATAAAATATATAACTATATAATATACATATATAATACAAAATATAAAAATAAATACATAATAAAAAAGTATAAAAAAACATAAAAATAAAAAAATCCTTTACATATAAAATTAAAAAAAATATATATAAAAATATATTTTACAAAAATATATAAAAAAATTATTTTATAAATTATATACTTTATAAAATATAATTATAATATACATATATATACAACTTTAATATATTAATATTTTTGTATATATAAAACATATATAATACATTAATATTATATTTTATAATCAATATATTAATAATCATATTTTATATTTTAATATAAAATTATATATATACATTATAAATTTTATATAAAACATATATATCCCAATACATATATATTTTTAAAAAACATATATATCCCATCTTTAAAATATGTAATTATACCATATTAATATATATATTATATATACATATAATATGTATATAAAACATAAAAATTATAACAAAATTAAAATGAATATATAAAAATACATATATATTTCTAAATATAATAAAATATAAAATATAAAATTATATATTATATATAACATTATATATATTATTATATATACGGATTTTTATATAAAAAACTAATATTATATATAAAAATTATAAAAACCCCATATATTTTTATATAACATATTTATCCCACAATTTTATATAAAACAAAAAACAATATATATAATAATACATTTTTAAAACACATTTTTATAACA
>NC_051417.1:35742970-35743393 GCF_015228065.2 Penaeus monodon | reverse complement strand
AAATTTTAATAAAAAATTTTATTTTATATATAAAACATTTTAACATATAATAAAATTTTTTTTAACAAAAACAATAAACATAAAATTATTTTTAAAATACCATAAAATAAAAAATATATTATATTTTTATAAAACACATTATAAAATTATGGTATTTTTAAATATATATACATAAAATTTTAATGTATATTTTACCAATATATATGTATATAAAACTTTAAAATATACATTTTTACCATATTAATATACTTTAAATATACATATACATATATTACATACAATATTATAAAAACCAACAATATAAATATATATTGTATATATACCCCTATATCATAAAAATGAAATAATCCCTATATATACATATATAGTTTGTAATATCCAATAATATGTATTATACTTTATAAATAAATATACAAGGGAAAA
>NC_051417.1:35742113-35742304 GCF_015228065.2 Penaeus monodon | reverse complement strand
TTTAAAACCTACATAAAATTACATACATTATTTACAACTATATCCACATCCTATATATACAATATTACATATATATCATATAAACATATACTTTACATACATTTTAAAATATAACAATGAATACATATAATATATACTACATACATATAAACCATAATAAAATCCCAAAACATACCAATACATCCCTACAT
>NC_051417.1:35740165-35741439 GCF_015228065.2 Penaeus monodon | reverse complement strand
CCTCCACAACTTCCCTCACCTCCCACGTCATGACGCAACTCTCAATGCATTTAACAAAACATGCACATACACCCAACACACCGTAAAAAAAACTCTTTCGAAAAAAAAAAAAAAATCAATCTACCTAATAGCAAACGAAATTCCAAGCAAAATAGAAATTGGAACGTAATAAATTACATCTCTCTACTCCTGTCCCTCTCTCCCACTACCTCGCTTAATTAAATGTACAGCTGGGCTCCATATGAAATGTTCAATGCAATGGCGGGCAGACACGACCTTGCGTGAAATTGTGGATCTGACACTTTTGAAATTTCGTGCAACTTTAGGAGTTCGGCTGATGAAATATATGCTTCGTTTATATCATATAATCCATTTGTTTCTGTTCCTACAGAAAAAATAATTTGTGTTTAAACGAGGGAAATGTATAATTATCAAATGCGTGTGAAATTCGTTTTAAGAAAATAAAATTGTTGATGATGTATAAACGTTAACAACAACTGAATAAGTAGGTGCTATACACAATAACATAGTGGCGTGAAAAAAAAAAAAGGATATTAATAACTACCTTTAGTCATCAACAGCAAACTCCCTTTTCATTATCTACATCAAATAAACCTTAAGTTCTATTTAGTAACAAATTCTTGATGCGTGTACCATCAATTTTAGGATTATGTCAGAGAACTTTTTCCAACGAGCCTTTACGTTGCTATAATCAATCGGAGCGAGACAAACTGCCTACAAATAAGATATAAAAAAAATACAATTTACCTTCTCATATCTTTTATAGAAATTAAACTATATTTATAAACAATCAATGTAATATTGATTATTCAGACATTTTCTCTTTCGATTATTGAAGCACTGAGCGGCTAAATAGATTCATGCAAAGTTCAGGAAAAGCATACTAGTAGCAGCAGAGAAATTAATCGCTCGCGACAAACAACTGAAGTTCCGGTTAATTTGAAAGAATATTAACGACGCACCGTGATCCAACATGAATAAAACAAAAATTGACAAAATATATACAACTAGAACTAAGTTATCCATAAATTGATGTAAAGCCAGTATATTATATCGATGAATATCTACAATATATATCATGAGTGAGGACGACACAGAGTTCAGACGAAAAAGGAGCAGAAGAGAGACAAAAGGTGTTAATTTCACTGCTAATATGTCTGGGACCGCGAAGAAAGCTAGATCGGCGATCGCATAATAAAGAAAAAATGGAGTAAAATGATTAGACAATTAAATATATTCAATCATATTGAGGT
>NC_051417.1:35739937-35740058 GCF_015228065.2 Penaeus monodon | reverse complement strand
CAAGATCTGATTAACTCAGAGAAAGATCGTCAGGAGAGAGAAAGAAGAGGAGAGAGATTATGAATAAAAGAATTTAAAAATGGTTTAAATGCACATATAATCGATAAAGTAACGAGGAGGG
>NC_051417.1:35738181-35739308 GCF_015228065.2 Penaeus monodon | reverse complement strand
GAGCACCATTCCATCCCACGCCAAAGGGATCCAATCTTCTTCAACTGGCAATAGCAAAGCTCTTATATTATCAGAGCCATACCTCGGGGTTTATATATGGAATGAAAAAAACGAGTGTACATTCATGTTTTTACCTTTATTAGAGTTATATATAAAATCTTAATTTCATAAAAGAAACTAAAATTACATTTCAAAGTCGGGGCGTGGAAGAAAAAATGAAAAATGAAAAATGCGACAGCCTTGGGGGGGGGGGGGTGCTCGCTCGAAGCTCTGAGCAGAAAAGAGTTCGGAATTAAGCCGTTGTTTGCGTCTTTTGTTTCTTGGAAAATTGAAAAAAAAAAAATATGTAGGTTACTTAGAGGTTTATTTACCTCTCTTATTATGTCTATTGTGTCTTTTTTTTCTCTACCTTTTTATTTCTATTTAGGATTCCATATAATAAAAGGGGAATGCCAGCGACCGCTGTATACTTCAGGTAAGTTAAATAAATTTTTTTTTATTTCTATTTATAACGGTGTGGGAGCGAGCGCTATTCTTGAAATTAGTAAAATAAATCATATTCTTACCCATGAACCGTATTTTTTTTTTTAATGTTTACTTATGGAATTCAAACAGAACGGAAGCTAACCCTACCTTTACAACAAGCAAATCAAACACCTCATTCCCATATTTTTGTGGGGGGGGGAGAAAATATATCGAGCTGAAAGTCGAAAAAGCGCGCAGCCAATGAGCGACACGGAAAAGGTGGCGGCGCAGCGACAAACTTCCACATCACAGGGAAGGAAATTCATATGAGCCATTATTGCGGCTACAAAAGGGTGTTTGCTGACAGGGGCCAATAAGGAGTAAGTTATGGATGTGCTGAGTGGGAGGCCGAGAGAAGTTTGGGCCGGGAATAGTGATGGTTGTGTGGTTGATGGGCAGCGGGCAAAATCTGGTTACAATGGGTGGTGAGGAAATGACACATACGTATATTCGGGAGGAAGGTAGGGAGGGAGAGGGTGAGAGAGAGGGAGGTAAGGAGAGGGAGGAAGAGGGAGAGGGAGGGAGAGGGAGGAAGAGGGAGAGGGAGGAAGAGGGAGAGGGAGGAAAAGGGAGAGGGAGGAAGAGGGAGGAAAAGGGAGGGG
>NC_051417.1:35737898-35738054 GCF_015228065.2 Penaeus monodon | reverse complement strand
ACCAAATATGTATAGTAATTTCATTTACATACAAACGGTTAACAAAACATTAAATTATGAACATTACTTAGGGTGCAGGAAAAGGGGAGTGAACATTTATGTCAGAAAATCCATTCTCAAAATTATCATCTGATTTTTGGTCATTATCATTCGAGC
>NC_051417.1:35736945-35737070 GCF_015228065.2 Penaeus monodon | reverse complement strand
CGACAACCATTATAAATTGATAATAATATAAAAAATAATATGGACATAATCGTAAATTTTTTTTTTACATCTTATACCGTTTCCCTACTTTTCTAATCAAAGAAAAAACTGTTCCTATCTTAATA
>NC_051417.1:35736582-35736820 GCF_015228065.2 Penaeus monodon | reverse complement strand
CATACTAGAAATCTAGGAACGAATATTCAATAATCTCATTAAAAGTACACACCAAATAATATTTTTTCTCTGGATTCAAAACTCAAAAATTGTGGGCCACGAGAACGCTTTAAAAAATCGGAAATAAAGAAAATGGGTTAGATTGAAATGTAGATAAATATAGGAAGAGGGAGTGAATGAGTGAGTGAGAGAGGGAGAGAGGAAGAGAAAGAAAAATTAAAAAGAAAAGCAGAGAGAA
>NC_051417.1:35736244-35736497 GCF_015228065.2 Penaeus monodon | reverse complement strand
GAGCAGAAAACCAAGAGAGCGTCGTCCGTTTTCTATGACAGCAAAAAGTTCGGGTCAACTTAAAAAAAAGTCAAGTGACGACTAGAAATTTACGGCTGATGATGAACACGCAGTCACTCGCCGCAAACAGGAGGAAATTGTGAGTATGTTCCATATTCTATATTAGGTTAAGTCCATTTGTTTAGATAATTTCTCCAGTTTTGTTGTGGTGTCAACTTATAATCCCCCACACATACAAAACAAGAAAATATGA
>NC_051417.1:35735836-35736096 GCF_015228065.2 Penaeus monodon | reverse complement strand
CGACATGGCGCAGATTCCCACGTAATAATTCCAGCCTCCAACATGCGTCTCCCTCCCGGATTTCTCTGCCCATTTACCAGCTGCCACGTGAGGAACATTCACATACCTTCCTGGTTCTCGACGAGGGCGGGCGGGAGGGGCACGTCCAAGTTGACAGCCGTGAGGGGCGTGTATTGCAGCCGCAGGTGGAGGGGAGGAACACTACCCCCCATCACCTTGACACCCTTTTTGTGCAGGACCGTCTCCACGCTGCGGGATTA
>NC_051417.1:35735267-35735534 GCF_015228065.2 Penaeus monodon | reverse complement strand
ACGTGAAAACACAAACACATAAAAGACGTAATCAAATGAAATAGACAGATGTTAACATAGATAAATACGAACGGAAATAAATAAACAACAGGAATGCAGCTCTTTTCACCAAGCCTTCACAAAGCCGTGGTAGAAGCCCAAGTAAATCGTCGACCTTTCACCAACACTAATTTGCTAATTGCTTCGAGGAACTTCTGCGCTGTATCATTACCGAAGACCATTTACATTTGAGGTTATTTCTAATGTCCTTTATGTCTTGGGGAAATG
>NC_051417.1:35733399-35734670 GCF_015228065.2 Penaeus monodon | reverse complement strand
TAATCATAAAAATAAAACATATTTTAACTTTATAATTTTACAATATATACTTTAAAATATAATCTTAAAAAATTTTAATACATATAAAACATATTTTAAAATAAAAACATTTTCAAATATATTTATAAAATTATATAATTTAAAAATTTATAAAATATAAAATTTGTATAAAATTTTTATTTTGTATATATTTTATATAAAATGAAATATATGTATAATAGGGATTATTTATATATGTAAATATGAATATTTTGGTATATATTATTTTTGTATATATTGTTTATATTGTATTATGAAATATAAAATTAGGTTAAAATTGTATATTTTATATAATTTAAAATTTTTAATATGTATTATATTAATATTTTTGTATATATGTATATAATTTAAAATTATATTTTATTATATATGTATATATGTATAAATTTTTATTATGTATATATATTGTTATAGGGTATATATTTTATATTATTATATAGGGAAATATATAGTATATATGTTATATATTTTTATATGTATAATATTTATATATATGAAATATATGTATATATATGTTTTTATATGTATTATTTATATATTAAAATTTTTATATTTATATAGGGTATATATGATAGATATTTATTATTAAATATTGTATAAAATTATATAAAAATATATAAAAAATATAAAAATAAAATTAAATAAAACAATATATACAATTTTACATATAAACAAAATAAAAAAAAAAACCAATAATAACTATAACAAAAACATAATTACAAATAAAAATAAAAAATAAAAATACTTTTAATACATATAAACAAACATACTTTAATAAAAGAAAACCTATAACATAAAACATAAAAACAAAAACAAATCATAAAACTAAAAAAATATAACATATAACAAAAATACAAAATCCCAAAATTATGATAATACATAAATATACAAAAAAATTAATAACATATTACATAGATATGCAATATACAAAAACAAAACATAATATCCCATAATACATAAAAACATAGAAAACAAGAAAAACCAATATCCCAAAATTTTTAATATTTTTCCCAAATTTTACATTATACAAATAAAACAATATACATATAAACATAAAAAAATTAACAAAGACAGGGAAACAAAACAAAAGGCAAATAAAAAATAGACATAAAACCCAATAACATAAAAACAAAAACATATAAAATACTTAAAACATAATATAGGGAATACATAATATACATATTACATTAATAACATAATACAATAAACTAGGGGAACAATATATCCCCATA
>NC_051417.1:35730397-35730596 GCF_015228065.2 Penaeus monodon | reverse complement strand
TTTTAGAAAAAGATCTAACAAAATTTTTTTTTATATATTCACTCCTAATAATCCCACGCCGAAAATTATTTAAAAAAAAATGAAGCAAAACTTTTTAACGAGCAAATATTGTATTCATTCCCAAACCCCCTAACAAAGGGAAAAGGCACAACATATAAAAAAAGAATCACGGAAGGAGAAAAAGGGGGGAAAAAACCCC
>NC_051417.1:35730123-35730376 GCF_015228065.2 Penaeus monodon | reverse complement strand
CGCCCACCCAAAAGGGAAAACGCTAAAAAGAAGAATCAGGAGCTTAAAACGGGTTTTTCTCGCAACCACGTCCCACTCGGCGGGGGAAAGAGAGGAACAATGAAAAGGGCACGGGGCGCTGAAAGGTGTCTGAATCCGGATCGACGCTGGTGCGGCGGGGAAGCATGGGCGGAAGAAAGTACAAGGTGACTGGGAACGAATCTAGTTTCCATTGGATTAATGGAAATCATGTCATGTCAGCAAGACAAGCCAG